>NW_011495071.1:2274978-2305928 GCF_000754665.1 Bison bison bison
ATGAACTCCTAATTGCCAAATTCAGACTTAAATTGAGGAAAGTAGGGAAAACCACTAGACCATTCAGGTATGACCTAAATCAAATCCCTTATGATTATACAGTGGAAGTGAGAAATAGATTTAAGGGCCTAGATCTGATAGAGTGCCTGATGAGCTATGGACTGAGGTTCGTGACATTGTACAGGAGACAGGGATCAAGACCATCCCCATGGAAAAGAAAATGCAAAAAAGCAAAATGGCTGTCTGGGGAGGCCTTACAAATAGCTGTGAAAAGAAGAGAAGTGAAAAGCAAAGGAGAAAAGGAAAGACATAAGCATCTGAATGCAGAGTTCCAAAGAATAGCAAGAAGAGAAGAAGTCTTAGGAAGATAATAAAAGGGAACAATAGCAAAGAGAGTAAGTGGGTAGAGAGTGGGCAGTCAATGGAAGCTCTCACTGATGTTAGAAATGAGATTTTAATGATATAAAGGAGTCAGCGTAGAGAGAGACAAACAGATATATGTGCACACTTAAAACATAAGAGAGACACCAACGTGGATTGGCTCCTTTAGGGACACCTTTTTGAGTTATTATGTGGCTGTGCCCACACTGTGCATTTTGACATAGTTTGCATATATTTTTAAAGTAGGTTACCATCATCAGCTAATGCTTATTGAACTGTTGGAAAATATTTGTGGAGAGCCTGCTGTGCTCAAGAGCGCTTATTAAGTGCAGAGCAGTGAATTATGAGTTACAAGGATTTTCAAAAGATAGAATTCTATGGTTTAAGGGAAATATTTCAAAGGAATTACAAATTAATTTGAAAAACTCCAGGGCCTTCTTAGAGAGGCTCTGTATATTCCAGATATAGGCTATAAAGCCCAAAGATTAAACCAGATGGGCCATCGTTTTCTTTCTCATTACCCATCTAATAAGAATGGTAGAGATGGGCAGGAACTCACATCTAGGACATTTGTAAAATCATAGTGGACCTAAAAGGTAGTAACTTAGTAGTTAAGATTTTCATTGGCTAATTTGTTTCCCCAGGATTTTGTGCTCTTTGAGGAAATTGAATGTCTTTATCATAGGTAGAGAGGTGCCTGCTTTCTTCAATGCCTTGTGCAAACTTAGGAGAGCTGTCATATAAAAGGACATGTTACAATAGATGTCCCCTTATGGTAATGGTGCCCTTGAGGATGCAGGTGGGGAATAAGCAATATGTTAGTTTTTTAAAATTTAGAAACAGATATTGTGTCAAGTTTAAACAATGGCAACCAAAGATGCTGAACATTGTCAAATGTCCTTCTGTAGTTAAACAATTTACCTGGGAGAGGGCACAGACTCCGGGACCAGCCATGCAGACGGTTACATGAGTGACTTAGCATCTGGGACCCTGAGTTTACTCATCTTTAAGCTCATAGTAATAATGGTAATGTTGTTGTTGTTCTTGTTTAGTCACTCAGTTGTGTCCGAGTCTTTGTGACCCATGGACTATAGCCCACCCAGTTCCTCTGTCCAAGGGATTTTCTAGGCAAGGATACTGACGTGGGTTGTATCTTCCTTCTCCTTCTCCAGGGGATCTTCTCAGACCAGGAATTGAACTTGCATCTCCTGCATTGGCAGGCAGATTTTTTACCACTGAGCCACATGGGAAGCCCAATAATGATAATAGGTATCATTGATTAAAAACTTGTCAGGCATAGCACTTAACATCCAGTATAGCTATACTAAATTGGAAGTTTTTAATCTGTATTTTATTGTTGGAAAGATAGGCTCAGAGTCAGTATGCAGCTTAACCTACATACTCAGTCTGTGACCAAGCTGGACTCACACACAGTTTCCTGGGCTCCAAGGTCTTCTATCCTCACCACAGTCCACCTTGCAGGTTTGTTACGAAGATGATTAACAGCAAATGCTGCTAGGCGGGCTGGTGGAGGGAGGACCCAGTTTCAGTTGCTGAGCATCCCTGGTGATGATTATGATGATGAGGTAGGGAAAGTTTTAAGAGGTGCCCATAAAATACCAATAAAACTGTTGCAAATAGATACACTGTGCACATGCCTTGATGAGATCGAATAGGCCGATTTACCATGTAGAAATTATGCTGTTCTAGACAGGTTACGTGAGGTGCAAGAAGAGAGGGATTGGGGGCCATTCTCAGTCTTTTTACCAGGACAGTACTTCAGCAGATTATTATTATTATTATTAATTGTAGCAGTACATACCAAGTAATGTCTGGTCCCGGCTCAAACCTGCACTTTCGGTTGGGGTGAGGTATTGAATCCTAGAGGTGGGAGCATGGTGGGGATGGCAGATGTAGGAGATTCACTCCTGTAGTCTCCGAGGGTCATTGTCACTGACGGCACCCCCAGGAGACTCTTCTTCACTGGACCTAGCTCCAAATGCCTTTGACTCTTTCAGATCTCAAAACCACCTCTGAGTTATTCATCCAAACTATCCTTGAAAATATCAAAAGAATATACTTCAATTAAATTATAAGCTATTCAAGAGGAACAAGCTTTGTCTCCTGACATTTGGTAGCAGAAAACTTACTATTGTTTTCCATCTTCATCTTGGACTGTATTGTTCTGCCATCTGTCTTCTGGATGATGAGTCTGACACACTTGCTCCTTGCGAGCTCTGTTCTGATAGAAAGGACTTGAGCTTGCTCTTACTCAGCTGGGCACCATAGTCAGCACACAGTCAGATTCTCTGTGCAGATGGCGGAGCACAAAGGTCAGGCATCTGCTGGGCTGAGGCTTAGTTTTCCTCCTCCACTTAGGAACGTGGCATCATCTTGAGGTTTGTGTGAACAAAAGAACAATTTAATATGACAAAATTTACTTTTCTTGAACAACAAAATTTTGAAATTGACAACCCCTTGCAGTGTTCCTTCAAAGAAAAATTCAAAATGTATGTCTGTTTGCCAAATAAAGAGAAGAAATTTGAGATGTTAAAGAGTGCATAAAACATGCTGTGACAACATGTAGGTGGAAGTGAATAGAAGTGGTGTTGTAGGAATTTTAAATGTGAGTACCTGGCCAGTGGATGTCAGTGTGACCCAGCGCTGCTGCCCTCCAAGGGAAGCCCTGTTCCAGTGTGCTGAGTTGGTCCCATTACAGGTCTGAGAGCTGCTGCTCCATGGTAGGTTATTTTGTTTGTTTGTTTGTTTTACTTCATCTAGAACTTTAAAGATGATCTCCTGAATTTTAGTCCTTGTAATCCTTGTCCAACTGCCACAAAGAATCTGCTGCATGATAGTGTGGTGTAGAGAAGTCATTGGCCTGAAGTTGATCTCAAATAGCTTCTTTGGCATTTAATAATGACTGCTATGAGTTTTCACCTGAATGCGTAAGAATTATCTTACCCTAAACTGTCAAATCTAGGAAGTCATTAGACTAAACACTTTCAGGTAACCAAAGACATGAGTCCTATGACTTCAGTGAGCAAACTTTTCTATGAATGACTGGAGTTTCTTTTAATAAGATTTCATTTCCATTTAAGGTAAGTGAAATCAGAATTTCTACATTCTTGCTCTCGGTACTGATGTAATTTAATAGAAACTGACCACCTGTCAGGGTGTTTAGATTCATATTAAATAGACTGGGAAAACCCTTCCAGTATTGAGTCAGAGGACAAGAACCACACTGGTTTAAAGGGTATTCTTTTATGGTGGAGGGCTGTGCTGTTTAGTCTTAAAGTACCTGGATATGTAGATTTGATTCTTACCAAACCAAACCCTTGAACTGATTCCTGGGAAACAATCTCAAGAATAAAAGATATCTATATAATAACTTTGGAGAAGGCAATGGCACCCCGTTCCAGTACTCTTGCCTGGAAAATCCCATAGGTGGAGGAGCCTGGTAGGCTGCAATCCATGGGGTTGCTAAGAGTCAGATACAACTGAGAGACTTCATTTTCACTTTTTACTTTCATGCATTGGAGAAGGAAATGGCAACCCACTCCAGTGTTCTTGCCTGGAGAATCCCAGGGACGGAGGAGCCTGGTGGGCTGCCGTCTATGGGGTCGCACAGAGTCGGACACAACTGAAGCGACTTAGCAGCAGCAGCAGCATATAACAACTTGGATTTCCTTGTCAAATCATATTTATATTTCTCAGTTGCTTGGCACTTATAGTGTTATAGGTTTATCTGATAAATCAAACCAGTGTATGTGCACATTTTAAGCAAGTTAGTATTTATACCTTTGTGCCGTTTAAGTGTAATTTTTCCTCTCTAAGTTATTCAGGCAATTACATCCACTGGCCATTTTGATTTTGACTATCAGCATGAAATAAAATAGCATAACAACTCAAGATTATTTATTGTACCTCCACTTTTATTTTTCCTTTCATTGTCATCAACGTGTGATATAGTTTCATTAGTTAGAATCTAAAAAGATCACCAGAGTTCAGAAAGTGACTCATCTTAAGTACAACCTGCAAACACACACATTTACTTCTTCAATGTTAGGAGGTAAGCTGTTACCCTAGCAGGCTGTATCATAAACAGATGGAAATTAGCCCATCTAACACTGCTCCTTTTGTGTAGAAATCATGAGCGTAATCTTTTCTGTAACTAATGTAAGTCGCAGAAGCCAGTGTTTTACAGGTACATAGAATCAAACTTCACAAGGACTTTCCTTGTGGCTCAGATGGTAAAGCATCTGCCTACAATGCAGGAGACTCGGGTTTGATCCCTGGGTTGGGAAGGTCCTCTGGAGAAGGAAATGGCAATCGACTCCAGTACTCTTGCCTGGAAAATCCCATGGATAGAGGAGCATGGTAGGCTACAGTCCATGGGGTTGCAAAGAGTCAGACACGACTGAGCGACTTCACTTCAGAATCAAACTTGTGCAGTAATGACTGAGGTGATGGCATGGTCCGGGTGGCAACATCATGGGTGACTGTCATCACAAGACTGGTTGGAAATTAATAACTTCAGATGTTGTTTGGAGTTAGTTAGGGGGGTGTGTTTCAGCAGAACAAAGGAGAAAATCAAGAAAAAAAGATGAGGAATTCAGGAAAGGCCTATCCATCTCCAGAGAGGGGTGCAGAGAAGCCTCAGGATAAGAGCAGAGTTGCAGAGGAGCCGAGTGAGATTAAAACAAGAAGATGGGACTTCCCTGCTAGTCCAGTGGTTGAGAATCTGCCTGCCAGGGCACGGGACATGGGTTCAATCCCCGGTGTGGGAAGATTCCACCTGATGCAGGGTAACCAAGTCCATGTGCCACAACTTCTGGAGCCCACGCTCTCTTGCTCCGCAACAAGAGAAGTCACCACAATGAGAAGCCTGAGTACTGCAACCAGAGAGTAGCCCCTGCTCGCCTCTACTAGAGAAAGCCCGTGTGTACCAATGAAGACCCAGTGCAGCCAAGAAGAAGAAAAAAACAAGAGGGTTCAGGGCTCCTGACAAGTGGAGTCTGGGGAAAGGCGGTCTCTGGCCTATAGAATACTAGATCGGATTAAAGAGCTTGAAAAACTTCAGTCACAAAGCAAGGAAAATGAAAAATGCAATTAGAAACTTCTAAAAGCTATGTAAAAAAACTATTGGGTTGGCCAAAAAGTTCATTCAGAGTTTTCTGAAAAACCTAGTACGTACTAAATGAAGTTAATTTGGGAATAATTCTTTGCTTTACTGTGAACAGTAGTTACCAAGCAAGGAAGACGAATCCTTGCTCCAGACTCGGACACGACTGAAGCGACTTAGCAGCAGCAGCAGCAAAGTGATTTATTTCATTGGCTCAATGTACAGCTAAAATCTTAAAGGAAACAATAACCAACGTTTTTATACCTCATTAAGGTAGGAAAAACATTAAAGTTCATTATCTTGTAAAATCCTCACAGTTGTTAAGGACACTATTACAGTCAGTTCTCCTTATTTGCAATAGCTAGGTTCTATAAAGTTGTCAGGAACACTGATTAGCAAATCCTGAATCATCGTTTATAGGAAGAAATACAGGGTTAGATTCCTTCCAGCCTCTGGTCATTATATTTTTGCCAACTGATTAATATGTAACCTTGTTTTGTGTGTGTTTCAAATGTTTGAAGACATTTCATTTAATATATACTGTTGATTCATTAGCAGTGCACTCATAGCCAACAGCATGACTTAATTCATGTCTGAACTAAGCTTATGTAATATGTATTTTCTGTTGATCCCATCACAGCCTTCACATGCTTGGGAACACCAGAAAACACTCACTGGTACCTTGTGGGCCATTTTCAATGCAAATTCACTGACAAAAAGAACAAAAATTCTAAGGGAAACATGGCACTAAATAGACCGTGAAAAGGAGAGTGGAAACAAGAAAGCGAGTGTGGCCTTGTTGCACCCCAGCTGGGAACGTAGAGGATGCTCTGCACACATCCTTGGCTGACTGTGGAGGGGTCATTAGCCCAGATTTTGAGAGTACAGATAAAGTTTACCCGGTAGGCAAATTGGTGAATTTGCAGTCAGCAAATAATAAGGATCAACCCTATTATCATTTTTTATAAATTAAAAGTTGAAGCTTAACCTGAGCAAATTGCCTAACTTCCCCATAAAGAAGAGCTGGTAGAACCGATTTCTGTGCTTTTTGCACTTGCTTAGCTAAGCTGTACCACCTGCTGAAACAACCTCCCCCCATACGGTGAGAACACAGGGACTTAATGCAGATTCAGGGGTGTAGGGGTGGAGCAGTCATGCAGGGATCCCAGCTCCTCCATCCTCGAGCCCTTCCCAGAATCCCCTTCATCCTGTAGGCTGACCTGCGGGACAGAGAGCTGCAGAGGACCAGGGGGAGGTTTCAGGAGCGAACCTGGATGTGCTTTGCCTCACTTTCGGCCACAGTCCAGTGGCCTCACCTCGCTGCAAGGGAGGCTGGGAAATGTTCTTATGTGCCTAGGCAGAGAAGGAGTAGGGTCCCGTGAACATACAGCATTTTGTCTTCCATATACTACATAGAGGGGCATAGTCATATTTTTAAGCCATTGTGTATTTTATGCCATTTTTCTTTGTCTCTTTAAGAAGTGTTAGGGGTTTACAGCCTTTGTCTGTAATTGAAAAAAATTGTGGAAGAAAAGCATGGAAGTTGAGGTTTTGTTTTTCTGTGCAGTGAAAGTTTCCTTGTGTGCCAGGGGAAATAAGCTGATTATTTTCTTATACTTAGCTGGGTATTTTAACTGAGTCTTTTCCAAAATTAAAAGAGTTTTCCAAATGAAATGACTTGATTTAAAATTAAAATAGATACAGAGACTCATTTCTCCCCCCTCAGTAAATTTTCCACACTCAGGTTCTTGCCTCCCATAATTGAAGGCAACCATAATAACGGATTTGATTGCATGGCTTTTACTATTACTTTTGAGGTAATTGCCAGATTGGCATACACAATAATTTGTATGTGAGAGGTGATCAGATGTGAACATTTCCATTCAATCATCTCCCTGGAATTCAGACACATCACTGCTTCTGGCTTCAGAATTAGGACCAGTAATTGCGGCTCTGGGATGAACTATGCATCTGAAATAGGCTATGTTTCATGTGTGATCAGTAATATTATCAGACTTGCCTGGGGAGGCAGAGCTGAGCAGATTCCTACTTTATGCTGTGTACTGAAGTAGCAGTAAAAGAGATAGTAGAAATATAGTTGGGGGACTTTGCTGGTGGTCCAGTGGTTAAGAATCCCCTTTGCAATTCAAGGGACACGGGCCCAATCCCTGGTCAGGGAACTAAGACCCTACATGCCGTGGGGGCATCTGGGCCCGAGCAATGCACCTGCGGAGCCCCTGGTGTCACAACCAGAGAGTACTCTGGAACCAAAGACCCCGCATGACGCAGTGAAAACCCCACATGCCTAAGACCCGATGCAGCCAAATAAATAAATTAAATAGAGCAGGGAACATACAGTTGAGGATGGCACTGGAAGCCCCCCACCCCCTTCAGGATGGAGACAGGATGAGGAGGACTGAGAAATGAGGATGGAAATACACATTTCTTCCTTTTGTCTTCAACCCTGAATTTGATACCTGGTTCGTTTAATTTTCCTTTCAGTAGAAGGGGAAACATATTGTTCCTCTGCCCTGCAGAGAGCCCAGTGGTTATGCTTGGTAGAGTTAAGAAGCTTCGGTGAAGGAAGGACAAACAGCCCTACCACTGCACATCTATTCTTTCTTCCAGAGCTGTCTTTATAGAGGGATGTGATTTTCCAGCTTCCTTCCGCATCTCAGTCAACTGTGCTTCCTGAGAGACCACCTATGGCTTTTGTGTATTAACCTGTTACAATTCTTTTTTAATTCTTAAAATGTTAACTCTTTAAGACACCATCCACACTTACCCAGATGCAGTGTCACGAAGTTAGAATAATGCCATACATTTGATATTTGTAGTTTCCAGCTTTCCATCATGTGTGTATAATTTAACCTCTTCCCATCTCACCTCTAATCTCTGACTGATGGAGATGAGGATATGGGCTTGTGTTCAATTTGTCCCTAAAATATAATGAGTAAACATACCATGGATTCTTTCTTTATGAACTTTAGATTTTTATCATTATAAAAAGCACGTTCGTTCCCTGCCTGTCCTTAGTTAATAAGCATTTATTGAATATCGTATGTTCACAACATTGTAACAGGTACTCCTGGTGGAGGCTAAAGAAATGGCTTTAAGACATTCAGACCCATCCTACTGCAGGAATAATTATAAAGTCTCTTTGAAACAGAGCAGGACCCTATGGTCTTTGCCTCTGTCCCCATGTCCTCTGTCTGCCTTTTGTCTGTGGAAAACTTTAGTCAAGAGAATAAGTTTAATCAGAGAAATGAGAACATTAGAAAACAAAGGAAACAGTCAAAGGAGACCAACTAATAATAATGTTCTCAGTAAGCATAGTCAGGGACCTTTAGTTCCTTCTCAAAGGCTTTAGATAATATTCTGAGCCCTGTACTGTGAGCTGTCTTACAGATGTTGAAACCTAAGGTGGAAAAGTTAACTACATGCTGACCAGACTATAGCTATGACACAAGCTGCTGCAATTCTGAGATTTGGCCTCAAAGAAGTGGCAACAAACTGGAACTGAAGATTAACTGTACCTAAAACAAGATGATGACTGGTCATCAGACCACCAGGGACCAATTTGAAGATGACTGTCAGAGCTGACCTTGCTGTTTCTGCATGTATCCCTCTCCTCCTATTAATATAAAAAGTTCTTACCCACTGGCTGTCAGTGCGGGGAGTGGGCCTTTGGACAGACGTCCACCCTCCCCACCCCCAAGTTGCCATCATCTGACATAAATCAGACTTCCTTTCCCACCAACCCAGCTTGTTTATTGACTTCTGAGTGGCAAGCAGTGGACCCCACCTTCCAGTAACATCTTCACCAGTCACATTTCCATGCCTTGGTCCTGATACTCCTGTTGTTTCAGACATACTCTGTTTGATATCTCTGAGCAGCCATAAGAGAGAAAAAATTGCCAAGAGTTATAATCTGCTTTTGTTCAAGTTCTGACTCACAACTTATCCCAGTTTCTTTTCGATTTGACCTAGTTTCTTTGAGGCTTGGGCCTGAGGGCTATGCTAATTTATGTGATTGATGAGCTGTCTTTTATTTTGTGCTATTGACAGAAAAGGAAAATTAACCTCAAATCCAGTCATGGTAATTAGGCTGCAGCTTAACTCACCTATGCGTCCTGAGGGTCAGTTTCTCCCACTGCCTGTCCAATTCTTCGCAGATGGGTGGCACATTAGCAGCTGGGCAGAGAAACCCTTGTCTGCCAGCGGTTTGACTTGAGACAGAATAGACTTTTTTTTTTTTTTCCACTTTCACCTACTCTTGAAGGTGGGGTTGTGAATATGAGCTAGATTTAAGAGAAAACCCTGAAGGCCTTGCTGTAACCTGGAGTGCTGAAGATGAGGAACACACTAATGGCTGAGTTGAAGGGAGGCCCCTTCCTTTATTAAGAAAGAAAGCTATTAATATTTTTCATTGTATCATTGTGCATATAACCAGCTGCATTCCGGAAGTAATATTATTTATTTGTACATATGAGGTGCTTGTGAGGTTTGTGGTTATCTCTTTTCTTCTTCTTCTTGCCTCTCTTCTTTTTAATGGCCTTGGCTTCTGTAAACATAGACGATGTCTGATGGGGTGACAGTTCCAATCTGTTACCATCTCAGGGTGTAGGATGGGATAGAAGATGAAGATGAAATATTGTTTTAATATTCCCTTTCCTTAGTTGTCAGCAGCTTTAGGGATTCACAAATAGCCTGTGGTTTATAAATATTAAATAAGGGATTCATTATTGGAAAGCGTCAGCATGACTCGCCAAACCCAGAACCCAAGTGACTTAGGCTTTCATGATACCATTTATGATGAGAAATTCAAGGCTGAAAAAAATAGCTTCTATTCTCTTTGGATATCTAAGAACACAAGGGAAATATTCTGTTATTATAATAAAATACTCTCCCAGGCAGGTCTGTGTTAAGAAGGCCATGTTAATAACCTTCAAGCCAAACCCTTCAGCATTTAATAGTGGAGAAGGCAATATACTAATATTAGAGGTTCTCGGGGGTCAGACTTCTGACAGCGCGTTCTTGGAGTTTGTAGAGACAAGAAAATGAAATGCAGTGAAATATATAAGCACGAAGGAAAGTAGTTGTCACAAAACCCATGGACTTTACTTTGTCAGAAACATATGGAAGCACCCTAGACCTTTCAACGACAGCCCATTTCATTGTAATTCAATGAAAACAGCAATTCTTGGCTTAATAAATTTGATTATATATATTTTCTCCAGAACCTTTAGTTCTTTCAAGTTTATGTGAACAACACATTATAAGACAAATCTCACCCTGGGACACGGCAATTGAGAAGGAGGCAGCAGCATCACGAACTATAATGACATCGAGATCTGGGAATTTATTGAATGGACAAGTAAATCTGCACGTCTCAGCACCCCTGCAGGCATTATCATATTATAGAGTCCAGCATAGGGACAGATTTTGTAATGATGACCCCCAGGCTCCAAGAAGATATTAAATCATGCTCAGCCTAGTAGGGAAATGTATTGTTCTCTTTTGAGAACATGGTGTGAAAATTATTTTTTAAAGGCCTTGGCATTCTAGGAAGAAAGCATCATTATTTGGTAAATTCAGTTTAAATTGTGGATCCTGTATCATCTAGCCAAGCTGGATGAGAGGAGCATTGGTGTAATTTTTAGACTAAATTTAACACTATTCCAATAGTGTTACAGTATTGGCATAATAATATAACATAACATATGGCATTTATTGAGTATGTTTGTCTAGATAATTGGTTTGATTCTGTTTAGTCACTCAGTCGTGTCTGACTCTTTGCAACTCCATGGACTGGCATGGATGGACAGGCTTCCCTGTCCATCACCAACTTCTGGAGCTTACTCAAACTCATGGCCATTGAGTCAGTGATGCCATCCAACCATCTCATCCTCTGCCGTCCCCTTCTCCTCCTGCCTTCAGTCTTTCCCAGCATCAGGGTCTTTTCCAAGAAGTCAGTTCTTCACATCAGGTGGCCAAAGTATTGTAGTTTCAGCTTCAGGATCAGTCCTTCCAATGAATATTCCAGACTGATTTCCTTTAGGATTGACTGGTTTGATTTCCTTGCAGTCCAAGGGACTCTCAAGAGTCCTCTCCAACACCACAGTTCAAAAGCATCAGTTCTTCTGTGCTCAGATTTCTTTATGGTCCAACTCTCACATCCATACATGACTACTGCTGCTGCTGCTAAGTCGCTTCAGTCGTGTCTGACTCTGTGCAACCCCATAGACGGCAGCCCACCAGGCTCTGCCATCCCTGGGATTCTTCAGGCAAGAACACTGGAGTGGGTTGCCATTTCCTTCTCCAATGCTGCTGCTGCTAAGTCGCTTTAGTTGTGTCCGACTCTGTTCGACCCCATAGATGGCAGCCCACCAGGCTCTGCCGTCCCTGGGATTCTCCAGGCAAGAGTACTGGAGTAGGTTGCCATTGCCTTCTCTGATACGTGACTACTGGGAAAACCATAACCTTGACTGGATGGACCTTTGTTGGCGAAGTAATGTCATAATTAGTACCTGACCATTATTTTATGATTGCCACACTCTTTTTAGTTCTATTGTCACTCTTAATAAGGAAAAAATGAAGATCACCTTTCTTTCTCCCTCAGCTAAGCTGTTAGTCAGAAGGACTAACCTAGAAAGACCCCAGTGCAGCATTTAGCGTCTACCAGCCAGGCCAAGGCACGTGACTGTGTTACCTGTCGCGTCCAGGTCTCTCTGGAGAGTCTGCCTTGTCAGCCCCTCCTCAGGGTGATCCAGTCCCCCTCTGCCTGGGTAGAGTCTTTGGAAACCAGTTCTCCAGGAGCACGTATAGTCCTGTCCCTTTGGTTCCCTAGCTCAGTTTCCCTGGGGGCTCTTCCAAACCATTCCCAGTGTTCTGAACTCTTAGTAATTGACCTCACCTCCAGGTTGGAAGTTTCATTCTGTCTGATATGAGCTGTTTCTTGCTTTTTATTTATCCACTTCAAAATAATTCTGTTCCCAGCCCTCCTTCTCCCCACAGTCTCAACAAAGGAGCCACCCTTCTCCTTTGGCCTCTCCCCCATTCCTCAGTAATTGTTCCTCTGCCTGCCTTCTCTCTTGCTTTCCTGGCTCCACCCCTCCACTCCCCCAAACCCCCATCCATGGCCTGAGCTGTTTGTCAACTCTGCTAGCTGCTTCTGCCGTCTGAACCTCCTTCCTCTGGTTACCCTGGCTCTCACTGAGACAGGAAGGATGGGGGCAGGGCACAACCGATAGCAGAATGGCATGACCATTAAGAGGAACTGGATAAGACACAAACTGGTTAGACCAGCTAGCCTCCGGATGGCAAAGACTCAAGTTACAGTGGGCTTTGGGCCTCATTATGCACTCATTGTAATATTTACGTTGGCTCATTGTAATACATTGCTGCTGCTAAGTCGCTTCAGTCGTGTGTCTAACTCTGTGCGACCCCATAGACGGCAGCCCACCAGGCTCCTCTGTCCCTCCTCTGTCCAGGCAAGAACACTGGAGTGGGTTGCCATTTCCTTGCATATGCTAAATGACCCACCCACAGGTGCCCTTGACAGTTCCCAGGTCAACCATAGAAGTCCAAAAGGTGAGTGGGCCCCAATTCCTGCAAATCCCCGTCCCTTCCCCCAGATAGTTAGACTATTCCTCCCGCTTGTCAGCCTGTGGAATTACCCAGCCCATGAAAATTAACAGCCCCCATATCTCAGGCTGCTCTCACTTTCTGAGTGGACCTCATGTTCTGGGGCCACCTGTCTTGCCTTTTAAGAAGGCCCACACTCTGTCTGTGGAATGTGTATATCTCTAAATAAACCTGCTTTCGCTTGACTATCATTCACTCTTGAATTCTTTCCCGCGTGAGGCCAAGCACCCTTACTTGCTAGCCTGTCACAGAGACTCACCAAGACCCGGGACGTGGCCGTCCTCTCAAGCCCCGTGTGTCCTACAACGTCACGTTCTGGCCCCTTCATCTCTTTCGGTCCACCTCCGTCCCTTCTACTTTAAAGATGCCTCTCTCCAGAGTCACTTCAGCTGTTCCAGGGTTCATCCTCCTTGGCTGCCCACATTCTTTGGTACTTATGACCACCTTGTCCTTCCAGAAGCCTCTCTTTCCTCAGGGCTCTCTGTATATTATCCCCATCCTCTCGATTCTTGTTCTCATCCTGCCTCACCAAATGCCTTCTCCCAACTCCCTGCCTCAAACCTTCAGAGGAAATTGACACTATAGAGAGAGGCTGATTTGGGTATTTTTCTTTTCATCTCTGATCCCCCTGAAGTATCTGTGTCTAAGTTCAAAGACTAGAGCATTAAATAATTTGCTCCAAACCACGTAATCAATGAGTAAGAGAGTCTGGACTAGTACCTGGATCTTCAAGTCCAGTGATTTTTCTAATTTTGCCCATATTTGGGCACTTCCCTGTTTTCCCTTGACTCTTTTCTTCCTCCAGCCCTTCACTGTGGGCACCTGAGTTTCTCTCAGCTTTCTTCCCTCTGCTTTCCCCCTTGGCTCCTCCATGTGTCCATATGACTTCAACTACAATCTCAATTAGCTACAATCTTAATCTAAATTTATCTATAGATGAACCCCTCTCCCCCTCTGCTGTTGCTAAGTTGCTTCAGTAGTGTCCAACTCTTTGCGACCCCACAAACTGCAGCCCACCAGGCTCCTCTGTCCCTGGGATTCTCCAGGCAAGAATATTGGAGTGGGTTGCTATTTCCTTCTCCAGTGCATGCATGCAGGCTAAGTCATTTCAGTCGTGTCCGACTCTGTGCAACCCCACGGACAGCAGCCCACCAGGCTCCTCTGTCCATGGGATTCTCCAGGCAAGAATACTGGAGTGGGTTGCCACTTCTTTCTCCTCTCCCATTCTAGGTACCTGTATTTTTATTGGGTACACTAGTGCCTCAGGATGAACAATTGCATCAAATAACCTTTGTAAAGCATTTGGTGATTCCCAAAGTGCTCGATGCACATGAGTTTGGGTGAACTCCGGGAGTTGCTGATGGACAGGGAGGCCTGGCGTGCTGCGATTCACGGGGTCACAAAGAGTCGAACTCGACTGAGTGACTGAACTGAAAGTGCTCCCATGTATATAAGCTTGTTTAAACCTCTTCATAATTTAGAAAGTGCTGTATCACCATCCATTTTTGACGGGTGAGGCAGTGAAACTCAGCAAGGTAACAGGAGTCACTGAGACACAGGGAGAAAAGCGAGAGGGCTGGGTTTGTGAATTCAGATCCACGTGGACTGCTCCAGGCTCTCGGGGGTCCAGTCTGAGTCTGAAATGGCCATTGTCTCCCTCTGCTCTGCCCACAAACGGCAATGCCATAGCGGAAGCAAAGGTGCATGCCAGCAGCAGCTTCACCCTGTGCCGGAGTGGAATTGCCTGATCACAGGGACGGTCCCTGCCTCGCTCATCCCCGAGACCCGTGCCCAGCAGCGTCTGTCCATCAGCAGACTTGATCAGTAGGTGTCAGCTGGTTTCAGTTGAATTGCTGAGGGCACAAGTCTTCTGAGACCCAGACACCAAACCTTGCAATCATCTGTGACTCCTTCCTTTCTGTTCTACCAATACAGTAAATGAATACGCCCGGGAGAGCTTCCGTGTCTCAGTGCTTCGGGCGTTTTCTGTGCTGCCCTCGCTCTCAGACACAGGCTGGGGTTCTCAGTTCCGGGTGTCCCTAGTCCTGTTCTGTCACCTCCTTCCTGGTGCTAGGCTTCAGCCCGCAGCTGCACTAATGTCACCTCGGTGTTTGCAAACACTGCTCTCCTCCTGGGCACAGGCTTATTTTTATGCTTGAGGGAACTTTAGAGATTGTCAGCTCCAGCCCACCTCCAAGAAAAAACAGCAGCAAAACACGGTCTCAGAAAACCAGAGTCACCTCTGCTGTGGGAGTGAATGCCACCCACGACTTGTGATGCCTGGTCCAGGGGATCTCTGTCATTTCTGCATCTTGTCTTTCTCCTGATTTGGAGTCTCCCGTGATTCTCGCTCGGCTGCCAGATGAAGACCGGGTCTCTTTGTCCAGCGTGGAGACGCTCTCCGTGACCTAGTTCCAACATGCTGTTCGAATTATCTGACACTAATCCCTAAATCCACGTTCCAGCCAAGATGTGCTGCTTACCATTCCTTCAACATGCCCACTGTGTTTCTGCCTCCTTGCCTTTTTTAGGTAATTCTCTCTACACATAATCCTTTCATGTCTCTGCATTGCGAGTCATCCTTTCCACTAAAAGTTCCCTGACTCTCGTCCAGTTGGAAAGGAAGAGTCTTCCCCATCTGTGAGTGTCCCTAGCATGTTGCTTCTCTGCTCTAGGTCTCCTTGGTCTGCCCTGAATCCTGTTTCTATAGCTGTGCTCGTCTGATCTCCCTTTTGAGTCTAAGCGTCTTTGGAGCAAGTAAGAACTTACCTGTGCCCATCCCTGTATCTCTCCCCGTCCAGCAGAGGGGACCGGTCTGGCTTCGGGTCTGTAGCAGTTTGCTGACTGGATAGTTGAAACATGACAGAAAGTGCTGGGGAAGCTGTGACCAGCACATTGGAGCATTGGACCCTGAAGAACATTTGGGTTTGGCCTCCATTGCCTTGGAAATAACTTCATTTTAAAAACATCGTGGAGATGCTGAGAAGGGTAAATGCTTTCCTTCTCACCTTTTCTTGCCATGGCAGCTGCTTAGGGCTCGAATAATGGGACTGCTTGCACCAGTGGTAAAAAAACCAGCCTGTTTGTATCACAGACACACTGCATGCTATGGTCTCTGTGTGGCCTTGGGATAAATGAGTGTTTACGTTCTGGGATGTGCTGTTATATTTCACAAATATATGGAAGTGATGGGTGGTGAATAGTCATCTCCAGGGCTGCTCACTTCTCATTGTCTGTGTAAATGTTCATCACTTTGTCTAATTTTACTACATAGACTTATCTAGAAATAATATGCCTAATCAAAAGGAAGATTCACTGAGGAAATAAAGAATTCTGTGACTTTGGGGTATTAAGTGAGGTTAAGTGTTGAACAAGATATGTGTGAGGTTGTAATAACAGTGAATTATATAAGATAGATGGTATTGTTCAAATCGGTTTTTACATTTGGCACGTATGTGCTAACATGAACTAAATTTTTTTCCCCCTCACCTCTCACCTCCCCTTCCCTAGTCATATACTGCACTGAACTTGCAGGAGGTAAGAGCTTGCGTTGTTCTTATCTACATAAGGAGGGAAGACGAAGGATGTCATAGACCTTTACCAAAAGTTTTTGCGCCTAGAGAGTTTGATCCCAACAACTTCCACTGTCTGTCCTTAGCTAGTGATTGAACATTTCCACTCATTTTTAAGCCATCTCAAGCACCAAATTATCCAGACAAGCTGTACCGTTCAGTTACTAAGCAAATTGAAAAACAGACGAATTCGCTATCATTTGTGATTAGGTCCTAAGAGTAGAGTATAGCCTACAGTGCAGTTCAGTACAATCGCTCAGTCGTGTCCGACTCTTTGCTACCCCATGGACTACAGCATGCCAGGCTTCCCCATCCATCACCAACTCCTGGAGCTTACTCTCAAACTCACGTCCATTGAGTTGGTGATGCCATCCAACCATCTCATCCTCTGTCATCCCCTTCTCCTCCTGCCCTCAATCTTTCCCAGCATCAAGGTCTTTTCCATGAGTCAGTTCTTGCATCAGGTGGCCAAAGTATTGGAGCTTCAGCTTCAGCATCAGTCCTTTCAATGAATATTCAGGACTGATTTCCTTTAGGATTGACTGGTTTGATTTCCTTGCAGTCCAAGGGACTCTCAAGAGTCTTCTCCAACACCACAGTTCAAAAGCATCAATTCTTCAGCACTCAGCTTTCTTTATGGTCCAACTCTCACATCCATACGTGACTACTGGAAAAACCATAGCTTTGACTAGACGGACTAGTTGGCAAAAACTAATGTCTCTGCTTTTTAATATGCTCTCTAGGTTTATCATAGCTTTTCTTCCAAGGAGCAAGTGTCTTTTAATTTCATGGCTGCAGTCACCATCTGCAGTGATTTTGGAGCCCAAGAAAATAAAGTCTCTCACTGTTTCCATTGTTGCCCCATCTGTTTGCCATGAAGTGATGAGACCAGGTGCCATGATCTTCGTTTTTTGAATGTTGAGTTTTGAGCCAGCTTTTTCATTCTCCTCTTTCACTTTCATCAAGAGGCTCCTTAGTTCCTCTTCACTTTCTGCCATAAGGGTGGTGTCATCTCCATAACTGAGGTTATTGATATTTCTTCTAGCAATCTTGCTTCCAGCTTGTGCTTCATCCAGCCTGGCATTTTGCATGGTGTGCTCTGCATATAAGTTAAATAAGCAGGGTGACAGTATGCAGCCTTGACATGCTCCTTTCCCAATTTGGAACCAGTCCATTGTTCCATGTCTGCTTTTAACTGTTGCCTCTTGACCTGCACACAGATTTCTCAGGAGGCTGGTAAGGTGTCTGGTATTCCCATCTCTTGAAGAATTTTCCAGTTTGTTGTGATCCACATAATCAACAGCTTTGGTGTAGTCAATAAAGCAGAAGTATATGTTTTTCTAGAACTCTTACTTTTTTGATGATTCAACAGAGGTTGAAAAATTTTGGTTCCTCTACCTTTTCTAAATTCAGCTTGAACATCTGGTAGTTCTCAGTTCACATATTGCTGAAGCCTGGCTTGGAGAATTTTGAGCGTTACTTTGCTAGCATGTGAAATGAGTACAATTGTGCGGTAGTTTGAGCATTCTTTGTTGTTGCCTTTCTTTGGGATTGGAATGAAAATTGAACTTTTAGTCCTGTGGCCACTGCTGAGTTTCCAAATTTGCTGGCATATTGAGTGCAGCACTTTAAAGCATCATCTTTGGGGATTTGAAATAGCTCAACTGGAATTCCATCACCTTCACTAGCTTTGTTTGAGTGATGCTTCCTAGGGCCCACTTGACTTTGCATTCCAGGATGTTTGGCTCTAGATGAGTCATCACACCACTGTGGTTATCTGGGTCATTAAGATCTTTTTTATATAGTTATTCTGTGTGTTCTTGTTGCCTTTTCTTAATATCTTCTGCTTCTGTTAGGTCCATACCGTTTCTGTCCTTTATTATGCCCATCCAATAGCCTACACATCATTGTAAGGTGAATTGCGTTATTTTAGGATCAGATCCTGGAAAGACCTAGTTCCCAGAGCATTATTTGTTTGGGGCCTCAATTGTAGGCCACCACTGTACAATAGAAATGAAATATGAGCTTCATATACATTTAAAATGTTTCTAGTAGCCACATTAAAAAAAGAAATGCCTGAAATTTTAATGTAATTTTACATAACATATTTAATTTAAATAGCATATTTTATTTAACTCAATACGCCAGAAGTATTATCTCAATGTATAGTCAATATTTTTAAAATTGTTAATGAGATTGTTACTTTCTGTTGTTGTTTCTAAGTCTTTGAAAACTGGTGTGTATTATATATTTCAGTTCTGGTCACATTTCAAGTGTGTGGTAGTCACACATGGCTAGCGGCCACCGTATTGGAAAGCATATGTCAAAGCTGATTGGGATGAAATTCTCTGAGAAGGAAAAGAAAAAGGGATGCTTGTATCATTTACTCCTAAAAAAGAGTCAGCAAATGTATTTTGTATTGAGTCAGGTAGTAAATACTTAGGCCTTAAAGGTCATATGGACGCTGTAGCAACTATTCAACTCTGTTAATTGTGTCACAGTAGTAGCCACAGACAATATGGAAACAGATGGGTGTGGCTGTGTTCCAGTAAAACTGTATAAAAATAAGCAGTGGGACATAGAACACTGCTCAGTGTTATGTTGCAGCCTGGATGGGAGGGGAGTTTGGGAGAAATGGATACATGTACTCATTGGAAAAGACTCTGATGCTGGGAGCCATTGGGGGCAGGAGGAGAAGGGGACGACAGAGGATGAGATGGCTGGATGGCATCACTGACTCGATGGACGTGAGTCTGAGTGAACTCCAGGAGTTGGTGATGGACAGGGAGGCCTGGCGTGCTGCGATTCATGGGGTCACAAAGAGTCGGACACGACTGAGCGACTGAACTGAACTGAACTGATACACAGGGCTGAGTCCCTTTGCTGCTCACCTGAAACTATCACAACATTGTTAATCAGCTATGCTGCTGCTGCTGCTAAGTCTCTTCAGTCGTGTCTGACTCTGTGTGACCCCATAGATGGCAGCCCACCAGGCTCCCCTGTCCCTGTTCTCCAGGCAAGAACACTGGAGTGGGTTGCCATTTCCTTCTCCAATGCATGAAAGTGAAAAATGAAAGTGAAGTTGCTCAGTCGTGTCCGACCCTCAGCGACCCCATGGACTGCAGCCCACCAGGCTCCTCTGCTCGTGGGATTTTCCAGGCAAGAGTACTGGAGTGGGGTGCCATTGCCTTCTCTATACCCCAATACAAAATAAAAAGTTAAAAACAAAACAGAACACTAGGCAAATCAGACTTGTAGACTGTAGTTTGCCTATTCCAGTTCTTAAAAAAAAAACTTTTTCTTTTGTATTGGAGTATAGCCGATTAACAATGTGTGCTAGTTCAGGTGAGCAGCAGAGGCTCAGCCACAAGTATACGTGTATCCATTCTCACTCCAGCTCGCCTCCCATCCAGGCTGCCACATATCCTTGAACAGAGTTCCCTGTGCTGCACTGTAGATCTTGGTTGGTTATACATTTTAAATATAGCAGAGTGTACATGTCCATCCCAAACTCCCTAACTGTCCCTTCTCTAAGTCTGTGAATCTCTTTATGTTCTGTAAGTAAGTTTGTTTGTTTCTTTTTCCATTCCACATATAAGGGATATCATATGACATTTCTCCTTCTCTGTCAGACTTACTTCACTCAGTAGGACGTCATTCCATTCTTAAATTTAAAATTGCTTGAGCATATAAGTAAAAATAATTTCTGTTTGAAATTATTGTTTCTATGCTGGTTAGTTCTATTTGTATTGAGAAGCTAACCAATACAACAAAATAATGAGTTCTGTAGTTTATTTCATCTTTTATAAAATGATTGTTAGTGCTCATTTTGTTCCAATTTTTTTTTTGGTTTGTTTGTTTAGAAAATGAGATGTTTTTATATCACTGTTGATCACAACTTTTTTTCTCTTCCCCGCCCCTCCATCTGGCTGGAATAACATTTCTGGATGGTTCGGCTGTTGCATTTCTACTTACATTACTGTTTTACAACAGGTAAGACCTTTTCCTTTTGAACTATGATTCCGCTAAATTTTATAAAAATTAACATATAAGATTTTTTTTAAGTTAAGTGTTTAGGGAAATAATTTGAAATGGTTTCCATAAATTCGTCTTATTCTCAGCTACAAAGAAATAGTCAGTGGTGCAGAAATATATGGTGAGGTAGATTTCAGTCAGCAGTGGAATAACCCCTGCCTGAAAATATTTTATAACACATGCTTTACATTTAATACATAATTTAAAAAATACCTAAAGGCAGGATTCTGGTACTGTCTTTTTCATTCCCAAACTGGATATAACTATCATAAACCAACATACACCCTTACGTGTGTTATGGTGGTCAAGCTAAAACTTAAAAAAAATTATGTTATTGAAGTTCAGTTGATTTGCAATGCTGTGTTAATTCCCGCTGTATAGCCAAGTAGCTCAGTTATGCATAAATATAATTTTTATATTCTTTTTCATATAGTTTAACCACAGGATATTAATATAGTTTCCTGTGCTATATACAGTGGGATCTTGTTGTTTATCCCTTCTATATGTAGTAGTTTACATCTGCTAATCCCAAACTCCCAAGCCGTCCCTCCCTCACCACTCTACCCCTTGGCATAGTCACAATAAAACATTTTTGAAAACTCTTCTTACATCAAGAATGCTGGAGGGAGACTGGTCTTTGTAGTGTTGGGGAGTGTGCTATAATATTCTGCGAAGCTGGGAGCAACTGACTGTACAGTGACTTGACTATTCGGTTGGGTAGTGGAGAACACTAGCTTCGGATTTGTTTTGATTCCTTTATATGAACTGATTGTAGACCAGCTCACTGGAGTGGAACAGGAGGATGTAAAGAGAGAAGATATAAACATCTTTAAGTCTTTTCTTGTTATTACTATTGTATTGTGTCTTTGGGGGGAAAAAATATATTAAGATTTGTTCTCCCCCATTTGAATCAACAGTAATAACAACATCACTCCGATACCCTCGGGCAACAGATCAACCTGGAGTGGCTTGACTTGTGGTCAGCTGATCGGGTGACCAGCTGATGACCCCTGTGTTTCTGTGGCAATGCCTTGTTCAGACCTCCCCAGTCCTCCCAGCACTGCCCTTCCCCCCTCAATCTTTCTTACACAGCACCAGGAAAGAAAAACCCTCTGAAGAAAACACCCTCAGCTTTCTCCCTGTCCATCCCCCAAAATGATCTTTTCATCTTAAAAAATTTTTATTTATTTATTTTTAATTGCAGCATCATTGATTTACTATGCTGTGTTAGTTTCTATGGTACAGCGCAAATCCGCTTTATGTGTACACATATCCCCTCCCTCTGGAGCTTCCTTCCCACACCACCCTCGCCAAATCCCAACCCTCCCACGCGATTCTTTGGTTCTTAATCCACTTTCCTCCTTTCCAGTTTCAAGGAAAAGAAACACCTTTTGGAAGCTGAGTTTTGCACTTGTTTCCACCTCCTCTGACTTCCTCTGGGACCTTGTTTTGTCAGTTAAGACTCTCCCTGTGGGATTTCCTTCAGCAGTTCTTTCCCTCCAGCCCTCAGATGTTGTAAGGTTTCCGAGGGCCCGAGAGGAGCAGTGAAAGCCATCCCCATCTTCATTTCTCTTCCTTCTTTCCCCTATCATGTGTCTCAGAAGTGGTATCCTTACCTCCTTTTTCTTCCACAGTCATTTTATTGAAATTGGAGAAGGCAATGGCACCCCACTTCAGTACTCTTGCCTGGAAAATCCCATGAATGGAGGAGCCTGGTGGGCTGCAGTCCATGGGGTCGCTAAGAGTCGGACACGACTGAGCGACTTCACTTTCACTTTTTACTTTCATGCATTGGAGAGGGAAATGGCAACCCACTCCAGTGTTCTTGCCTGGAGAACCCCAGGAACGGGGGAGCCTGGTGGGCTGCCGTCTATGGGGTCACACAGAGTCGGACACGCCTAAAGTGACTTAGCAGGAGCAGCAGCGTCCCTCTGCATCACCCCTTCCTCATGTTCTGCCTTGACCATACTGCACCCTGGGAAGGCCTGTCCTTGGGCCTGCAGAGCATCCACCTGCATGGACCCCAAGGACTCAAGCTCTGCTCCCTCCTCTGACTGCAGTGTGCATCTCCACACCTGCCTGCCTGGCTGCACTTAGAACCCAATCCAGCCACACCCACCGCCTCCCCTCCTTCCCTTGCTCCCATCAGCAGGGTTTCAGTCTCTTCCTCATGGTCGCCTTGTCCCTTGTGAGGGCCTCTGGTTCCGCCTCTGCCCTCGCTTTTCCGTTCCCTCTGCACAAACCACGTGTGCCCTCTGTGGGGTCACTGCCACCCCTGCCCTGCTGCTCACCTCTCCTACCTGCTGCAGTCAGATAAATCTTTGGCAAGTATCGTTCTGATCTCGCAACCTTCGTTTTCCAGAATCTTCCTTGACTCTTCACCTTTATTGACAACATGTGCAAAGCACTCAGAACTGTGCCTGGCACATAGCAGGTGCTCAGCAACGCCATCGTTTTCCTCCTCTTCCTCACCATCACCTGTATTCTCTGTCTCTTATTTTACCATTTCAATCTTCAGTGATCTGGGACAACCTTCTCTTCTGCTGTATTGTTATATTCGTTGCTGTTCTCTACTGCCTTCCACCGTCACAGAGGGATGACATGCTCAGGTTTACCAAGGACTGAGACTAGGCAATGAATGACATACTGTCCCTGTGCGCACGCAGCTCTGGGTCTGGTAGAGACCCGGATGTGCAAGCAGGAAAGTGGGACACGCCCTGAGAGATTCTGTAATAGAGCGTAACAGAAGCTCAGTAACTTGATTGCAGTCCCATTTGCCTGGATTTATGGCTAAGGAGCAACTGCTACTGCTAAGTCACTTCAGTCGTGTCCGACTCTGTGCCACCCCATAGACAGCAGCCCACCAGGCTCCCCTGTCCCTGGGATTCTCCAGGCAAGAATACTGCAGTGGGTTGCCATTTCCTTCTCCAACGCAAAAAGTGAAAGTGAAGTAGCTCAGTCCTGTCCGACTCTGAGCGACCCCATGGACTGCATCCTACTGGGCTCCTCCGTCCACGGGATTTTCCAGGCAAGAGTACTGGAGTGGGGTGCCATCGCCTTCTCCGGGCTAAGGAGCAAAGGTGGGGACAAAGGCCCTGAGAACTGTACCATCTGAAGTAGCTGCCAGCAGTTTGGTCCAGAGCCTCCCCAGGTCTGAGCAGAGGCAGTAGAAGAGCCCTGCTCTAATGGGTCAGGAGAGCCTTGGTGAGCACGTGGGGTCAATCCTTGGTACCATTCCACTCTCCTCCAGACCAACTGCAGCCTGGTGGAGGCTGTAGAACTGTTCTGCCAATCAAAGGGTAGACTGGCATCTCCTGCTGGCTTGAATCCAGGCTGGGCTTCTGAAGTGGAGCAGAGTGGAGTAGAGTGGACGGAAGATGAGGAGGTGTTGGAGGGTGTATCCTCTAAAAGGGGGAGCCCGTCTGAATGACAGACCAGTGCACACTGCTCTTTTGGAGACTGTTTAGTGCTTGAGGGCCTTGTGCTTGGTGGGGTGGGAGTGACTGAACCTCAGGGTACCTGGAAGGCAGACAGAGTGCCATCTCCTCCCTGGCTCCCTGGAGTCCCAATCAGGTGCAGAAGCAGCCTTCCTGGTTCCCCCAAGTCCTCGTGAAGCAGGATGGAGTAGACATAGCAGGAGTGGTAGATATGCTGCCAAGTGAGAAGATGCTAGATGGAGGGGTGGGGTCAGGAGAGAGGTGGGGCAGTCAGGGTTCTCTGAGGGGTTCTCCATTACAGCTGAGGGCGAAGGGGTACTCTCATTCCAGAAAGTGCTACAGAATGTACACAGAGATCATCACATGGTTGGAAATTAGCAGTGGATGGAGGTAGAGAGAGCCTGCTGAGATGCTGCCTGCTCACCACTAATGGTCTTTCATGACTGTCCTGCGTCACCTTCCCATCCTGTGTGTATTGGTGGCCCCTTCTCTCACTCCACATCAGAGAGGTCAGACAGAGAGGGAGGAACCAGAGGTTCCTAGTACAAACCTCTTGTCCCCCTATCCTCTGCCAACACCCCACCCAGGGGCTAGTCTTAGGAGACGGTCTTCATTCCGCCGTGCACTGAAGGAAGACAAGTGAAGAGCCTTGCAGTGGGGTTTTAGATGGAAGTGGACTAACTTTAACCTCTGGACGTGCCTGGAAAGTTCTGGCCGCTGTTGTGGCTAAACAGTGGAATAGGGATTTGGTAGAGTACAGCTAAAGGTAATGGTTTGAAGATGTAAACCCATTTCATTTTTATACTCCTGCAAAGCCAAGATTTCTTGGCACAGTCAAGGTGTACAGTTAACCAGAAGATACAGTCAAGATGCCGCAGGCATGAAGAGGTTGGAGATAACTCTTCTGGAATGATGAGGACCTCTGCTGAGGGGACTGAGCTCACGTTCAGAGTTTAAGGACGGAAGAACACTGGAGAGAACCAGGGCTTGTGGGGAACTGGGAGGTGGAGTCGGGGGGAGAAGGCATTCCAGGAAGAGGATCCTGTGCGTAAAAGCTTGAGGGAGGGAAGCAGAACAGAAGCAAAACCCAGGGAATTCCAGGTAGTTCCCCATCAATGATGAGAAATCGGCACAGTAGGGATGAGACCAGAGTGCAAAGAGAAGGTAGATCAGGGAGGGGGTTTTACTGTGTCCCATGGGTGACAGGGAGGGTTTAAACAGAGGGAGATTATGCATGTGCAGCCGGGAGAGACCACTTTCTCCCAGAACTCCCGCTCTCCCGTTCCCTATCTGTGACTTTGGAAATCCTGCTTTTAATTTAAGGTATATCTGAAATGCTACTGTTGTTTAATCGCTAAGTCATGTCCGACTCTTTTGCAACCCCATGGACTACAGTCAGCCAGGCTCCTCTGTCCATGGAATTCTCTAGGCAAGAATACTGGAGTGGGTAGCCATTCCCTTCTCCAGGGGGCCTTTTCGACCCAGGGATTGAACCTGCATCTCCAGCACTGCAGGTGGATTCTTTACCGCTGAGCTCCTTGGGAAGCCTGCATCTCTTTTAAGAACCTCTGTGGTTTCTCCAGATGGTAGCAAACTCTCAGAGGCTGCATGTCACTGTGACACTTTCAACTCCCCGTCTTGTAGGACACGCCTTGTGCCCAGGGCCTCTCCCCCTCTCTGCCCTGCAGGGTCCACCTCTAAGGTCTAAGGCAGACCTCCCCCCAGGGCCTGGCAGGGTATTTGCTCCTGGCACAGTTACCCTAGGTGGTTGTGTGAGTTTAAGTGTTGCCTAGACAGTTTTGAGTATTTGTCCTGTTTTAAGATTTCACAGCAGGTTTACTGAGGATCACTGTTTTCTGATATGATACTGATAGTGATATTTAGTGATGTTTTCATTATACTGTTTAGCCCTGGCAGAACTTAGCCAAGGCCAGTCAAATCTTTTTAACCAAATGAAACAAGACTTTCCTGGGTCCAGCAGAAATCTACAAAGCCTGAAGAGTTTTCTCTTCAAAACCAGGATCTGAGGCAAGGATTGAATACGTTCTTTGGTTCTTTCTCTTCTGCTGGCTGTTTTCTTGCTCTGCTATGTGAGAATATTATCTGAGCATCTTTGGATCAATAACTTCTTGAGGACATGGACACACTCCAAGAAGAACCCACTAACCTTTACTTAACTTTTGAGGAAAGATGAGAAAGTAATTTGTTTTCAGTTGTTTCACTGTGTTGTATTTTTCTTTGTCTCACACACACACACACACACACACACACACACACAGAGGGGCTGTAAAACATGATTTGTAGAACCGGGCAACAGAATGCATTCGTGAACTTTTACCCATTTTTATTTTTAGGGACAAGCAGGGTGGTACATTGTTGAGCTAGATGTCTCCAGGTTTAGCATATTCTTTAAACAGATAGGAAATAAAGGCACATGAGTTTACAGGAGACAAAGATCATGATTTTCTTACTATATAAGTATTTTTCTTCATTCCTTCCTGGGAAGGAAACTGGTTTCTCCTTCCCAATAGGCAAACTAGCCTTGGTCGTCTCCCTGTGCTGCACTGGCTTCCTTGGGCAGAGAGAAGATGGCCATTTCAGGAACTGTAGATCATTGCAGGCGGCGAGACCCTCTCCCAAGGACTCTGCAGTGGCTCGGAGCCAGGCCTCGGAGCTCCTACTGGGAGGGTAATGGTGGCGGGAGGGAGGAAGTGAATTCAGACACATCGGAGCCCTGGGAGAGACAGTTCCCTTCCCACTTTTCCGTCTCAGACAGCCCTTCGAGCTCACTGCAGGACCCCTTACATTGCAACTCCCAAGTGGAAGGTAATAGAACACACTGGAGCAGGAGTCTGCGGTTCCGAAATGCCATCATGCATTATTTATACCCCTTAATACGAAAATATATCGCAAATGAATTTAAATGAGAGAGAGAATATTTCTTCTTTTTCCCTTGATGATAGATTCAGACAGGATAAATTCTTTTATTTTATTTCCTCCTGTCTGCTAAACTAGGCCAGCGTGTTTTAGAAATACGCTTTTCTCTTTGAGGTGAGTGAAGTGGCTCAGCTCAAGGAAATTTTTCTTTGAATAAAAGAGTTTTCTTTTGTATTTTTTAAACCGGCTTTCAAACCGTGTTACGTTCTCTGCTGATCAGCTTCGGGAATGTTAGAAGTTCTGTCATTTAAAGCTCTGTGGGAAGATGAAGAGAGTTACAAAGCTATAGGTGAATTATGAAAAAAAGATGAGTGGCAGTCTGTTTCTAAGGACTTACTCCATCGCTTCTGATGGCATTTGGGGAAAATAACGTGGGAGAGAGAGCACAGTTTGATTATTTATCAGAAGAGTGCTCAGTAGTCTGTGCTAATTTGATTGCTATTAAAGAACCAGAAAGAAAACGATCCGTAGAGAGTAATCATGTTACTGGGTGCCCGGTAGGTGCCAGGGGCTGTTTGAACACTGTACTTACGTGACTCACTTAATCCAGTCCCCAGGGTTGGTATTAGTATTGCCTTGTTTCACAGTAGAATAGAGAAGAGGGTAAGGAACTTGCTTAGGTGCGCGGAGGAGCCAGGAAGGGAGGCGTCCGGGCCTTGACCACAGGCAGCCCAATGCCAGCAGTCACATGGTAGACTGTTATGCTGTGCTGCCTTCCCTGCCCGTGCTGATGGGACCAAAGCCCCATGGGCCCACAACACACAGAGCCTGTCATTTCTACTTCATGTTTATGCACGGTGCTCAGCCACCTTCAGTTTAACCTTTGCTTTTACAACTATAGGTTAAGACAAGTTGATTCTTTTCAGCAAGGGGTCCCAAGACACCTACCTGGCTGGAAAGTTACCTGTTCACAGTTTTAAGTGTTTTATGTTAGCAACAGAGCAGGTGATACAGGCAGATAGACAGACAGGTATGTAGACACATGGATAGACAGACGGATAGCTTAGTAGAGAACAGTTCATAGATGTGGAAAGATACTGGCTTAAACTGCATCTTTTAAAATTCCTATTTGTTAGGCTTTCACATAATCTGTGTAGGCAGGGGCCCAGGCACTCGGGAGATTAGTGACTTTTTTGCTACCAATGCTTTTACAGGACACATGGTTCTTGCAAGGCTTGTAAAACAGGAGCTAACATCTTCATTATGTGGTGTTTATCCTGAATAACATTATAATAGATAAAAAGGTGAATCCTATTTTCCTGTTAGATCTAGTTATTTATTAATTGAATATTTACTTCAGGACATTCTTATTCTGCATGGAATAAAGTCACCAGTAAGAGTAAAATCACGCTTAAAATAAGAATGAAATCAAACCATAGTGAAAATCTTTTCAAATAATTTAATATTATAATCCCAGATAGAGCAATACAGAAAAGAAAATTTCAAATATTAATAATGTGTCGGACTTTGAACAGGCCAAGGAATGAGAGCCTCTTCGCCCCAGGCCACACAGCAGGTGGGAGGTGAAATTTCCATCCTCCGTGTAGTCTCCGAGCTGCTTTGCTGTTGCACTAGCTCTGTAATGGGGGAAATTCTTCC
Source organism: Bison bison bison (assembly GCF_000754665.1). Taxonomy (NCBI): domain Eukaryota; kingdom Metazoa; phylum Chordata; class Mammalia; order Artiodactyla; family Bovidae; genus Bison; species Bison bison. The sequence goes on from NW_011495071.1 coordinate 2,303,712, forward strand.
GCGTCATTCCCAGTGCCCGGGACATCGCCTCCACGTCCTGTTTCTCCTAGTTCTCATGTGTACCAGTGCCCGTGGCTGCTGTCCTGAGACGTGCCAGCTGGCTGCAGGGACACTTGTGCTGCAGTTCACCGCTCTGGGCCTCAAAGTTCTGTGTCTGAAAGAGGGGGCAGGGAGCAGTGTCTCCTTCAGGGCATGGTCACTGAGACTTAACTCCTGAGCACACTGACCACTCTGCCCTCTGCTTTCCCTGAGAAAAAGATAAAACTGAACTCTAAAATGTTGAACAAAGAGAGGGAGAAAGACCATTTGTGGGACTGACATTGTCATCTGCTCCAAGAATATTCTTTCTAACAGAAATCTTGAAAGCTTTCAAAACTGGGTATTTAGGTACATAGAAAGTGATCTTAAACTTCTACTTTATAACATTACATAAATGGGTTTTGTGCATCACTTAATAGGTTAGGTTTGCCTGTTAGTCATACCTTTGGGTTCACCTTATGACCTGTAAACTTGAGTATCACCAGGACATGGAATCTTGCCTCTGATCGCATCACTGAAGAGTGAGGACTCTCCCTTTTGAACTTGGGTGTAAACTCACCCATCTGGTTGGCAGCTTTCTTGCCCGTCTTGATATTGAGGTGCCCTGAAACCGGGAGTGTCTTTGATTCTCTGGGATCCTGCTGCTTTTGCTCTTCTTAGTTTTTTTGTCTGTAAAATGGCCATGGTCTCACGCTAGAAGGCAAGTGCTTTGGGCTGTACTGCCCCAGCTCTGCCTCTCTCCACCTGAGTGACCTCACACAATTGCTTCTGTAAGTTTCAGGCGTCCCCATGGAGAGTAAAGAGGTTGAAGTAAGACTTCTGACACTCAGGAAGTACTCGCTAAGCCTCATGTCGTCAAGTTTGGTCCTTCTTAACTCTTGCTTGTGTCAGCCCCCTTCAGATCTCTAGATTCCAGAACTGATGGCCCAGGCTGGCTCGGTATCTGGGAGATAGGCAGAGAGGGGTTGATGCTTCACTGGCTTAGTGACAAATCAAGTCCTTTGCTCCTCGGTTTGGTTCACAGTCATTCAGCATCCCTTCAGCAATGCTTAGGATACAGTGCTGGAGAAGATAAGCAAAGTTCCTGCCCTGACATTACACTCAACTTAGATCTTTTGCAAACAGGACTCAGGGGTTTCCCTGGTGGCTCAGTGGTAAGGAGTCCACCTGCCAATGCAGAAGACACAGGCTCAAGCCCCGGATTGGGAAGACCCCCTGGAGAAGGAAATGGCATCCCATGCCAGTATGCTTGCCTGGAAAATTTCATGGACAGTCGAGCCTGTGGGTCCATGGGGTCGCTAAAGAGTTGGACACAACTTAGTGACTAAACAACAACGACAACAGAACAGACCTGACCGTGTTAGGTGGTCTGCTTTTGAGCCCAAGGTCCTGCTATCAGGGAGTTTCCGATTACTGAGTACAGGGTTTTCTCTTTGGGGTGATACTGATGTTTTAGAACTTGATGTAGATGGTGATTATACCACTGAACTGTACACTTTTAAATGGTTAATTTTGCGTTATGTGAATTTTGCCTCAATTAAAAAAAAAAAAAAAGATCTTATGATCAGCTCTGTGGGCTTCACCCTAATTTGTGATTCATCCTGGGCCTGATTCTTACTGACCTTAGATAATTTCTTCCCTGTAAATTCCTTTCCTTTATTTGAAAATGCCTTCGAAACTCTTGGGTCAGGACCAGTTGTAGCCTATGTGATATGACTTCAGAACCTGAAAGAGTGTTTTGCACATGTAATGAGTTAATAATGAATATATCTCCTACTAATGCCTAAGATTCTCTGTTTGTTTCCACACTTTTCATGCAGGGCAGGGTCCCTTTTTTGTGAATACTCTTTGGGGAGCATCTAGGGAAGGGAACAGAAGGGCTGAAAGTGCTGAAGGAGGTTTGGTTCCTATGGGCTGCTCTGCCCCAGATGGTGTAGGCCTGCATATCAAAGCTCCAAAAGACAGAGTGGAAAAATAGGGGTTCTAACAGAGAGCACCCCACCTGGCACCAGTTTCCTCCTCTGTCTACACTCCCCTGAGTGAGAGCTAAAACAGTTATAAGAGCTTCCCATAAAACTAAGGAGCTGTCTGTCCTATTGACAGGGGGTGTTTGAGAGCTGTCCAGTGGCTTTTGCTGAAACAGGGGGGGGAGAAAAATTGATTGAATAAATTTCTTTA
>NW_011495071.1:2306028-2314715 GCF_000754665.1 Bison bison bison
GCTTGTGCTGAAACAGGGGTGAGAGAAAACTTGATTGAATCAATTTCTTAATGGGACACAAATCCACCATTCTGATGGGAGATCCATTGGATTCAGGCATTTGGCATGAGCCAGAGACAGTCCGAAACAGACATTTGTCTCCCTGTGGCTGGCATGGATGTCTGAGATGCAATCAATTCTGTAGCATTTCCCCATTTCCAGCTGTTGCTATGTTCTGGGGAAAAGGCAAGGGCAGATGGATGAAGGAGACAGAGAGTGAATGAGAGAGAGAGAGTTTGTATGTGACTGGATATGATTTATTTTTGTAGATATCAAATTAGTAAATGAATGAATGTTGTCCATATTCAGTGGTAGTAAATAAATCGTAATTAGAAATAAAGCCCGTAAGTACTTACAGAATGTAGACTAGAAAAAAATCCAAAACTACTTGCTCAGGCCCTGACCCAAATTTTTAACTCCTATTTTTTCCAAGCAGTAATAGATAATTTGTATAGGAGTTTTAAGAAATTCTACTCTTTCTCCTTATTTCCTTTAAAAGGTGTAGTAGATGCTTGGTTGAATCACCTGAGGCTATTTTCCCTTCTAATGCAGGATATATATATATTTTAACCTGGAGTAATGGGCTTCTAGGATAGTCACATTCATAGTGTTTAACCCTGTCCCACAGTGATAAACTTTATGTCAAAATCTAGAATCTAAAGACACACAAAAGAATATACATCTCTGCATATTCTTTAGATTTATCCACATGTTAAAGATAATTAATTTTTAAAATTTTGTGAGCCCCAAATTTCACAAAGTATTCCTGACCCATCACAGATGCATGCTCTGTTTTCGTATTATTCCCTTATATTCTGTATTCTGTCATTTTCTATTCCATGTCATATGATTTTATGTTAGAACATACAACACTGCTGTACAGAATCCGTGGACTGTTTTGGGTCTCTGTGAATTCCTCAACCAACTTTCAAAACTTCTGTTTATTAGCACTTGTGTGCATTTTCTGCAAGCTTTACTGATGACATTAATCGAGTGTTTCCAAGGTGATCTTAGTGACCCAGAGAAGCTGAAGAGCTACACCCTTGGAAGGGCTCTAGTTACGTAATAAGTCAGAGATTATTTTGATAAGTTTGTAATTCATTTAATTACAAATTTAATTTCAAGGCAACCTTAATATGAATAATGATTTAAGAAATCCTTTTCCTTTTTCTGTGGTAGAGTTTCTTTTTACCCGGTATACTTTTCTAAGCTGGAGCATCACTGTATGTAGAAATAAAAGCGTGGGCTGTATTATTTTCAGTTCTCTTCTTTAACCAAAATGTTTTTTTAATTAAAAAGTAATATGTATTTATTATTGAATTTACAAACTCAGACAAAAGAGGAAAATTAAAATTACCCATTAAACTACTACCTAAATATAAGTAATATTAGCATTTTGGTACCCATCTTTTGGATCTTTTTTCCATGTCATATGTATATATTTTACAAACTATGGTTTTTTTATATTACAGTACAAACTTAACTTTGCTCATTGTAATATTATTTCTACATGTGATTTTCCACTGTATTTTTTTAAATGTCAAAGATACCTGTAGAATGTTTGATTGGCTGATTTATTTAAACAATTCTTATCATTGAGCATTATTAGTTTCTTTCTTTTCACCTATCAACAGTATTGCAGTGAACATCCTTGTAGGTTTCTACACCCATTTTATATTCTTAGTACAAATTTCTTCAGATGGTATGAGTAGGTCTGAAGATCCAACCAGTCCATCCTAAAGGAAATTAGTCCTGAATATTCATTGGAAGAACTGATGCTGAAGCTGAAACTCCAATACTTTGGCCGCCTGATGCAAAGAACTGACTCATTTGAAAAGACCCTGATGCTGGAGAAGATTGAAGGCAGGAGGAGAAGGGGACGACAGAGGATGAGATGGTTGGATGGCATCACCGACTCAACGGACATGAGTTTGAGTAAATTCCAGGAGTTGGTGATGGACAGGGAGGCTGGCATGACGCAGTCCATGGGGTCGCAAAGAGTCGGACATGACTGAGCGACTGAACTGAACTGAAAGATAAAAATGTGTTTGAGACATAACTTCATAGTGATGTGTTGTGCATTGCCCTCCTGGGGGGTGATTCCAATGGAGAGGCAGGCTGAGTTTGCTGCCTTACACGTCCTTGGTCTTCCATGTACAGTGTCTCTTCGGCTCAGGGAGCCACACTACACACGATGTAGCATCAAGGTGCACCTTTTGAAGAGGGGGTCTTTTCCATTGCCTTTGCTAGAGAAGTGTTCAGTGACACAGGGATTTCACTGGGGATGGAATCTGTGTGGGTGGTAAGTTGTTTATTTGATGATAATAGAATCCAGTACTTTGCTGAATTGGATCTGCTGGTGATACTCACCTAAGGGAATTGCTGCAAGTGGAGTCAATAAAGCAATTCCAAATGGAAGAAAACCTGAACTCCCTGTTTAAAGAATAAATAGACAAAGGATGTTTCCTGTGAAACATTGGTAATTAAAACGGACTTTGGAGAACTCTTGAGCTGTGGGAAGCAGATTTGGTTTTTCTCAGAAGTCATCTTTTATGAAATGTGACCTGAGTTTCTATCTCGTGCCTAATCTGAGCAGCACCCTTACTGTGGTCCCTGCTCCTCTGTCAGAGACACGGGTTCACGTAGGGTTTTGGGCAAATGAGGAAGCCAGGGGTAGAGAAGCTGGGAAAGGCCATAGCACACTGAGAGGAAATTGGATTTGCACCACTTAGCTTGATCTGATGATAGGAACGGTTTCTTGCCTCACAATAACTGGAGGAGTTTTTTTTTTTTTCTTCCTTTTTCCTGCATCACTTTAAAGAAAATTTTGTGAAATCTGGATTTATTTTTTAAAAGCTTCCAAACTTTTCCCACTGTAAATAATGGTACTGACCCTGACCTCCCCAGCCGGTCCTACTTGTATAATGTCAGTGAGGGTCAAACGGATAGTACTGTAATGATATTAGACACCCTTATCTGAAATTAAAAGACGCTTACTCCTTGGAAGGACAGTTAGGACCAACCTAGATAGCATATTCAAAAGCAGAGACATTACTTTGCCAACAAAGGTCCGTCTAGTCAAGGCTATGGTTTTTCCTGTGGTCATGTATGGATATGAGAGTTGGACTGTGAAGAAGGCTGAGCACCAAAGAATTGATGCTTTTGAAATGTGGTGTTGGAGAAGACTCTTGAGAGTCCCTTGGACTGCAAGGAGATCTAACCAGTCCATTCTAAAGGAGATCAGCCCTGGGTGTTCTTTGGAAGGAATGATGCTAAAGCTGAAACTTCAGTACTTTGGCCACCTCATGCGAAGAGTTGACTCATTGGAAGAGACTCTGATGCTTGGAGGGATTGGGGGCAGGAGGAGAAGGGGACGACAGAGGATGAGATGGCTGGATGGCATCACTGACTCGATGGACGTGAGTCTGAGTGAACTCTGGGAGTTGGTGATAGACAGGGAGGCCTGGCGTGCTGCGGTTCATGGGGTCACAGAGTCAGACACGACTGAGCAACTGAACTGAACTGATCCCCACTTACAACCATGTGATCTCACCCCTAGAAAAACTCCCTTCAAGGACCTGGGTGTTCCTGGGGGATGTCTTCTCTCCTGTGTTCCCCTCTGACTCCCCCTTTGTAGAGTGCAGCTCTGCACCTCTGCCTCGGCTTCTGTTGCCTTCCACCCCAGGTCCAGTCTCTGTACTGTCAACCACAGTATAAATGCTCAGCTAATACCTAGTGAGTTTTGTTGAATGTATCCTCAGGGCACCAAATATTCTGTGCTCCTTGCAGTATAGGTTACAATAAGGCCACATTGTCACGTGCGAAAGGGGAGTTCACTGCTTTCCCAGGTTGTCATACTTTTGCCTCGGGGACACCAGAGCAGCTTGGTTATGCCCCCATGTCACCCAGAGCCCACCATCAAAAAGGTTCTTCTGATTTCTCCACATCTGCACCCTCTCTCTGTGTTTAGCCCAAGCCCATAGGTCTAGGGTGGGCATGGGTCTGTGCAGTCTCTACCCTGCTGTATTCAAAATCACTGCTTCCCTCCAGCCTGAGTCAAATTGGTTAGCCTGGCTCTTTCCTGTATTTAGAGAAATTCAATTGCTGATTGACTCCCCTTCTTCTAAGCTCACTGAATATGCTTGGAGATGTCTGAACTCGGATTCAAACTACCAGTGCATGAAATAGGCAATTTATAAGGAAGAAGACTGAGATTCAGGAAAATGAAACCACCTACCCAGCTAGTAAGCGATGATTGTTCTGATTCTACAGCCCTTGTCCATATTCTTTTGGAAATTCCTGATGTTCAGCTGAAGACCAGTGTCAGCCAGTTTAGTGGCAGGGCTGGTGGGTTTGTGGGCATGATATTAAAATCTCAGCCTCAGCATTTTAAACCTTAACCCAAGGCATTAGCTATACCCTTCACAATCTGCTTGCCCTTGAGGAAGGGTACTTTTCCAGTTACTTCTTCTGAGTGCTATTGAATTTCATTGGGTAAACCCTGAAAATCTAATGGTAGGTAATAGCTATGCCTCAGAAATTACATAGAAGTTTAAAAGTTAGCCAGAAAATCCTCTCCTTATTCCCTGATCACAGAGCTAAAGAGAGGCCTGAGAGGCTATTTTGACTGTGGAGAATTTGACCTCTTGGGCTCTTTGGCGGCCAGGTGGGCCTGGTCCCCAAATCTTTGCATACAATTGCTAATAGCTTAGTGTTTTGATACAAAGTCAGATTTTTTTTTTTCTTTTCCCTCATTTGTGATATCTCTTGAAGTAGCATTGGGGACTTTCTCCATAGCTGTTGTGATTAACCCTGAGTCAGAGGGAGCAGAGAGCTACTCACAGGGGAAATATAACATTGATAAAAGGGGTGGATGGACTTTTAGGGGAGGATAGAAGAAAGGCTTGAGACAAAGGTCTACCTTGAAGTGAATGCCGTGTCACCAGCTACATTCGGTGCTGACCTGTCTGAAGAGTGACGGACCCAGGCATAACGCAGTCCCAGGCTGCCCTGTTGGTGGCTCGGCCCACAGGGACACGTCTAAAAATTGCTGATGCATTACACACATTCTTTATGTTTTGAAATGTTTTAATATACTTCCTTGGCTTGCCTTATTTTCATAAATTTTTCCTTCTCTGAGGAAAATTTCAGCATTTCTCACTTGAATTTCAGTTTTTATGAGGTTGACATTTCCTTCAGTGTATTGTTGGCTATAAATTATTGAGATATATTAAATAAAGCTCTGCCTCCTGGGCCCCAAACACCCTGTAAAATGGATGAAAAATAAATGATTTAAGAAGAGTCTTGCTGATCTACAGAGCCAGTTACAAAAATAATGATGCCGAAAGGAATGTAGAAGTAGAAAATGGTCAACGTTTTAAATTTAGTATTTACCCCCAAACCCAGAGCTGTGCTTTACAGAATTTTCTTTTTTTTTTACTAATTGTGGAATTCTCTAGCAACCTAAAAGTCATTTCCATAAAGAGAAAATATTATTAAGATTGTGCAGTAAGTTTTGCACATCAATATACTCCTCCTGTTAACGTAGTCAGTGTGCTCCTGCTGTTTTCAATCCTCTCCTTCTTGTTTTAGCTGCACACCCTTTCTGGTGAGTTCTCTCAAAACCTTACCTTCGTGTGACAGACTCTCAGATTCCCAGTGGTTCCCATCTCTTGGTTTAACGTCCTGTGACTTGTCTCTACCAAGTATAGTATGGCAAAAGGGATGACGTAGCCCTTCTGTGATTACTTCATATGAGATTGTAAAGTCTGTCTTCCTGATCCGCTCTCTTCTTTCCTGGCCATGTTGGAAAGTGCCGTCAGGAGGGACCTCCAGTTCCAGTGAGGTCCTCACCCCAACAGTCTGCAAGGAAATGAATGCTACCAACAAAGCAGGTCCCTCCCCAGCCAAAGTCCGGAAGAGATCCTAGCCCTGGCCAGCCTCTTCATGGCAACCTTGTAAGACCCTGGGGCAGAACACCCAGCCAGGCTGTACTTGGACTCCTGACCTACAGAAACACTTAGCCAATAAGTATGTATTTGTTTTAAGCCACTGGTATTAGATGCTAGAGAAACGAAGAATGAGTAAATCATAGTCTCTTTAAACTGTGTTAGGAGTAAGTATTGTGGAAGGTTGGAGAAGGGATATGGCAACACACTTCAATATTCTTGCCTGGGAAATCCCATGGGCAGAGGAGCCTGAAGGCCAACAGTCCCTGGGGTCAAAAAGGAATCAGACACAACTTAGCAACTAAAGAATAAACGATTAGGCAGGGAACCTAGCCTGTGGGTGGTGAAAGAGAAGGGCAATGTCAGGAATGACCCCCGAGCTGCAGGGACACCTGGACTGTATATAGCAGTGACTGGGAGTTAGCCAGGTGATTGTGGGAGAGAAGAGAGAGGTGGTGAACACCCAGACAAAGGGTGTGATGTTAGCAGAGGTGTGGAGGTGGGAAACAGCACGGAGTGTGCTGGGAGCTACAAGCAACAGAGTGTGGAGGTAAGAGGTGAAATACAGGGTCAAAGGTCTAGTACACGGTGTTAGGGGACTTAGGTGTTACCCTCCAGGCAGAGTGGACTACTGAGGAGTTTAAACATAATGATGAAGACACAGTCATATTTTATTTTATCTATTTTTGAGGGCAGGCCCAGATTTTTTTTTCCTTAATTTTTATTGGAGTATAGTTGCTTTACAGTGCTGTGTTAGTTTCTTTTGTACAGCAAAGTGAATCAGTTATACATATATCTGCTCTGTTTGGATTTGCCTTCCCATCTAGGTCACCATGGAGCATTGAGTGGAGTTCCCCGTGCTATAAAGTAGGTTCTCATTAGTTATCTATTTTAGGCATAGTATCAGTAGGGTATATATGTCAACCTCAGTCTCCTAATTCATCCAGCCCCCTCTCTTTCCTCCTTGTAATTTAGAAGGAGAACTCTGGCAACTGGGAAGTCTGAATTTGAGGGGACTCGGACGGAATCAAACCTGTTAAGCTGCTGTGAGTGTTTAAACTAGGGGTGTGGTAGAATGAAGAAAAAGGATAAGTATATATGAGGGGAACTCTACTAATCTGTCACTGATTGTGGGGTTGGAGGGTTTCCCCGGTAGCTCAATGGTAAAGAATGAGCATGCAATGCAGGAAATGTGGGTTTGATCCCCGTGTTGGGAAGATACTGTGGAGGAGGGCATGGCAACCCACTCCAGTATTCCTACCTGGAGAACCCCATGGACAGAGGAGCCTGGTGGGCTACAGTCCATAGGGTCACAAAGAGTCGGACATGACTGAAGCTACTAAGCACACACATGAGGTTGGAGGAGGGGACAGAAGGAAATCAAAGACAACATCTATGTTCCTAGCCTGAATGTGCAGACTCATCAATGAAAACAGAATAAAAGATAACAGGTTTGTGTACACACATAAGGAGGTCACTCTGTGAGGTGATGGATGTGTTAACTTTATCGTGATGGCCATGGTCCAGTATACACATAAATCATCATGTTGGACATCTTCTGTACATCACATCATGATATATGTTAACTATAGCTCAATAAAGCTGGAAAAAATAAGAAAAACAAACAAAAAATAGGTTTGGCATGAAAGAGGATGTGTGTGTGTTAGTCGCTCAGTCATGTCCGACTCTTTGTGACCCACGGACTGTAGCCTGCCTGACTCCTCTGTCCATGGAACTTTCCAGGCAAGAATACTGGAGTGAGTTGCCATTTCCTCCTCTAGAGGATCTTCCCAACCTGGGGATTGAACTCCTGTCTCTTGCATCTCCTTCATTGGCAGGCAGATTCTTTACCACTGAACCATGTGGGAATAAATCCAATTATGAACATGTTGAATTTGAGTGCCTCTGGGAGCTCCAAGGTGAAGATGTTGAACAGACAGTTGGTTGTATTGTTCACTGCGTTGTAGGACTTCTCTCGCCCCACTGCATGGTCCTGTAGTGCAGAGCATGTGGAAATATATGTGGGTTTCCTTAGATGGGGAAATGCTTTTCTCATAGAAGGGCCTGTTGCCATTGAAAGGTGCATGTGGAGAGACTGGGTGAGGAGGTATGTTTTCAATGAGAAAGGTTTCCAAACAGCCTGGTAGAAAGGGTTGTGAGAGGGGATGGGTGTTAGAAGGGTCACTGGGAGTATACAGAAGGGGGAGTTTAGACTGAGGTAGAGTTGCTCTTCCTTGGCACAGAAGCCTTGCCATCCAGCAGGGGCCTCTTCATGGGATCCCAGGTTTACGGGATCTTTATATTGAGAAGGATGCTTGGCTTGTTGAATGGAACCCTCTGAAATTTGCTATTTTTAAATTCAGAGTTGGAGTTGGCTTTCATTCTGTCGTTGTTTGGAGCAGATGGTGCAGAACTGCTTCCTCTTGACCTTTAAAGAAGCTGCGAGGAGTAGAGTCCAGTGACAGCCCATTTCTGCTTCTCCCTGCCTCCCACGCAGGCTCCCTCGGCTTAACTATAGGTGTTTTCATGGCCAGCCCGGTGTGGGATTGCTCTACCGCCTTTGGCTGATGCTACTGAGAGCATAGTGGACTCACCTGACAAATAAAGACGCCCTAATTTGGAGAAAGACATGATTTTCTTAGAGGTTCAAATAAATGAGAAGCATGGCTTTGGTGACCTGAAATCTGCTTGTCTCTGTTA
>NW_011495071.1:2314815-2376568 GCF_000754665.1 Bison bison bison
TGGCCTTTTTTTTCCCTCCTTCTCGTCATGAAGTCTTCATTCTCCACTGACTTTATTTTTACTTTCATGCTCTGGTCAGACAACTTGAAAAAGTAACTAGGAGCTAGGCAGCATGGTAATAAAGCAAGAAAACAGAGTTCTAGGCTTCTTTCCCCACTTGCAGAGGAAATCATGATGGAGAAACTCTGTTATCTTGTGCTGTGCTATGCTAAGTTGCAACCGACTCTGTGCGACCCTGTGGACTGTCTAACCCACCAGGCTCCTCCATTCTGAGTTCTCCAGGCAAGAATACTGGAGTGGGCTGCCATGCCCTCCTCCAGGAGATGTTCCAGACCCAGGGATCAAACCCATGTCTCTTACATCTCCTGCATTGGCAGGCGGTTCCTTACCACTAGCACCAGCTGGGTTGGGCAAGTCATTTAATTTTTCTGGGCTTCAGTTGCTCTCTTAGTAAAATGGGGTGAATTATACTTTGACTTCCCTGGTGGCTCAGATAGTAAAGCATCTGTCTACAGTGCAGGAGACCCAGGTTGGATCCCTGGGTCAGGAAGATCCACTGGAGAAGCAAATGGCAATCCACTTCAGTACTATTGCCTGGAAAATCCCATGGACAGAGGAGCCTGGTAGGCTATAGTCCACAGGGTCACAAACAGTCAGACACGACTGAGCGACTTCACTTACTTACTTACTTATACTTTGCCAGCCATAAGACAGTGAATTTCTTTCCATCTTTTTTAGATTTAAGACTCTTCTAGTGCTTTAGGGTCCATGGGAGAGTGTTACAGTTATGTATTCCTGTCCAACAAGCAAGCCCAAAGTTCAGTGGCCTGAAACAGCTATTTTATTTGCTTATGTCTTTGTGGACATGGAAGGATTTGGCTGGACAGTTTGGGCCTGATCCTCGTGACATCTGTTTTAGGGGCTGGGCCTAAAGGATAGGGCTTCCCAGGTGATGCTAGTGATAAAGAATGAGCCTGCTAATATAAGAGGCGCAAGAGATGTGGTTCTACTCCCTGGGTCAGGAAGATCCCCTGGAGGAGGAAATGGCAACCCACTCCAGTGTTCTTGCCTGGAGAATCCCATGGACTGAGGAGCCTGGCGGGCTCCAGTTATGGGGTCAGACAGACTTCCAGGATGACTCCTTCATTTACACTTCTGATGCCTCTGTGCTTGTTGTCCTGCCTCTCCATGGCTCCTTCTCCAGGGCCTCTCTTTGGGGCTTGAGCTGGTCATGGACCAGCCTTCTGAGGGTGGCCACTTCTTACGTGCCTCTCCCAAGAAGCAGAGGGTGCAGGGCAGTTAAGGACCTCACCTGTGATCGGCACAGAGTTACTTCCACCAAATTATGTTGGTCGAGGCCCTGCAGGGCCCACCTCTTGACGGCAGGGATACACTGCAGCTTCGCATGGGGTTGGGGTGTAATGTGGCTGCCATCTTTGTAAAGTGTGCTCCGTCCCATTAAATGGAGAAAAAGCTTGGTTTTAGGGATAATTATGTAAAACACTTGGCACTATAGCAAGTGCTTAATGAATGGGACATTATTACTAATCCAGTGGAAACAAAGGGCACACAGGAATGATTAGCCAGGACCTCTTTCCTCGCCAGAACTCTATAGGGAGTGTGTGTGGAGGGGTTACTAAGGAGATGGAATAGATGAATCAGAACATATTAGAGAAGACTGGGCATTGAATGTGAGCGTCTCAAAACAGTCCAGATAAAGTAGAAAATATAAATATATTTCTGCTTTCTAAAAGATTTTATTTCAAGAGTTTTTAAGATAATTTTGATTAAATTTTTCTGGACTTGAAAGTATTTGTCTCCAGGTTTTGTAGCTCCTGGTTGTTCCACTTAAAAAGATAATTCAGGAGCATTTCAGACAAGATATTTAACAAGATTGTGATATATTCCCTTGCTGGTTGATACATCATGTTTTATGATACCATAGTGGCTGATTCCAGAGGATAATTGAAAATCAGTGTCTCTTTTTTGGCATTATGAACTAAATGTGGATATTTATATTCATCTGTGTATAATGTAGTGATATTCCCTTTAAAGACCTAACCCACATCCTTAAGAAAGTATGTGTACATTTCTTTTAAATAGTCTGTGTCTTTTTAAGCCTTAGCTTATGAAGAATTCGTTTTGGGAGTTGATTTAGAAAGATTCTTCTTCCTATGCACTCATAAACATGCTTTAAATTATTCACAGTTTGATAAAGGCTATGTTGGTTTTATGTGGGATCCAAACTATGAGAGAGAAGGTTTTCCATTGTTCTCTGTCCAAAAAGTGAATCTCACATTTTAGACTACAAAGTTCATTTTTTTTAAATTCCTATATATAAATTTCAATATTTGGAAAGATTATGTTTGTATATCTTTTGCATCTCATTTCCTCGGTGTTCCCCCACATTTCCTTTGGACTAGCAATTTAGCTGTTACTAGTCACTCTGATATTTTTCTTGAACTGTGACGAGTTCACAAAGTATCAATCAAGTTATTGAAATAGATGAAGGAAGACAAAAAATGGTGGTTAAGTGACTGACCAACCTTCTTAGTAGAAGGATTACATACTTTACTGGAGACTCCTTCTAATCTTATAGCCTCAGTAATATTTTACTTCCAATATCTTGCCCCCAAGCCTAAACCTGTGTTTTACCTCTAATCTCAGAAGTAGTGAATTATGGAAGTAATAGTGCAAATACAAAGACAGCTCTCAGTTGGTGAAGGCAAGCCTTCCTGGTGATGGTAGAGGAACAGAAGAGATCTGCTTTGAAATTTCCCACTTCCTCTTTGCCCCTCTGGGCCAGCTTGGTTGGCTTGAGCTTGGGACAAATACATGGGACTCACATCCTGTCCTCTCTATGTGTAAACTATGAGTCTTGAACTGGGGTTCTGTGTTTGATTCTGTATCTGCACAGCCCAAGTGGGATTTGATTTTCATTGGACTAATCCACTTGATAAAAGTGAGTCCACCTCACTGGTTTGTTTTGTGAGCACCTCGTCATGCCAAGTCGCTTCAGTCGTGTCTGACTCTGTGCGACGCTATGGACTGCAGCCTGCCAGGCTCCCCCATCCATGGGATTCTCCAGGCAAGGCTATTGGAGTGGGTTGCCGTGCCCTCCTCCAAGAGCACCTCTGTCGCATGCCTGGCACTGGCCCGAGGAGGAGCACCCTACCTCCTAGCTGTCGTCTGCCAGGAAGGTGGGAGGCAAAGCACAGTGCACGCGCTGGTCCATACCAGCGATTTTTTATTATGGTACAACATGCGTGACATTTTGCCGTTAGTTAGCAACATTGATTACATTGACAATGTGTACAACCGTCATCTCCTCTAGTTCCAAAACATTTTCATCACTCAAAAGAAAACCCCATACCCATTAAGAAGTTGCTCCTTATTCTCACCTCCCCCGCCCATAGCAACCACCAATCTGTGCTCTGTCTCTCTCAGTTTTCCTATTCTGAACATTTCTGGACATAAATGGAATCATACTTCTTTGTGTGGCCTTTCGTGTCTGGCTTCTTTCACTGAGCATGATATTTTCAACACTGATGATTTTTATTGAATGTCTGTGATGTACCGGGTGCTGTATATGTAGTGAAAGAAAAAGCCAGTACGTTCCCTGTCCTCATGAATTTCACGAATAAGTAAATGAGTAAACAAATGACCTTGAACCATGCTAAGTGCCACAAGAAGACAGATAGTGTCCTGGGCTAGAGAATAATGAAGGGGGTGGTTGATACTAAACCAAAAGGCCAAGGAAGACCACTCCAAGAGAACAATGTCTAAATAGAAAACTGAAAGTTTAGAAGGAACCAGACCTGTGAAGAATCTGTTCGGTTCAGTCACTAAGTCGTGTACCACCCTTTGTGACCCCATGGACTGCAGCATGCCAGAGTTGCCTGTCCTTCACTGTCTCCTGGAGTTTGCTAAGATTCGTGTCCATTGAGTCGGGGATGCTATCTAGCCATCTCGTCCTCTTCTGCCCCCTTCTCCTTCTGCCTTTAATCATTCCTAGCATCAGTGTCTTTTCCGGTGAGTCAGTTCTTTGCATCAAGTGGCCAAAGTATTGAAACTTCAGCTTCAGCATCAGTCCTTCCAAGGAATATTCAGGGTTGATTTCCTTTAGGATTGACTGGTTTTATCTCCTTGCTGTCCAAGGAACTCTCAAGAGTTTTCTTCAGTACCACAATTCAAAAACATCAATTCTTTGGCACTCAGCCTTCTTTATGGTCCAGCTGTCACATCCATACATGACTACTGGGAAAACCATAGCTTTGACAGAAGGAATAGCGTTGTGTAGGGGCTTCCCTGGTGACTCAGTGGTAAAGAATCTGCCTGCGGTGCGGGAGACCTGGATTTAGTCCCTGGGTTGGGAAGATCCCCTGGAGAAGGAAATGGCTACCCACTCCAGTATTCTTGCCTGAAGAATCCCATGGACAGAGGAGCCTGGTGGGCTACAGTCCATGGGGTCACAACAAGTGAGACACAACTGAGTGACTAACACTTTCACTTTCATAGCATGTACAAAGGCCCAGAGGTGGGGAAGAGTCTTGCAGCCTCTCACAGAAGGCAGATGTGGCTGAAGCAGAGGCAGCCAGGCTCTGATGTCATTCCAAAGAGGTTGTGAGGCCAGTGGAGCATTTCAAATGGAGAAGGAGCCTGAATGGAGGACAGTGGCAGGACTGGCCAGTCAGAGACTGTTTCAGGGGTTTGTAAAGGATATGGCAGAGATTCATCACCATCTCCTAGTGCACAATTGTGTCCGCCTGTTGTTAATTTCAAGATGGCTTTCCTGATTCTGAGATTTAGACTCTGCTCTCCAGCTGTGGCCGGGCTGGCCCTGCAGTTGTGGCCGAGCCTTGTGCTCAGAAGTCTTCATCTCCAGTGTCGGTCCTGAACTTGACATCACACCTACTGCAGAAGTTATCTCTGGGCCTTGTTCTGCCTCCTCTGGGGAGCACTCAGTTGGTTATGCTGAGCTCTGCAGAAGAACTGCCTCGTTGCAAGGTGCCCCGTTCACATGGTGCTGTGTAGGCACCCCGCAGGCCCACGTGACTGCCAGGACTTAGCAGATTCACACTTTCTGCCCAGGCTCAGGGGCTGCTCACATCTCAGACACCATAGCCTTCTTTGCTAAAATGCCCAACTCATGTGATCTGCTCAGCAGGCATGATCCTTGAGTCCTTTCCAATTCTGTTGGTCCAGTAGCCTTGTAGAAGAAATACAAAATCAGATTTAGTTTAAGTGGATACTTCAGTGATCTTTCAGGGCATCAGAATATTCATTTAGGGCTCATCAGCATTACTTAAAAATCAGTCCTCAGTGGAGAAGGAAATGGCAACCCACTCCAGTATTCTTGCCTGGAAAAGTCTGTGGAGAGAGGAGCCTGGTGGGCTGCAGTCCATGGGGTTACATGACTGAGCATGTGTGCATGAGGGTGGAGGGTGATGGGCTGGTAGCAATAAACTGATAGAACTAAAAAAAAAATAAGTCTCAGAAGCATTCTGCTTACACGTACTACGTGTGACTGGTATCTCATTTGGTCCTTCATGTAGAAATAATACTCTCTCTTTACCATATTTAGTCATAGGTCTTCTCATGAAAGATAGCAGACGGTCTCATCATGTTGTTACAGATTTATATAGATAGGTCTTCCAAGTATTGAGACAGTTATAATCAGCTGTAGGAACTGAAATTATTTTCTGTGGGAACCCTGACTGCCTTCTGTTAAATGGCACGTCTAGTGTGGAATGATTGACATTCTGATGGAGCTGGGGGGATGTGGAGATTGTAATCCTGTGTTTCACTGCGCTTTCTTCCTCTCTGTGACACCTTCTTTTAACCCATTGGCACTCCTCAAGACAGGTTTTGATGGTGTACATTAAGGAATCAATTTCTCTGTGCCTCCAGGCAGGAATAACTTGACTAGTAGCATTATTGCTGGCTTAATCTTTTCAAAGAGTATATTTGGAAGTCAAGTATTTGGCAAAACTAATACAATTATGTAAAGTTTAAAAATAAAATAAAATTTAAAAGAAAAAAAAATAAATAAATCGATGCTTACTTTTAAGTCAGGTGGGAAAAACGAATAAGACAACCATAAACAAGTCAAAACTTAAAAGTTATATCATTATACTTTTGACTCTTGAAAATATTTTCCTATAAGCTAGAACTTTATTTGATGTATCATTTCTTAAGTGCTTACAGTGTCTTAGATTCTGTTCTAAATATTTACATACATCATTTTATTTAATTTTCCAGTAATCTTTTTCAGTTGGTATCGTTGCTATGCCTATTTTACTGGTGAGGAGATGGAGGCTTATCCACTACTTTCATATGTATCTCAATGCATTTTTTTAAATTGAAGCATAATTGCTTTACCGTCTTGCGTTAGTTTCTGCTGTTCAGCAGAGTGAATAGCTGTAAGTATACGTATATCCCCTCCCTCTAGAACCTCCCATCCTACCCCTCTAGGCATCACAGGGCGCCAGACATGGGCTCCCTGTGCTATACTGCAGCTTCCCACCAACTCTCTGTTTTACACTTGGTGGTGTCTATATGTCAATCCCGAGCTCCCAGTTCATCTCCCCCTCCTCTTCCCTCCTGTGTCCATACGTTCTCAACCCACCCTTGAGCTCTGTATTTCAGGTCAGCAAACACTCACTGATCAAAACAGCATAATTTTTTTCTGAGGCACTTTGAATAGAAAATTTTAAAGTGTTGATAGCTTCTAGAAAATTAAAAAGTACATAATATTTTACTTAATATATATAAATATAGTTGCATATAGAGGAATTTTTAGGGAGGCATATGTATATGGGTTAGTAAACACACATGTATTCCTTTGCTCTGCCATCTGAAAGGGCTTGAAAGAAACGGTGCTTCAGTAGCAGCAAGCATACTTAGTGCCTAGATCCTTGGAGAAGTGGCCGATTCTAGAACAGGAGCAGGACATAAACAGCATGAGCCTGGAGCATCTTGTAGTGCCAGAAAGTAAGGAAGGGCTCAAAAAGAAAGAAAACAAGAAAAGAACCACATTGCTTGATGGGGGTGGGTTAGCAGAACACAGGAGCCCACTGAAAGAGCTCCCAGGGGCCAAAGCTGGATCAGTGTGAACAACAAAATCAACAAAGTTGTATTGGATTATAACCCAAAGCACACATAAATATCCATGAGTTCATATCGATACAAGTATAAATGATTGAATAATATATGAGGACGAAGAGGCAAATTTCCCATGCAGAAGAATTCCAAGCAAATCAGAGATACTTCTCCCTAGAGGATGGAGAGCATGCCTTCCCCTTCTTTAAGGATGAGATGCACATACTCACCTCTTTCCTGCAATATGGAGAAGGGAGTAAAGAGCGTAACTTGACCATGGAGGAACCTGATAAACACAGCCTTAGCCAAGGGATCAAGGACATTGTTGACAGCTGTAAATCATGTTGGTAGGAGGTAGCCTTGAAATGACTGATGAAAATGGTACTTTACCTCTGTGGTCTTCCTCCCCAAACCCATAACCTCATTCTAATGATGAGTCAAGTACCAGACCAATCCCAGCAGAGGAGGCATCCTAGGAAATACTGACCAGTCCTCCTACAGTTGTCAAGATAATCAAAACCAAGGAGGATCCAAGGTACTGTCACAACAGTACCTATGAGAAACCTAAGGAAACTTGACGACTAAATGTATGGGTGGGGTTCTGGAACATTAGGGACAAACTAAGTAACGATGAGTAAATGATGAACGTGGGTTATTGATCGTGTGTTAATATTGGTTCATTAATTGTGACAGGTATACCACGTAAGGTAAGATATTAATAGTAGGGAAACTTTGTAAAGGTTAATGTGGGAATTTTGTACTGTTTTCTCAAACTGAAAGTTTTTTTTTTAAACTGTCTATTATAATGATAATTTAAACAACCAAGTCCTAAAGTATAGCTCAGGGAACTATATTCACCATCCTGAGATAAACCATAATGAAAAAGAATATAAAAAAAGCGTGTATATACACATATATAACTGAATCACTTTGCTGTACAGCAGAAATTAACACAACATTGTAAATCAACCATGCTTCAATTTACAAAAAAAGAATAATAATTTTAAAAAGAACATGTGAGCATTTTAGTGTGATTCATGAGAGCAGGTCATTTGGCTGGTACTCGTCCGTTCATTTTCATAATGCCTCTAATTTATCCTGTAAGTACAGAATGTAGATGTGAATTTATTCAACCGGGATTGTCAGATAAGTAATTTTGGTAAAACAAAATCATATAAAGATCCTTTTGAACCCATCTGACTTTAGAAGATGAACAGTTCAGCAGAGAAGGAAAAAAGTCTGTATGCAGGCAGTAATTCTGTAATTTAATTGTAGTCTTGCAAAAATCCACATAAAGTTATTAAGGTTATTTATATACAGAAATAAATTTGTTTTCTGTAGTAGCTGTTATAATGGATCTTAAATTAGCTTTTTGTCTTTTCTATTTTACTTCTATAATTACATAAGTCTTTGCCCATCCCATTATATTAATTTATCTCCACTACATCCGAGTAGGGCAGAGGAAAAAGAGGCGAAATCCAAGGTTCTGCTAAGGCCTCTCAGGATCAAAGTGAGACCGCAGGCGTCTCAGTCCTTGCTTCCTGTGCTTGGCCTACCGTGAGCCTGTTGGCTCGCTTTCAAATTACACACTCCTCTCATCAGGTTTTCTCCTACGGAGTTAACCTCCATTTTCCCTGAGGATTTTGGAGGGCAGGTTTTATTGTAAATGTCCTCATTTCAGGATGAGGAATGTGAAGCTTCTTTGGATCGTCTTTCCTTCTAGAAAAAGGTGGACTGCAAGAGAACTTGCAGCGTTGTGAACATGTTTTCTGTACAGCACTTTATGAAGTCTGTTGCTTTATCTCTGTACCCTGCTCTCCCCCAGCGAGTCTGTGAGCTTTTTGAGAGGAAGCCTGTCCTTCCTCTTAGGATAGAGTTTGAGACATAGTAGATGTTCAGTAAGTAGAATTTGAATAAATAAGAGAGAGCAGCCCAGTGGAATTAAGTGAGTTGTTTGTGACAAAGCTACTTGTTCTCAGCCTTCTCTTCATTAGGTCTTCCAGACTATGTTTTATTGGAAGCCCAGGGTTTCTTTTAAGGACATGAGTGTCCTAGACAGGGAGGAAGTGTGGCAGGACTGGAAAATAGCACAAGCAAGCCCGTGGGTGACTCAACATTTAAAAGCCATGGCCCTAGTCAGGAATCCTTTACCTTTAGCAAATTGGCTTCTTGAATTGGCTTTATGATTCACGGATCAAATCAAAGTGTCTCATTCCATGAATGGAAAGTGCTTTTCATTCGACTCATGAATATTGTCACCATCATTATGTCATCTGGCATTTGCGATTGTGACACAAATGCCTCACTAAGCTCTGTCACCTGTGTCAAATGCTGCAATTAGCTCCTTTCTCCTTTCCGGCCTCAGTGAGTTCACAATCCCTTTGGTTACTATCTAAAGCCAAATTATATCCTGCAAGACATGTGTCCCCTGGTACGATACAAATGAATGGCTCCATTAAAGAAAGTTCCTGGTGTCAAATAAGCTGGAGGATTTTTGTGTTAAACAAAATCAAAAGGCTTGCTTTGCTGGGACACTTCTGGGAGTCCTTTTAATCGTAACCCAAACTATAACCTCCAAGGATGTCATGAGTATACCACGTTTCCAAAACTTGTTTGAGCATGAGCAATAGTGGTTAACAACTCTGGCTTTATGGTGATAATCATCTGGATTATGCAATTTGGGGAAAGTTCTATAATTAAGCTTTAGTTTCCTCATCTTGAAGGTAGATGTATTGATAATAGATGCCCTTAGGATTATTATGACATTTAAATGAACGATGGTGTATAAACTATTTGTCATGTGCCTGGCACTTGAAGTGTCCTTAATACATGATTGCTAATGGTAATGTTATTAACATTTTGGAGAATCTAGAGTTCTGCAAGACAGTTTTAGAAATGCTGGTCTGCGATTGTATTGGTCATTCATTTTATCCGGTCCTAAAGATGAGACCAAGAATAAATTCCTGTGATTTACTTCATAATCTGATATGTCTAACATAATCATCCATCCTAGCTCTTCAGTCTTACAGAATATACTGTGAGTGATGTAGACATTCTACCTAAGGGTCTCATTTCTGTACCTGGCGGTTTTGATTGTTTTAGGGACATTACTACTGGATGATGTGGGTTTTGGTGATTTGGGCATAGAAGCAGTAGTTCGTCTGTTCAGTTGAATCTTTGTGACTCCTTAACATCACATGATCCTGTGTAGTTTTATTCTGTCAAGAAGGCATAATGTATGGCTCACGTAGGGAGAGAAGGGGTTTTCCGCTTCACTTAGTGATTGTGCTTAATTTATATGTAGTTAATATTTGTACTATATTAGCAAATGCCCTGGCACATGGTACTTCATTTGCATTCATTCATTCATTGATTCTCAAGTATTTAATAATTGCTTCCTATGTTCTGGGCATGAGGAAGACAGAGACGAAGGAGACATGACCCTTGTCTCTGGAGCCATGGAGTCCCCTTGTGGAGGCAGCCCCAAGTGTGAATAATCAGAGAACAGTGGAAACATGATTTAAAAAAAAAAAAAACCATGGTGAAGCCTCTGGACCAGACAAGGAGTTTTGCAGGACTTTAGGAGTTTAGGATTTTATGACATGATGATTAGATCTCCTTTAAGACAAATGTTGACTCATTGGAAAAGACTCCAATGCTGGGAGGGATTGGGGGCAGGAGGAAAAGGGGACGACAGAAGATGAGATGGCTAGATGGCATCACCAACTCGATGGATGTAAGTTGGAGCGAACTCTAGGAGTTGGTGATGGACAGGGAGGCCTGGCATGCTGTGATTCATGGAGTTGGAAAGAGTTGGACACAACTGAGCGACTGAACTGAACTGAACTGAAGGCAAATGTGTGTGTGTTAGTCGTTCAGTCATGTCTGACTCTTTGCAACCCTATGGACTGTAGCCTGCCAGGCTCCTCTGTCCATGGGATTCTCCAGACAAGAATACTGGAGTGGGTTGCCATTCCCTTCTCCATTAAGACAGATAACTGGAAGCAGAATGGAGAAGGAGCCAGAAGGGAACAAAGGAGATCCAGAGAGACCAGTTAAAGGACATGAGCCATTCAAGACTGGGCTGTGTGTGGGATGAGGTGTATTTCTGTTTGAAAAAATAGGGGCATGTGTGAACATTGTCCCAAACAGATGAAAAGGTTCTTACAAGTCAGTGGCCTTGGAGATGAAGAGATGAGGCTTAAGAGATTCTTAAGAGAAAGAATTGGCAGAATATGGGGACAGTTTGCTGCTGATGTTATTTTGGTGGGAGGACGACTCTGAGGCTTCTGGCTGTGATGATTGGAGGAGGAGTAATGCCACTGACCAAGACAGGGCGTGCCGTGGGCAGAGAGAAGGGCAGTGTGTTCTGAAAAGGGGATCAGTTGTATCTGAAGGAGGATTTTTCCAGTATAAAAAAAAAATGCAGCTCTGGCTCTAGCTCTCTTAAAGGCTCAGGCTTGGAGATGTGGGTCCAGGATTCAGCATCCTACCTGGGAAAAGGGGAGTCATGAGTGAAGGGAAGGTGGCTCAGACTGAATAGGTGCCAAGGAGAGGTTCAGAGCCCGGGTGAGCGAAGGGCCAGGGCACTACCTTTCACGCTGGAGAGTGTCCTGGTTTAGATGGAAAATGGTGTGACTACAGTATGTAGAATACCTGAAACGTCAGTGTTTATTACCAGGTGAAATGAATGCTGAGAATAACTAGACAGAGAGGTTAAGAGAAATGTAATAAGCTGAGAATAGTTAGACAGAGAGGTTAGGGAAAATAGAAGAAAGAGTGACATCAGACCAAGTGGAATAGTGGAGAAAAAAGCTAGATTTGGTAGTAAATGAATCATTTCTTCAAGAAGTTTGTCTAGAAAAGGAAGAATGCACAGGGACCTGGAGAAGGGCATGGGTTGAAGGAGAGCGGTTATTTCTTTGAAAGGAGACGTGAACATTTTAATGAACCCAAGGGAATTGGGCAGGGAAAGATGAGAGGTAGAGGAGAGAAGAGTGATTGATGGGCAGGATCCCAGAGGGAGGCAGAAGGACATCAAGGGTACAGACAGGAGAAGGAAGTCTCAAATAAAACGTATGGCTGTTTCTTTGTAATTGGAGGAACCGTAAGAAAGGGTGATAGGAATACAAATCAGTTTGGAGATGGTTGGGAAGAGAGCCTGAGAGCTGATAAAATCAGCCTCTGTCTTTACCATCAAGGAAGAGAAGAGGTCATTTGCGGATGGAGAGGGGAGAAAAGGGAGGACCTGGGTGCTTGAGAAGGTGGTAAAAATGTGGATAAATGAGAACAGCAACTGTCTTGATGCCTCCCTCACAAAATTGTTTTTGGGGGTGTGCTGAAACCAGAAACCAGACATTTTTCATTGATCCAGTCAGCATACTTTATTTTTCTCCTGCAGCACCCAGCAAGCCCTGGGCCAGAGGGGCATCAGCGGATGGTTGGATTGAATCTCTTCTGGGCATGTGTGTCTACTACGAGGATGAGGGCATGAGGCACTGGGTTGGAGAGTGATTATGCTCTAATTTGGAGATTGTAAAGTCAAGGAGTCTGGTTGATTGGAAGAAAAGGGCAAGAAGAGGGTGTTGTCCCAGCAGATGGCAGGAGTTGCTATGGCTGGAACTGAATAGAAAAGGGGGATGATAATGGATCGCAGTCGGGTATTGCAATAGACCAATTTAGGAAGATGGAGGTGAAATGGTTCCCAGGGGTACCAAATCTCAGGACGTAGTCATAGAAATATGCTGTAAGTGTTTGCTGAATGAAGAACATGTTGTTCCCTCGGGCTTTTCATTTGAGCAACTTTTCCAAGTATTGCCTTGGGATTTGTTACTGCTGGTAAGAATTGTACTGAGAAGCTGGATCGTTTTACAGCTGTCCTACATGGAATACTTTGCTGGCCGTGAGCTAACGGGCAGACTCGGTTTTGTTGTTGTTGCTGTTTTTTTAAACTTTAATATTCTTTTTTTTTTTTTAGTGTAGGACATTTTTTGTTTTATTTATTTATTTTAAATATTTACTTATTTATTTAGCTGAGTTGGGTCTTGGTTGCAGCACGCGGGGATCTTCTTGTATCTTGTGGGATCGCTCGCTGCAGGGCACAGACTCTAGTTGTGGTGTGCTGGCCTCAGTTGTTAACCTGAGGCGGGTGGGATCTTGGTTCCATGACCAGGGATCGAAACCCACATCCCCTATATTCTATATACATACTATACTATATACTATATACTTGCATTGCAAGGTGGATTCTTAACCACTGGACCACCAGGGAAGTCCTGGGACTCAGTTTTCATTTGTTAACTCTTACCCAGTTAAAAATGTTTTTGAAGGTTTCCATCTTTTTTTTTTTTTTGACGATTTTTTATTGGTAACTGGTAATTATCATTAAAGATGACCATTGATCATTGATAATTCGTAAGTTTTTTCAGAAGTTGTCACAAGTCATTTTGTTGTTTGGACCAATGGTTGCATTAATTGTATTTAGACCAATGAATTTCACTTATGCTTACTAGTAAAGACTGAAATTGAGAGTGAGTTAGGAGTATTCATTTGGAGAAAGGCCATGGGCATTTTCATATTTAAAATTAAAAATTAATGAAATATTAGTCTCAGATAAGCATATGGTAAGTGAACACATTACTTTTCATCACCAATCCAGTCATTTGCAATGTCAACATTCTGGACAGGGAGACAGAGGGTATATAGTGGTACTCGGGGTCAGTGAAGCTCAGAAAAGCCTAATCTGGACCTGATCTGTTAAATTGTCATGTTTGAGTCCTCACGTAGATTTCTCACTTACTATCTAACCACAGGGATAACGTTTGAGGACCACCCTCATTTGCTGCACATTTATTGTATGGTTTTTATAACTTGTGTCTTGATTTATGTGTTTGCTGACTCAGTACACACACTTCACTTGAGACAGTTCCCAAATTGGTTGCTACATTTCTGGAATTATCTTTCTTTTTGTTCTGCTAAAAGATTTCTTCCGTGGGTTTTAGACCAAGAATCATGGTTTCTAAGTGTTTTCCAGTGCTTCTTGCCTTGTTTTAATACTGTTATTCTTTTTCCTCCAGCTGGGTGTAAATACATCTCTATAGAAAGAAAGAAAAAGAATTTTTTTTGTTTTCAAAAACATAGCCCCCTTATACTGAGTCCGAGCAAAAGGATATATTCAGCAAAGTAAAGGGGGTAAGAAAGAGAGAACCATGTGTAGAAAAGTTACCTTGAAAATTTTAGCTTAAAAACCATTTTCAAGTCTCCCAAATCGCAGGAATGCCTCCATCGAGGTATATCTTCCTTTGCACCTCTCTAGCTGTCACCCCACCTTCTGGCACTCTGAGAGTATTTTTAGCATGGCATTAGGCTTTATTGGATGGTGCTCCTCAATTTTTAAATTATAAGGTCATTTTATGTTAATTTTGTTATTTTCAAAGTTTTGCTAAGTTTTTTAATGCCCTGGAGCCATATGGAAGCATTTCATTCCAACGGAAGCGAATGAGAAAAGAACCTATTACAGAGCATTTAAGTATACATAGCACATTTCAGAGAACCCAAGGTGGATGGTCATGGTGGGAGGGTGTCTGTGTCAGAAGTGAGGAACACAACTGTCGTTCTTTTTTCTCCTGATCAATCAAACACCAGTGGAAAGAAAGTTACAGGAGGAAATCTGAAATGCTGACGTGTAATTTGAATTTTTATAAAATACCTACATCTGATACTTAGGAGTTTTTAAGAGGCAATGCATAGCTGTTTTCTGAGTGGGAGTTGATTTCTGCTGTTGAGTAAATAGTAGGTGTTAGAGAAGAATTTGTAATGAGATTTGGAAGGGAAAGCATGCCAGTGCAAGAGTAAGAAGAGTATTTTACAAGAGAGCACCTTCACTCAAGTAAGTTAATTGAAAAATTCCTCTGGATGATGATGATGTGTCCTTTTCTACAGGTTTCTTTTGAGCTTGGCTCGCTGAGATCCTTATTTGTTTCCTGAATTCTGAGGTGATTTAGTCTTTAAGTCATGTCTGACTCTTTGCGACCCCATGGACTGTAGCCTGCCAGGCTCCTCTGTCCATGGGGTTTTTCAGGCAAGAATACTGGAGTGGGTTGCCATTTCCTTCTCTAGGGGATCTTCCCCACCCAGGGATGAAAACTGGGTCTCCTTCATTGCAGGCAGATTCTTTACCAACTGAGCTACCAGGGAAGCCCTGAATACTGAGGGCATGACATCAAACACTAGAAGAAGAAATCATAAATTTGGGATGATCAGGGTTGCCATAGGCAGCCATGATACAGGACAAACGCTGAAGGATGCCAGGAGATGTAACTCACATACCATGGGCTGCAATGGTACCCTGGATGTGTATAATGTGGGGCCCTGGGTCTGGTGTAGAAGGCAATCATCCTTTCACGTTGCCCTCCACAGTGGCGTGTGCCTAAAGTAACATGAGTTCGTCTTGACTTAACGCCTAAAGTAAAAACCTTGGGTCCCTCTGTGAAAAGGAGAAAACAGCCTAGGACAGCCCTGTCCAGTGGAACTTTCTGCAGTGAGGGAAGTGTTCTCCATCTGTACTGTCCACTATGGGAGCCACTTGTCACATGTGGCTCTTGGACACTTGAAAAATGGGTAGTGTGACTGAGGAGCTGATTATTTTATTTTTAATTCATTCACATTGAAATGAAAGAGGACTGTGTGGCTAATGGCTACTTTACTGGATAGCACATGTCTGGGGAGAGGATGGCTTCCTGAATTTCTAACCCTCTGTGTGCTGTGGTTCCTGCTGCATCTGTGACTGTAAATCCTTCCAGCCTAGGGTGTCCCCTCACACTTTTCTAGAGGGGATGACATTGAACAGGTGGAAACTTGCCTGTTTATATGTTGGAATTTGTGGATCTGTACCCAACTCAGTCACTGGCCACCCTCCTTCTCAGTCAAATTCATCCACCATCCTTGAAACTCAGTTGTTGATTTCCGTTGTCAAGGGGAGAAGGCAGAATTGAGATAGAGTAAGGTTCTCTTGGCGACCTCTACAAATAAGAGATTGAATAGGCCTAAACGGGGAGAAGCTTGTAAGTGCCCAGGGGATCTCTGTCAGGCCAACTCGAGTTAATGGAAATGTAGGGCAGCAACCCCCAACCTTCGGCACCAGGGACAGCTTTCGTAGCAGACAGTTTTTCCACAGATGGGGGTGGGGGGTGGTTTAGGGATGATTCAAGTACATTCCATTTATTGTGCACTTTATTTCTGTTATTATTACATCAGCTCCACCTCAGATCATCAAGCATTAGATCCCAGAGGTTGAGAATCTCTGTCCTAGGGTATTAGTAATAACTTATCTGTCATCAAGTACACGCACTAGCCAGATGGCTTCACTAAACTGTTTACTCTCTCAGAAACTTAGTTTCTTCCACATAAAAGGGAAGGACTAATAGCTGTTCTGCTTGCTTATGTCATTGTTAGGAATAAAAATTGAAATAATAAGAACTGTAAAATGCTGTTTAAATGCTTATCATCATTATGGGACAGTAGCCTGTATTTATAACTGTTTTCCTTGCATGCATTGACTCTTCATTAAGGAAAAAGGAAGCTAAAGTGAAAAAAAAGGAATTTAACATCCTTAAAGAAATATCTGAAACAATCAGAATCTTACTATTGACTCGAAGGAAAAGATCTTCGGTGTCCAGTGGGCAAACGTTCCCAGTTCTCTTTTGGACTTACGTGTCTACTGAGCCTGACCTCCGGCGTGGAGAACACTGGGGCAGCATCACCAAACTCAGCGTCCCGGGTCAGAAGCCACTGCAGAGGGACTCGGTCTGGAAGAGAGAAGGGCATTTTCAGTAGTGAAAGTGTTAGTTGCTTAGTCGTATCCGACTCTTTGCAACCCCATGCCCGTAGCCCGCCAGGCTCATCTGTCCATGGGATTCTCCAGGCAAGAACACCGAAGTAGTTTGTCATTCCCTTCTCCAGGGGATCTTCCCAAAACAGTCACTGAACCCACGTTCTTGTATTGCACGTGGATTCTTTACTGTCTGTGCCACCAGGGAAATCCTGTTTTTACTAAACAGTTACCAGTTCAGTTGCCCTCCTTCT
Organism: Bison bison bison; assembly: GCF_000754665.1. NCBI lineage: Eukaryota > Metazoa > Chordata > Mammalia > Artiodactyla > Bovidae > Bison > Bison bison. Next base: position 2,332,000 of record NW_011495071.1, read on the forward strand.
AAAAAGATTTGTCCATCCTCCACTGGACTCCAGTTTTTGTTCTTTAAGTTGTGAAATTTGCCTGTTCATTCTCCCACCCTTTTCCTTAAGAGCATAGGCATGGTCTATGTGATCTTTTTTTTCTTTTCATTGCGTCTTCAGTCCCAAGCCATTTCTACTAATATCAGCCAGCTTAGACAGCTGTCCCTCCATGTAAATGCAAAGTAAAATGAAACATTTGTATGCACATTTTCCTTCCATAGAAAAAGAACAGATTTGTTTCTAGTGTTTCAAAGACTTCTATTCAGCTAATTTGAAATTAATAAATTATTTTATTGCCTTTTGCCACATCCTGTTCAGGCTACTTTATATATTTGTGTCTGTACTCTTGCTGTGGCTGCTGCTAAGTCGCTTCAGTCGTGTCCGACTCTTCACGGCCCCATGGACTGCAGCCTACCAGGCTCCTCTGTCCCTGGGATTCTGCAAGCAAGAGTACTGGAGTGGGGTGCCATTGCCTTCTCCGTCTGTACTCTTGAATGTATACCAAAATGTTGGCATTGAGTTACCATGAGCAGGAAAAAAAAGAAAATGTTTCTATTTTGATACAAAAATATGATTCATTCTGACTGTGACTATGACTACTCTTAAGTATCTGACCTCAAAATGTTTTAACATTTAATTATTATGCATGTTTCAGCACAGGACCCTGATTCATGAATAACTCTGACTCATTCATTTGAGAAATATGTTGAGAATCTCTTATGTCAGATACGAGGGACCCCAGGATGTATCAGACACAGTCCCTTCTTTCTAGGAACCTGTAATTAGATGTAGGAGGCAGACTTGTAAGCAAATAATGAAAAAGCAGCCTGATGGGTCCTACGCTAGGGTATGAACAGACTGACGTGATGTACAGAGGAAGAAATTGCTCATTTTCCTAGGGAGTCAGCCAGCAAATGTTTCATCAGGGAGATGGCATTTGATCTTAATGTAGAGACTTTTGCTGGGCAAAGAAGGGAGGAAGGGCAATCCAAGAGGTTCTTCTCTATACAGGTCTTAGATGAGCACTTTGCTTTTCTTAGCACATTGGAAGTATTTACCTTAACTACAGGCACTTGTTCTCCAAGTGTGATATACCTGCCCTGGAGGTCCACCCACAGTCTCAGCCTGCTGTACTGTGTACGTCTGTTCTTGAGCCAGGGGTGTGTGTGTGTGTGTGTGTGTGCTGACCGTACACTGTCCTGAAGTTGGACACCATGCTAGCCCATGTGCCAAATGTGTATATGCATGCTCCTTGACTTTATCTTACCAGCATGTTCATAGTAGATTGCCCAGCTTAGGGCTTTGCATATACAGGTGTTCAGGAAGTGCTTCTTGAATGGATTAGCACAGACACTAATTTTAGTATCTGTATGGTAAGCCCCCTACATATGAACAAGTTCCATTCCTAAGGTGCGTTCGTAAGTCCAACCAAGTTAGCCTAGATACCCAACTAACACAATCGGCTATATTGTACTGTACTGTAATAGGTTTATAACACTTGTCACACAAATAGTATGTAAAAAACAAACATAAAAAGTAGAGAAAAACATTTTAAATCTTATAGTACAGTACCTTGAAAAGTACAGCGGTGCAGCACAACAGCTGGCATCCAGGGGCTGGCATTGAGTGAACAGGCAGGAGGGTTACTGACTGGAGGAGGGAGAGGAGCTGGGAGGTGGTAGAGCTGGTGGGATCATCAGCAACAGGAGACGGAGGGCGAGCTGCAGTTTCACTCACAGCTGACGTGGGTGGCATGGAATCTGGTTCCTTGCTGGAACCGGGGACACAATTGGATCTTTGAAAGTTGGCAACTTCATATATAGGGGACTTACTGTATTGCTTTTTTAAGGCTGTCATAAAAATGACCACAATTTGAGTGGCTTACAATAACAGAAAATGTATTCTCTCCCAGTTCTGGAAGCCAGAAGCCTTGAAACCTAGGTGTAGGAAGGGCTTTGATCCCTCTGAAGGCTCCAGGGGAGACTCCTTCCTTGACTCTTCCGGCTTCACCTAGTGCTTCTGGTCATTCCTTGACCCGGGGCAGTGAAACTCCAGCCTGCCTCTGTCTTCATAGGCCTCTGCCAGTGTCACTCAGTTCAGTTCAGTTCAGTCGCTCAGGTGTGTCTGACTCTTTGCCACTCCATGAACCGCAGCACGCCAGGCCTCCCTGTCCATCACCAAGTCCCGGAGTCCACCCAGACTCATGTCCATCGAGTCGGTGATGCCATCCAGCCATCTCATCCTCTGTCGTCCCCTTCTCCTCCTGCCCCCAATCCCTCCCAGCATCAGGGTCTTTTCCAATGAGTCAGCTCTTCGCATCAGGTGGCCAAAGTATTGGAGTTTCAGCCTCAGCATCAGTCCTTCCAATGAACACCCAGGACTGGTCTCCTTTAGGATGGACTATTTGGATCTTCTTGCAGTCCAAGGGACTCTCAAGAGTCTTCTGCAACACCACAGTTCAAAAGCATCAATTCTTCGGCGCTCAGCCTTCTTCACAGTCCAACTCACATCCATACATGACCACTGGAAAAACCATAGCCTTGACTAGACGGACCTTTGTTGGCAAGGTAATGCCTCTGCTTTGTAATGTGCTGTCTAGGCTGGTCATAAGCGTCTTTTAATTTCGTGGCTTCCAGTGTCATTGCTCCCTCTGCTTTTCTTATAAGGACAACTGTCATTGGATTTGGGGCCCACTCTGAATTCAGGATGACCTCATCTCGAGACCCTTAAGTTAATCTGCAAAGACTCTTTTTCCACATGCAGTCGTATTCCCAGGTTCTGGGAGCTGGAACGTGCATACATCTTTTGGGCAGTAGTGTTCCATCCGCTATAGGGTCCCTTCCAGGACCTAAGACTGAAGAGGGTATCAAGTTATAGAAAGCTTTGGTCAAATAACTGTTTTCATTGCCCCATTAGGGTGAACATGGAAGGTTGTGGGGAGAGAAGCTTTTAAAAATCTTCCATTCCATTCCATTTTTTTGTATCTACCACGTCCTGAGGATGGGTCTTCAGAAAGAGCATTTCAGAGAGTCATCTAGACCACACCGTACAGTTGACCTACAGCTCATTTGACCCATAACACCATGCCCTAGACCACGATAGCTGACTCTTTTTTTAAAGTATTTTTTAAACGGCCCAAGCCACTACCTTTAAAGATAATGTTCATTGGTTTCTGGCTGCCATGGGCCTTAGCTGCGGTGCAGAGGCTGTCTAGCTTTGGTGTGCAGGCTCAGTCGTTGACATGCACGCGTGATCTTAGTTCCCAGCATGCGTGATCTTAGTTCCCCAGCCAAGGATCGAACCTACAGCCCCTGCATTGGAAGGTGGATTCTTAACCTCTGGACCACCATGGACATCTTGACTACAGGTGAGTCAAGTAGGTTGGAGACCTGGCCTCAGGACAGCCAACTCAGAAGCTGTCCAGTATTGGCACGTTGATGGGGTTCACTTGTACTTCTCTCACAGTGACTTGAGTGTTGAAACTCAAGAGACTGAGTTAGTTGGCAGTGCACCCTGCAGCTGAAAGGTCCTGAATAGTTCTGGCCACTGGGCGATGTTCCAGCTGGAGTAGAGAGGAAGCCCATCAGTAGGGAGAGGTGACCCGGCAAAGGGGAGAGAGCAGAGGAGGGTCACACGAGAGAGCGGGGCTCTGTGGCCCTGAGGAAGACCAGCTTCTGATCCCACCCACCTTCCAGTTTGCGTGAGGCTTGTGTGGGAAGCTCATACTGTGTTAAGCATTTTACATCTGTTATCTGATTTGTTCCCCATTTAATAGCTGCAGAGACCACGGCAACAGAAATTAAGGGACTTTCTTAGACTCAGCTGGTAGGTGGTAGAACTAGGTATCAAATCCAGAGACAAACTGGATATCCTCTGCACCACTGTCCCCTTTGGGACCTTCTACCCTGTCTTTCGGGCTTTCCTAATGGCTCAGACGGTAAAGAATCTGCCTGCAGTGCAGGAGCTGCAAGTTCAATCCCTAGGTCAGGAAGATTCCCTGGAGGAGGGTATGGCAACCCAATCCAGTATTCTTGCCTGGAGAGTTCCATGGACAGAGGAGCCTGGCAGGCTATAGTCCACAGGGTCTCAAAGAGTCGGGTATAACTGAAGTGACTTAGCATCCTGTCTGTCACAAGCCCCCTATTTTTCCTTCACCAGGGAGCCAAATGATACGTCTGTTTCTTGTTTGTTTCTTGTGTCCCAGAGACAGTTGCTGACTCAATTAACCAAATAAATAATACATTGTAAAGGCTTCCCAGGTGGCGCTAGTGGTAAAGAACCCACCTTCCAATGCAGGAGACATAAGAGACATGGGTTCAATCCCTGGGTCGGGAAGATCCAGAGAAAATGGCAACCCACTCCAATATTCTTGCATGGAGAATCCCATGGACAGAGGAGCTATACAGTCCATAGACTTGACATGCACACCCAAAGACTTTTCCAAGTGTTTTGATTTATTCTGTCTGATTAATGTGAAAATTAAGGATATCTGGGATAAACCATGGATGTGTGCAGTTTTCGTGATATACATTTTTGGAATGTGTTTAAATGTTTCATAATAAAACCAGGTAAAATTTTTTTAAAAATTAAAGAAACTTGTCTTTGATGAGTAGCAGACCATGATATTTTAGCACCTTCAGCTGAATAACCAGTCCATCAAGTCTGTTTCACAGGGGACTTCCCCGGTGGTCCAGTGGCTAAGACTCTGTACTCCCCATGTAGAGGACCTGGGTTCGATCCCTGGTCAGGGAACTAGATCCCTCATGCTGCAACTAAGAGTTTGCTGGAACTTCCCTGGTGGTCCAGTGGTTAAGAATCTGCCTTGCGTTTCAGGGAACACAGGTTTGAGCCCTGGTTGGAGAATTAAGATCCCACATGACTCAGAGCAACTCAGCAACTCAGTGCTACAACTACTGAGTCTGTGCTCTAGAGGCTGCCTGCCACAACTGGAAAGTCTGTGCAACACAACTAAAGATCCCACGTGACTCAGTGAAGATCATGCATGCTGCAACTAAGGCCCGACACAGCCAAATTGCAAAACAAACGAGTCTTATTTCATGTGGGTAAAAACACCAATTTGATACTTCTCCAGCCATTTTCCTTACTGACAAGACACAGCCACTGTATTTTAACAAAACCATTTCAAGGCTGACGTTTCAGAGGAATGAGCTCTTGCTTCAGCTTACTATTTCTTCTAAAGGAATGGTCTTCATTCTTTGGAAAACTTTGTGCACAAAGATATCTTTAAAGGCTTTAAAATCCTAATAATCTTTTACTATATTATAATTTACATACAAAGTCTTCAGGAATAATACCAGAGATTCAGATTCTGAAATTCTACAGAGAATAGGCTCAGGTATCTGATTGTGTTTCTGAAAAAGGGAACAGATTTGGGGTTGAACAAGCCATGTGGAATTATAGTTATCATTTTGTTTCTACCATCCGTTTATGTAATAATGAAGAGAGAGGCTGGCAGAAGATGATACACCCTATTGAGTTAGTAATATATGGTATGATTTTCAAGTGCCCACTACAGAAATGTGCTTTACCTGGTAATTTGAAACAGGTCTCCCGGTAAGCATATATGTTTCCCCAAAGCCTGAAATGTCCTTAAAGAAACACAGTTTCCTGATGAAAATTTCGCTTTGCAAAGTAGAAATACAAAGTATTCCATCTAAATCGCATACAGGTTGTCAAATCAGACACATAAAACCCTGAAAATTAAATGCTCCGAAAAGACTTCTTTTTTTTTTAACTTAGAAGAAATAAGACCTGTCAGTCAAGTTTGATGCGGCTGGTATTCACAAGCAGTACCGCTTTTGTATATAAGAGCAAGCACCTGTCCAATTGAGCATCTAATTGGTAATCATGGATTATTAAGTTAATTGTTTGAATGGAGGCTATAACTGATATAATTTCTAAAGCTCTGGATCATATAACAGTATTTTTATAGTGACAAGAGGGAAGGAGACAGGACTGTGACTGTCAATTGCCAAAACATTGGGTTGTATAGACAGAGTCGTAAGTAGAGTGGTGTTCAGTTAGCGCTGGCTTTGTCTTCCTGGTGCTTGTAGAGTCCCAGATTGCCGAGTCATGGTGCATTTAGTTGCCAAGGTAAAAAAGTCATTAAGGGAACAGAGTGGAGAGGCTTCTGCTATGTTGATTTACACTTAGTTTTGCATACTGCTTGGATCCAGAACAGTCTGATTGGCATTTGAGTGAAGATAAGTGCTGTACCTGTGAGTTTTTTTTTTAAATCATTGAATAATTAATAATCATTTAGTCATTCAGTCATGTCCGACTCTTCGTGATCTCATGAACTATAGCCCACCACGCTCCTCTGTCCATGGAATTCTTCAGGCAAGAATACTGGGGTGGTTTCCTGTTTCCTATTCCAGGGGCTCTTCCCGACCCAGGGATCAAACCCAGGTCTCCTCCTTTGCAGGCAGATTCTTTACCATCTGAGCCACCAGGGAAGCTCTAAAATCGTTCACTGTCTGCAATAATTTCTTACATTTATTTAGCCTTTCCATTTTATAAATTACTTTCATAGATGCTATTTCACTTAATTCTCTCGACGGTAAAAGGTAGTGATTTCTCTTCCCGAAGTCACTCAGAAGGTGGAAGATACCCCTGGTAAAGATTGGGGGTGCCTGTCAGAGGAGAGACTGTCACTTTGTCCCCTGATTGGATGACTTTCCATGCTCCCAGAGCACGGGAAGCAGATCTGTGGAGAGACAGACAGGTGGCATCTGTGGGAAAGAGGAGTCTAAGATATGGCCCAGCTTTCATCACCCAGGGCTCCATTCCCAGGAAGCGCAGAGATGGATCACACCTGTGCTTGTGGAAGCCAGAGCTGGCCATCCCAAAGGTGATGGGAGGTCCAGCCTTTCTCGGACCTCTGCAGCATGGCGGACTGGAGGTTCCTGCTTCCTAAGAACCTGGGTGACGTCTCTTAGCTAGAGGTCTGCAAAGATGACCCCATCCCACAAAGCATCAGAGGCATATTATTTTAATAAAAGAAAACCTCATCTAAGGGTGTTTTGTTGTTTTAAAAGAAATAAATACAACAGACTCCAGCAGAGGCTAAATTTAATGTGCCTACTCAGTTAAACTCATTTTGCACATAATGTGTCTACATATATGTACATTTTTACTCTATATGCATATAAGTTGAAATCTGCTGTTAGTATTGTATTCTAATTTGTATGTTTAATATCCTGTTTAGATTGTAAGCATATCAAAAGCTGGGATTGTCTTTTTTTCTGTTATCCTCCAAGTCCTGGACTGCAGACTTGGTCAATTTTATTGACAAATCGGTTGGCACATCAGCTTGACAGTGGCCAGTCATAACTGATAATTGGGAAGGAGTTGTTGAAAGAGAAAAAGGACCAAGCTTCATGCAAATTGTTCTCCTAGACTCTTTAGGCTACTTAGTATTTAAATTGGGAAAGTCCTGCTTATACATTTTTTGATATGCCCATAGACTTGACTGTGTATCTCCTGAGATGCAGATTAGATTTTGAGGAAACATTTTGAACAATAATTTAATATAAAGCTGTGGTCGTCTTATTGTAAAACCACAGGGCTTAGTGGAAATTTTTGTTGTGTCACCATAGATACCCAAATCTAATTTGATTACTCTGGTGAATAGTTGCTAACTCTAATCTGATATTGACTGTTACTTTTCATCAGCTGGAAGTAGTCTGCTAATTGAGCTGGAGTCCAGCCAGAGAAATCTTTCAAAGGCGTAGTTTTATATACAGCAGTTTTAATAAGCCATTCAATGAAACCTTTTATAAAAGCAACAAAAGCAAGAAGGATCTGGACATGGTGAGCATGCTTGTCACATTGTATGAGAGAACAGGAGACAATGCTGGAGCCTGTCGGTCACTCAAACCTAGTTTGGCAAAGGTCAAATAAGAATAGCTTAATTTATTCAGCAGCCAGGAGGATCCTTATTTGCTTAACAGCTCTGTCAAAAGCAACTCCCTACTTCTGTAGAGTTCAATAAATGAGCAAGGTGCCTCTTGAGTTATCAGGCTGTTCGCATCTACAGACATGGGAGGAGGGCTTTTTTTTTTTTTTTTTTGCTGCTTTAGTTTTCAGTCACAATTAAAATTACATCAGATATCTTTACTCGGAAGAGAGGTTTTTCAAAGAAACAATGATATCTTTGACTGTCATCACTTAAGAGCTTCGTATATAGATGGGTAATCTCCAAATTACAGTGAGCCTGTTTTGTTTTTTGAGGAGATGGAAGCAGAGGGCAAATTGTTAGGCCAATGATGTGTACTTGCGTGGCTTAACCAGCCTTTGCTAATAGCCAAGCGGTGTAATATGTTTTATTTGTTGAGCTTTTCCTGCATGCCCGCCTCCCAAGTGGTGCTAGTGCTAAAGGATCTGCCTGCAGTCAGGAGACAAAAGAGACATGGGTTCGATCCCTGGATCCAGAAGATCCCCGGGAGGAGAAAATGGCAACCCACTCCAGTATTTTTGCCTGGGAAACCCCATGGACAGAGGAGCCTGGCGGGCTACAGCGCATGGGGTCCCAAAGAGTTGGACATGACTGAGCACACACACATGGACTGCTGACCCTCCATATCCCTTATTTAATTTCATCCTTATAATACACTCTGTCATTTCCTATTTTATTGATAAAGCAACTGGATTTCAGAAAGTTGAATTACTAGCTCAGGTACACACAGTTAATATCAAGCTTGCAAATTGAAAGTCCTGATCTCTAGTCATTGCCGGTGTAGGGAAAGAATGGGAGGTGAATATGATACTATTTGCCGAAAAAAGTTTACAAAACCTTCCCTCCTTGGCCTGAAGTGATGATAGATATACCGTACTTGCAGAGGAACTTCCACCTGGGTCACTGACTTTAAAGAATCATTACTTACTTGTCTGAATTGTTGAATGGAATGGTGCTGTATGGGAAGCACTTGACACACATTAGGTGCTTAATAAGGACTAGTTATTTTCATTGGAGTTGCTTTTTTGCATAATTGGCATAATGTTGCTTAGTCCTATTCTTCTCAAGCTATATTTATGCTAATTCGCTTCAGTCATGTCCGACTCTGTGCGACCCCATAGATGGCAGCCCACCAGGCTCTGCCATCCCTGGGATTCTCCAGGCAAGAACACTGGAGTGGGTTGCCATTTCCTTCTCCAATGCATGAAAGTGAAAAGTGAAAGTGAAGTCGCTCAGTCGTGTCCAACTCTTAGCGACCCCATGGACTGCAGCCTTCCAGGCTCCTCTGTTCATGGGATTTTCCAGGCAAGAGTGCTGGAGTGGGGTGCCATTGCCTTCTCCGAAGCTATATTTAGGACCTTGTTAAAATGCAGATTCTGCAAGTACAGAAGCAGGGATGAGATTCTGCGTTTCTAAGATGTTTCCAGGTGATGTGGTCCTAACGGTTTAAGTAGCAAGGGCCTCGGATATATCCGTTCCTTCAGATAGAGTGGGTTTCCCATGAGATGGGATGCACTGTATAACTTAGGGAATTAAGTTATAGGAGGAGCTCACACATCTGTCCTTGGCCTCAGTAAAAACTTTGAAGAACTAGCTGAATGAACTTGAAATCAGGGATTTTAATAGAAATGGGAGAAGGTGGGGAGGGAATAGAAATATAAAGAAATACACCAAGGAAAAGGTCTCTGTAGGAAAAAGGAAAGTAACTGGAAAAAAAAGTTGCTCTTAAGGGGGAACAAGTCACTAAAAAAAGATCTTGATTAAAAAAAAAAAAAAAAAAACAGGAGACAAATGGTCTGAATTCCTCATTGCTTTCTCCATCAGGGCCCCACCGGGTTGAGGGAAGCCAGGTGCCAGGATATATGCTTTAAGGGAGCGCTCACTCTCCAGTTCCACCCTGGACTTCCACCAACTGGAAAGTGGTGCCTCCTTAAATTTGGGGCCCTGGACACCTCACCCTTCTCACCCCACTGCTTGCCCTGTTCCTTATATAGCTGATACCTAGAATTGTCAGGTTAGAAGGGACCTTAATAATCATCAGTCTCCTATTTTATAGATGTAGAAACTGAGCCTCAGGTTATATGATCTACTCATTGTAATTAATAGTATAACGGTATTTTATAAATTCTGAAATGCACTTTTTTACCCTCATTTTAACATCTCTGAAATCAGGATTGTCTTATAATTGGTGGCTTTTGACTATTCTGTCATACTTTAATCAACAAGGTTTTTTCTGTCCGACTCTGTGACCCCATGGACTATAGCCTGCCAGTCTCCTCCATCCATGGGATTTTCTGGGCAAAAATATTGGAGTGAGTTGCCATTTCCTTCTCCAGCAGACCTTCCCAATCCAGGGATCGAACCCTGGTCTCCCACGTTGCAGGCAGACTCTCAACTGTCTGAGCCACCCAAGTGACTCTCTTAGTGGTATGAAAATTAATAATGCTGCATCTTACAATTGATGGGTTCTTATGTACCATAAGGACTTCCCAGGTGGCGCTAGTGGTAAAGAACCCTCCTGCCAATTCAGGAGACATAAGAGACACTGCTTCAATCCCTGGGTTGGGAAGATCCCCTGGAGGAGGGCGTGGCAACTCACTCCAGTTTTCTTGCCTGGAGAATCCCATGGACAGAAGAGCCTGGTGGGCTACAGTCTATGGGGTTCCAAAGAGTTGGACATGACTGAAGTGACTGAGCACGCCCGTATTACCATAAAATACAGTCTTAGAGAACTGGTCTCCTGCCTGAGTAGGAGGAGGCAGTCTTAGCAAGAGGAAGCGGTAGGAGGCAGTCTTCTGCTTCCTCTGCTGTGTACCTTGTGGCGTGGTTAGCCTCATGTCCACTTGGTTATCCTGATGCTCTTAGAAATAGCTTAGCATAATTGTTAAGAGCACTGGTCCTGGAGCCAGGCCACTCTACCAAGGACCAGCTGTATATTACTGATATTACTTGTCCATCCAACTTACCGCCCTGTAACACGAGGCTGACAAAAGCGTTTGATGCCTCATAGTGTCCTTGTGAGAATGAAGTCAATTAGTCCATGCAAGATGGTTGGAACAGTTGTGGCACACAGTAGGCCCATAATAAATGTGATGGTAGTCTGGCTGACTGAATCCCCTGAACTCTTGACGCTGTCTGAATGTCAATGTACTTAGAAGCCTGCTAACCCCCTGGCAGAGTGTCAGCATCATTAAATTCTTATGCTGACTTCCAGGAGAAACTGTAAAATTTGTATCCATAAAGGTGATTAAAAGGGTGAATTGACAAAGATTTGTCTTGGCTGATGCAGATGTTGGCCTGTCTGCAAGCAGAGCTGGACCAGGAGAAATCTGGGACGTTTCTGTGATTTCCCGTTAGGTGAGACTGTTATTCTGTTAGCACTCATCCCACGCCACCAGGAGTCCGACTAGATTGCCTTTGTTATGAGACTCGATTGGCTGAGACGCGGTAACCGTGGTGCCTGCCTTTACTTTGCCTCCGGCTCTGCAATTACCATTCATATCTGTCCCTGTGGTTGCCCGATGCCGTAGGCTTGAATGTACAGGATGTGGACAATGTGATTATTCTTCACACTTGTTCTTAAGATTTTCCCCGCCATGTTTCCTTTCCGCACTTATGATCTTTGTGTTTAAGTAGGTGAGTTGGGATCCTGGGTAAGTCTTGCACAAGCCCCCTCTCTTCACCTGGCAGGACCTGGTTTATCCTGGTGAACACCTCCGCCCCCAACCCCTGCCCCACGTGCTTGGTAGCTGTTTACTACGCCATTCGCTACAAGCTGCACCACCTGAGTTTATGGGTTTACTTGCTTTGCGTCCTGCTGGGTTATGAAGACTCTTAAGAGAAGGGAGCCCTTTTTTGTTTGTTGTTTTTTCCTGTTGTCATTGCTGTGTTTGAGGGCTTTTTTGAAGTACAGTTGATTCACAGTGTTGTGTCATTTTAGGTGTGCAGCAAAGTGATTCAGTTATATATATTTTTTCAGATCATTTTCTTTTATAGATATTCACAAGATATTGAATATAGTTCTCTGTGCTATGTAATAGGTCCTTGTTGTTTCTCTGTTTTACATATAGTATGGTGTATTTGTTAATCCCAAACTCCTCCTTATTTATCCCTCCCCCACCTTTCCTCCATGATAATCGTTTTTGTTTTCTATGTGTGTGAATCAGTCTGTTTTATAAATAGTTAGATGCCACATGTAAGTGATACCAAATGATATTTGTCTTTCTCCGCCTGACTTAATCACTTGGTTTGATCATCTCTACACCCATCCCTGTTGCTGCACATGGCGTTATTTCATTGATTTTTATGGCTGAGTAGTATTCCATTATATATAAGTACATATGCCACACCTTTTTTGTCCGTTCACCTGTCGATGGACACATAGGTTGCTTCCATCTCTTGGCTTCTGTGAATAGTGCTGTTATGAACTTTGGGGTTCATGATCTCCTTTACTGATCCTGTGGTGCCCCACACAATACTTTAAGGCTCTTAGTAGAAATATATTGAGTGGAATCCTTTTGGGTTTCTGAATAGAGCCAGGGTAGATTTATTTCACTAAGCTTCCATACACCGTGTGTACAGACAATAATAGCTCATGGAGGTTATGCCATTCTCCCAATTTTCTCTCTTCTGAGAGCTGAGGAAGCTATTCTCTCATAGTTTAGCAAATTACATGTGTGTGCTTGGTCATGTCCGACTCTTTGCAACCCCATGGACTGCAGCCTGCTGGACTCCTCTGTCCATGGGATTTTCCTGGCAAGAATACTAGAGTGGATTGCCATTTCCTCCTCCAGGAGATCTAACCCTGTCTCCTATGTCTCCTGCGTTGACAGGCGGATTCTTTACCACTGAGCCACCTGGGAAGCCCTTAGCAAATTATACCTGACTTCTGTAAGCTGCATTACATACCAATAACAGGAACAGTGGTACACCTTGATAAATGATAATAGATAAATAATCAAATTTGTTTCTAACCCCAGATTCCATACAACAGTCCTCACATTACACTGACACTCAATATCATCAGAGAGAAAATCTCCTGTCCGTGGTGGGGTTATAGGAGCCCTGAAGAGAAGCTGAGGCACGAGTTTGCTTTTCATGGCTGTAGTTGTAAACCAGAAGGAGCAGGCAGTGCAGGACTCATGGCCCCGGGAAGTCTAATAGATCCTTGGACCGAATGCTGGTTTTGCAGAGCTGACAAAGTAGGGACGACTTTTGGTGCACATTTGGAGATGAGTGGTCTAAAAGGCACCTCTGACTTCCTGCTGATCTTCAGCTAACATCTATGCATTTGTGACTGATCAATCTTCTTAAGTACACATTTCATTGATCAGTTGACAAGAGTCATGAAGAGCAGAGCAGTCTGATACCGGAGATTGAACAGCTATTACTCTCAGAAATGGATCACAGTTCAGATTCTTAGGAATGTCTCTTGCTTGTAAATTCTTACTAACATCATGAAGGAAGCTGGTGTTAACACTCCATCCACCACTGAGGTGTGTCCCCGTTTCTTATTTATCTCTTTCCCATCAGAAGGTGTGAGCCACCCATGATAGTTGAAGCTTTGCCTTAATTGGAGGCAAAGAGACTATTTCTAACTTGGAGAGTTGGGAAGAGGTGTGAACAGAGTGGTAGATTAGAAAAACTTGACAGATTTCCAGCTTCTGGTAGAGTCTTTGTTAGGTAGCTTGAAACAATAAAGTTTGAAGTGTTTAATTCTCAGAAGACAAATCATAATCTCAATACAATGTAAGAAAACAGTAAGGTTTATATTAGAATACCTGAATAGCCTCCATGTAATTGTCACAGATAATTATAAACTAACTATACTGTAGTTTAAGCTTCCTTGGTGGCTCAGTGGTAAAGAATCTGCCTGCTGATGCAGGAAACACAAGTTTGGTCCCTGGGTTGGGAAGATCCCCTGGAGGAGGGCAAGGCAACCCACTCCAGTATTTTTGCCTGGGAAATCCCATGGACAGAGGAATCTGGCGGGCTACAGTCCACGGGGTCACAAAAGAGTCAGACATGACTTAGCAACTAAATAGCAACAAGTACTGTAGTCTATAGCTATACAGGGTATATTAATAATTAAACCTAGCAATCTAACAGATTAGCTAAGCCAAAGGATATATATATATATATATATTTTTTTTTTTTGCCTGAGATCATAGAATCTATTTTTCTATGATTTAAACAAATACAAACATTATTAAGAAAGAAAGCACATAATTGTACTTCAGCCTTTCTTTCTGGAGATGGTTTTCTTCTCAAACATATCAACCAAGTTCATCACTGGTGATGCCTGTGAGAGGCAGAAGAGAATCATTTCAGGAAGCTGGTGGACCTTTGCACAATCCTTTGCCACGGGAGCTGGGCAGGTCATGGCTGTGTCTCCTGCTTCCTGGTTTTTCTCTTTATGTCACTATGTTAATAGCATTTGTGTTCTGAGCTAACTGGAAAGACTGAAAAGCAGAAAAGCCTAAGAACACTCCACAGATGACCTGCATGAGTTTGGTGTCTTGCTTTTTTCGGTTTAAAGTGAACTTCTGCATCCATAATTCCCTGTCTCCTCTGATTCATAGTTGTTGCAGATCTTAGCACTGTGTCATTTAGTCCCGTTTGTCCATCCCTTTCTGAAGTTAATCCACACATTAGCGACTCCAGAGATGCCTTGCTTGAAGTGATACAGCTGGCTAGAGGAAGTAAAATTCCCCATTCATAGGAGCTGTTGAACTGGACATCCTGGAAAAGATGAGTATAAGGTGTGAATAAGTCTCAATTTGTTCTTTCTGCTCACTCACAGAGCTGCCTAGCATAGTTTGCTTCATTATCATTATAAACAGATTTGTATAAAAATGTCTGTGCATTGTTCTTTTGGCCTTTTAACAGAAAGCAGATTTACTCCTGCTTTAAGGAAGGCTACACCTGCCATTGACCTGTGACATGATAGAGGTCAAAGGGCATGGCCTCTCCTTAGCTGCTGAAGTCACAGTATATCCTTGGCATGAGGATAGCCAGCCAGGCCATCCTTCCATCAGTCTGCTTTTCCAGTATCCTAGCATTTGTCTTCTATGCAAGACATTTGAAAATAAAACTGAACATCAGTTCAGTTCAGTCGCTCAGTCGTGTCCAACTCTTTGCAACACCATGAACTGTAGCACGCCAGGCCTCCCTGTCCATCACCAACTCCCGGAGTCCACCCAAACCCATGTCCATCAAGTTGATGATGCCATCCAACCATCTCATCCTCTGTTGATCCCTTCTCCTCCAGCCTTCAATCTTTCCCAGCATCAGGGTCTTTTCAAATGAGTCAGCTCTTTGCATCAGGTGGCCAAAATATTGTAGTTTCAGCTTCAACATCAGTCCTTGCAATGAACACCCAGGACTGATCTCTTTTAGGATGGACTGGTTAGATCTCCTTGCAGTCCAAGGGACTCTCAAGAGTCTTCTCCAACACCACAGTTCAAAAGCATCAATTCTTCGTCACTCAGCCTTCTTCACAGTCCAACTCTCATATCCATACATGACCACAGGAAAAACCATAGCCTTGACTAGACAGACCTTTGTTGGCAAAGTAATGTCTCTGCTTTTCAATATGCTATCTAGGTTGGTCATGACTTTCCTTCCAAGGAGTAAGCGTCTTTTAATTTCATGGCTGCAGTCACCATCTGCAGTGATTTTGGAGACCCCCAAAATACAGTCTGACACTGTTTCCACTCTTTCCCCATCTATCTGCCATGAAGTGATGGGACCAGATGCCATGATCTTTGTTTTCTGAATGTTGAGCTTTAAGCCAACTTTTTCACTCTCCTTTTTCACTTTCATCAAGAGGCTCTTTAGTTCTTCTTCACTTTCTGCCATAAAGGTGGTGTCATTTGCATATCTGAGATTATTGATATTTCTCCCAGAAATCTTGATTCCAGCTTGTGTTTCTTCCAGCCCAGCATTTCTCATCATGTACTCTGCTTGTAAGTTAAATAAGAAGGGTGACAATATACAGCCTTGACGTACTCCTTTTCCTATTTGGAACCAGTCTGTTCCATGTCCAGTTCTAACTGTTGCTTCCTGACCTGCATACAGGTTTCTCAAGAGGCAGGTCAGGTGGCCTGGTATTCCTATCTCTTTCAGAATTTTCCACAGTTTATTGTGATCCACACAGTCAAAGGCTTTGGCATAGTCAATAAAGCAGAAATAGATGCTTTTCTGGAACTCTCTTGTTTTTTGATGATCCAGTGGATGTTGGCAATTTAATCTCTGGTTCCTCTGCCTTTTCTAAAACCAGCTTGAACATCTGGAAGTTCATGGTTCACGTATTGCTGAAGCCTGGCTTGGAGAATTTTGAGCATTACTTTACTAGTGTGTGAGATGAGTGCAGTTGTGCGGTAGTTTGAGCATTCTTTGGCATTGCCTTTCTTTGGGATTGGAATGAAAACTGACCATTTTCAGTCCTGTGGCTACTGCTGAGTTTTCCAAATTTGCTGGCATACTGAGTGCAGTACTTTCACAGCATCATCTTTCAGGATTTGGAATAGCTCAACTGGAATTCTATGACCTCCACTAGCTTTGTTTGTAGTGATGCTTTCTAAGGCGCACTTGACTTCACATTCCAGGATCTGGCTCTAGGTGAGTGATCACACCATCGTGATTATCTGGGTGGTGAAGATCTTTTTTGTACAGTTCTTCTGTGTATTCTTGCCACCTCTTCTTAATATCTTCTGCTTCTGTTAGGTCCCTACCATTTCTGTCCTTTATTGAGCCCATCTTTGCATAAAATATTCCCTTGTTATCTCTAATTTTCTTGAAGAGATCTCTAGTCTTTCCCATTCTATTGTTTTCCTTTATTTCTTTGCATTGATCGCTGAGGAAGGCTTTCTTATCTCTCCTTGCTATTCTTTGGAACTCTGCACTTTGGGACTGAACTTTAACCACCTTAAAAAGTCATGACTTTATTCCCATGTTGTGACCAATTATTTTATCAGAAGTCTCTGGAGGCCACTGCACACTAAAGAATTAAGAGTTTAGTGTTGGTCTTGGGTTTGTTAGGGGTCTTTTTTTTTTTTTAAGTTGCTTCATCAGAAATGAACAAGTAGAACCAAGGGGAGAACTACCACAAGCTTTAAACTTAAACACTAAGTAGGTGGAAATCCTGTCCTTAACTCCAAATCATAGTAAAATGAGTAAATCTCAAGGGAATATTTTATTCCTCAGTGAGTGGCAGGCAGATTAGAGAATGGGAATTGAGAGAGAAAAAAACCTAATTTATCAGATTTTATCATCTTTGGAAGATGATATCTTTGGAAGATCTTTATCATCTTTGGAAGAGTTGGAAGATAGCATTAATTATTTTTTGCTTTGGGATAAGACAGCTGTGAGATGGTTGGATGGCATCACTAACTTGATGGACATGAGTTTGAGCAAGCTCTGGGAGTTGGTGATGGATAGGGAAGCCTGGTGTGCTGCAGTCCATGGGGTCACAGGAGTCAGACACGACTGAGCAGCTGAACTGAACTGAAGACAGCTGTAATTGGGACCACTGTGTATTAAAAACATAGAATTAGCAATGTGTGCGTGTGTGCTCAGTCGTGTCCAACTCTTTGTGACTTCATGGACTGTAGCCCACCAAGCTCCTCTGTCCATGGAATTTTCTAGGCAAGAATACTAGAGCAGGTTGACATTTCCTTCTCCAGGGGATCTTCCTGACACAGGAATCAAACCCATGTCTCCACATCTCCTGCATTGGTGAGCAGTTTCTTTACCGCTTTACCTCCTGGGAAGCCCAAGAATTAGCTAAGTGGTTGAGAAATCAAAATATGCCTTATTCAGGCATTTCATTGAACCCTATATTTGGCTTCAAAATTCATAAAGCTTTGCATTCTTCCCTTGAACGTTTAAAAGATAGAGTGGATTTAGGTGCTGTTGTTGCTTTTTTAATCAGGGTATAGAAGCTATTAATTAGGTTTAATTTACTAAATGAACGAGCATGGTTCAAGATAGTGATACTGTTGGAAGTACTGAGTCTCTTTCCTCATTTTGCTGGTTTTGGGGTAATGTCTACAGAATCAGCCTGCTGGAAGCATTTGGAAAAGTGAAGATAACCATGTGTTGGGGAAAGAAAGCAAAATATTTCACAAAAAAGCAATGGGGAATAATTATCCTCCAATTAAAAATAAAATAAAATTTTAAAAAAAGCAATGGGGAGGCATTTCAGAAAGGAGGGATGGAGATACATATAATCATAACATGAAGAAAGTGTATTTTTCCAAAGGAAGATTACCATGCTTGCTGCCTTGATTAACTGAACCAAAAAAGCATAACCAAGGATTCGGGTGTATTTTTCCTCCCCAAAATAGCATGCAGGCTTCTTTATCTATATCTGTTTGGTTTTATGACAGAACAGGAGAAAGAAATAGATTTTTCAGTACATCCAACTTAATATTATGCACAGTTAAATATATATTAAGTTGATGAAAGGAACATCTTCAAAATTTATGAGGTTTTGTGTGCATTGAATAATTGGAGGTTTTCTAACTATCTCTAAATTGTGGTATTTCTGATTGTTTTTGTTTGAAAATCTCAATGAGGAGTTAGGAGAAAATGATTTTTAACTGTTCTCTCTGACTTCATTCATATTACTTTATACTATGGACTCAGAGTTGATAAATTCAAGGCTCTGACAGGGAGAAAAAAAAAACGCTGTGGGTTGTGTGTTTTAGTTAACATTCATGAGGACTTTGCCTTGCATGGATTATTACTTAGAGTATTACTGACCCATATTAATGGGATCAAGAATAATACATCTTGTGTAAAGGAGAAGTTTTGCATCAGTGAACAATAAAGCCAGACAGCAGAGTTTGTGGAAAAGAAGATTTAGAACCCCATAGCACATTATTTCATTTTCTGCAACATAATTTGTAGTGAAATGCAGTGCCTGAACTCTTGAACTTGTAGGGACTGTGTGAAACATAAAGGCCAAGGAGGTAATGATGGGGGTTGATGGTGGAGCTGTTTCCTCCTCCTCTTCCAAACTAAGATTTCCTCCTCGGTGGCCACAAAGTTGTCACCTAGCTGGGCATGTACTAAGGAAAAGTCCAATCTGCAAGCTGAGTGTCTTACTTGAGGATCATAGCCATAAAGACTAAACTCTGTATATAGCTTCAGTACACTAGAGGGAGAAGATGCTTGAGAGTCCCTTGGGCAGCAAGGAGATCCAACTAGTCAAGCCTAAAGGAAATCAAACCTGAGTACTCATTGGAATGACTGCTGCCGAAGCTGGCACTCCAGTACTTTGTCCACCTGATGGGAAGAGCCGACTCATTGGAAAAGACCTTGATGCGGGGAAAGATTAAAGGCAAAAGGAGAAAGGGGTCGGTAGAGGATGAGATGGTTAGATAGCATCACCAACTCAATGGACATGAATCTGAACAAACTCTGGGAGATAGTGAAGGAGAGAGGACCCTGGCGTGCTGCAGTCCGTGGGGTCACAAAGAGACAGACATGACTTAGTGACTGAACAACAACAGCGCTAAAGGGAAAGGAAAAAGGGTGTTTTTAATTAAAAATTAGAAGAAATAATGAACATTTTCATAGGAATTTAAGTGATACCCAGAATATGAGCCCCTCAGTGTTAGCACTTTTTGAGGTATTTTGGCTTATGTTCCATTTTGACTGTGATCCATTCGTTGCTCACTAAGCACCTATGGTGAGTCAGGTGTTGTTTTAGGCACTTGAAATACATCAGCAGAAAGAACAGTAAAGATACCTTCTCTCAGTCTCACATTTTAGTGGAGATTAAAGTGGACGGTAGATAGGAAACATAGTAAATGGGTAAATTGTGTTGTACTCCAGAAAGTCGTAATAGCTATCTGAAAAGAAAGTATAGAACAGAATAAGAGGGATTCGTGTGGAAGTGTGGGGAGTTGTCACAAGTTTGATTTCCTAGAATATCCCATCTCTACAAGGGATCTTCCACCACCCCCCTTCCCGACCCACATATACTATGCAGCGTATGTCTGTTTTAAGATATAAGCAAATTGCTTCTCAACAAGGTTGAGTCCCTGCCCCCGATCCAGCAGTTGGTAAGAGAGAAATCTGTGTGCTCTCAAATATTTTATCAGAGCGCCCAGTACCTCACAGCTCAGTGGGCCCATCTTGGTAGCTTCCTGCCGGGCACATCTCGGCCCACTTGGCTGACTGCAGGATGGTATGTTGCAGATGTTTTATGGGACTCAAGCTTTTCTAGGCCACTCAAGGTTCCAGGGCCAGAACATAGTTCATCACCGTAGTCATATCCTCGGGAACTGCAGCTTATAATAGCTGGAAATCAGACATGCATGAGAGGATAAGAAGGCTAGGACTGAAATGTTAAGATGAGGGAAAGTGGGTTGGAGGGCAGAGCTGTATCAGAGGTTGGGGGAGATAATTACTTAACAAGAAATTCATGTCCCGGGTTGGTACTGAGGACAGCAAATAAGTCATGAATCATAAAAGTTAAGTAACGTGAATAATTAGAGAGTTTAGGACTCGCATGCAGTCTCTCATTTAGTCCTTGAATCCTATAAAGTAATTACTTATTTGTCTAAGATGAAAAGCATTTTTCCACCTAGACTCCGCTATTTCAGGGATAAGTAAACGAAGGTTTTAAAAGGTTAGATGGTTTGCCTAACCATTATCGATACAAAGGTATAATGATTTAATTTTCTTAAAAAGGAGGAGGTAAGAATTCAAGCCTAAATTTTCTGGCTTTAGGTCCTCTTCCTTTTCAGCACACCAGAGAGTGAGAAGATTAGAAGGGAAAGTAACAGCAGCAGTGCTTTGAGGCTGGTGCTTTCATTATGACGATTTTACTTTACAAGGTAGGAAAGCTGAGGCATGGGGCAGTTAGCTACCATGCCCAAGGGCACTCTGCTACCAAGGAGGGGAATTGGGATTCAAATTCAAGCAGAAGGGACACTGTTATCAAATAAAATTGCAATTATATGAAAGTCTGCTTAAATTCTAAAGATAACTTACCCGATGGAGAACTCGAGGATCAGCAAGGTTTGACCATCTCCCCCTGCTCCTGCCTGATTGTTAGTGGGAGAGTTATAGAATCAAAATAGCGGAGTCTTGGTGGAAAAATGCTTTTCATCTTCGACAAATAAGTAATTACACTTGCTCCTGGAGAAAAGGAGGGAGATTATATAACATCTCTTATAACTGTCAGTAAAGAATCCCCTCTTTGTTTCTCGGCAGGAACTGGCGCTGGCCCATGATCTCTGCTTCACAGCAGTGATCCTTAAGCTCAGCTCCCACAAAGTGCTAGTCCTTAAATGCTGACTGCTCAAATGCTCAATGTTAAAACAATAACAGCAATCTTAATTTGCAGACAATGACTCTATGGGGAGAATTTTCTCTGTCAAAGATATTTTTCGCGAGCCTTTGGAGCTTGGCTTCAGCTCATTAGTGAATGACAAAGTAAATGGATAACTTAGAAAATGCCTGGTCTTCCCAGTTGGTCTTCTTTCTGTTGACACGCAGGCATGTGGTTTTCAGTTGTAGCCGTAACACAGGTCACTAGTATTTGATGTTCTTCAAGGAGTGTCATTACTCCCAGATGGAGGCCCCTTAATTCACGCCGCCAGCAGGGAGCAGGACATTTGATGGAAAACAGGTCACACACTGCCCACATGGCTTTTCTTTCTGGCATCTAGTTTAGCACAGAGAAGGCCCACTTAGTAAGAGGTTGTTTCAGAGAAAAACAGCAAAAACAGTCAAGTGGGCTTCCAAGAATCTTAGCTGTTTCACTGCACCAAGTGAAACAGGAGAACGTTTTTATTGTTTGATCCTTAAACAGTACACATCCGGGTCTTCCCTCCATCCCCAAGCCCCATAACTGTGATGTAGCTCTGTCCAAAGGTTCTGCAGCCTGAGATTGATGGGTCTCCTGGGGCACAGCTGGATGGAGCTTCTTTATTCTTCAGCCTTTGGAAGGCGTCCCTTTGAACATTAAAAAAATGCCCGATCTTTTTTCTCTAGGTTAGGAACGTGAGGAGCAGACTTTTATGGAAGCGAGGCCTGCTCATTCAGTAGCCACCCCACACAGTCAGGTACATGGAAGTCATTCCTTCTTTGACTGGAGAGATCATTTCACACCTTTTTACTTAAAAGCAAATAAGCAGATGGACTGGGGCAAATGACAATTGTAAAGGATCTTCTGCAGACCAGTGGAACGACGCCCCAGTGGCCACAATGTCATCACATCATCCCAATGGGCCCCTTTTGCTGGCGCTGGGGAAGCTGCTGTGTGCTGTGCTTCTCTGCAGGAGACCCCCCACCCTACCCCTCGCACACAACACCTGCAAGCTGCCATAGCTGCTACTACCTCTGGGGGGCTTGGAGAAGAGATAAAACCATCAATAGGAGAGAAGTGCTGTCCTGCTGCTTCAAACACAGAGGAAAAGAGAGTTCCTTTAGGCAGTTAAAGCAACAGCTACAAAAACAAAGAAGGCTGACTTGGAAAGGGGGGGGCTTGAAGGTGAGACCATTCCTACAGCTCTTTACCATTTGGTCTGTGACCAGCGTGGACCCACTGGTTCACTGGGGAGCATCAACAAGGACAGTATGAAGGAGGGGGAAAACGGTAAAGTACGTTTGAATGTGAGCATAGGAGACAGGTGCACCATTTTGATCTGCGATAGAAATCAAGCTGGTTAAAATCATTGCAGAGATGATGACTGCATTTTGGTATCTGCAGCTTTGGGGTGCTGGATAAGCCTCCATGAGACAGAAGGTCATTTTGTCTTCAGAGCTTGAACGAAACAGTCCCCCCAGTCTTTCTTACTGTCGTCGTAGGATAGAGAGGTTTGCCACCGGCTGTGCTTTTGGAATCTTAATGTACAGACAGAAGGCCAAGCAGGGCCTCTGTGCTCTTCTGCCACTCGTGGGGCGCGTCCCACTCCTCTGCAGCAGGGTCTTTGTAGCCCTCGTTTGGCTGGCAGGCACTTGGGGCCTGGGACACCTGTGGTGGCCTATGCTCTCATTTCCTGCCCACTGTCTGGGACAGGTTTCAGTCTTACTGATTCCACCTCGCCCATGGCTGACAGGCTGGTAGCAGGCAGATCTGGGCCGTTTGAACTGGAATGAAGGAATACAAATAGTTTTTTTTATTGGCTCTCAAACAATCCTGTTAGCTTGACCTGGTCTTTTCTAAGTTACATTGGCAAAAACACCTCTGGCACACTTTCTAGATAAAGAGAAATGCAGAAGGAAATCTTTAATATTAAATTATATCCACTTTATATGTAGAAAGCCATGGGGATGTTTTTGGGTGCTTTTATATAGAAGGAAATAGTATCTGGTTTTGAATTATTAAATAATCTAAACATTTTTTGAAAAAATGAAATGCATTTTATATTTCTTGCCTTCTTCAAGCTGTTAGGATGCTCATGTTAAATGGGACCTTTGAGGTTTGGCAGTTAAGATTTCCTGATAACCGTGAGCTCAGAAGGGACTAAACTTTTGTGTTTAGTGCGGTTTTCTCAAAAGTCAATGATTTTATTTTAAAAAAAATCATGATTGAAGAACAGTATAGCTGCCCATCATAAATTAATATTTGCTAAGTGGTCATAATTGTTGTTGTTGAGTCACTAAGTCATGTCCAACTCTTTGTGACCCCACAGACTGTAGCCCACTAGGCTCCTTCTGCCATGGGATTTCTCAGGAAAGAATCCTGGAGTGGGTTGCCATGCCCTTCTCCAGGGGATCTTCCCGATCCAGGGATGGTTCTTTAAAGAACCCACCTGCCAATGCAGGAGAGGCAGGTTCCCTTCCTGGATCAGGAAGATCCTCTGGAGGAGGGCATGGCAACCCACTCCAGGATTCTTGCCTGGAGAATCCCCGCAGACAGAGGTGCCTGGTGGGCTACAGTCTATGGGGTCGCAAAGACTTGGACACGACTCAGCAACTAAGCACAGCACAGCAGGAGTAACTGAGCACCCAAGTGATCAGTCATGATGGATTTATGCATGTTGCTGAATGCCCCCAGAGCAAAGCTAATCACTGTATTCTCAGCACTTTTCCCTTTGTGTCATCCTCTGATATAGCACTCAGTCTACTCTAAATATTTTTTGAATTTGTATTTATATTGGTTAAAATATAGTTGATTTACAGTGTTTCAAGTATATAGCAAAAAGATTCAGCTATACATATATATGTGTGTGTGTGTGTGTGTGTGTGTGTGTGTGTGTGTATATATATATATTCTTTTTCAGATTCTTTTCCATTACATTATTACAAGATATTGAATGTAGTTCCCTCAACTATGGTCCTTGTTGTTCAGCTATGTTATATATATTAATGGGTATCTATTAATCCCAAATCCCTAATTTTTCCCTTCTCTCCCCTTATCCTTTGGTAATCATTAGTTTGTTTTCTATGTCTGTGAGTCTGTTTTGTAAATAAGTTTGTTTGTATCATCTTTTTAAATTCTACATATAAGTGATATGATGTGTTGTTTGTCTTTCTTTGTCTGACTAGCTTCACTTTGTATAATAATCTAAAGTCCATCCGTGTTGCTGCAGATGGCATTATTTCTTATAATTTTTTCCTGTGTGTTTATCCTACCCAGAGACCGACCCTCCGAGGTCAGGTTCTTATCCAGTTCGCCCTGTTCCCAGCACAGTGAAGGGCACTCTGTAGGTGCTGAGCGAATGGATGACCGCACAGTCGAATGTCTATTTGGATGCGGTTCCATTAACAAGGGGAGCTGGACATGGACTCCTTCCCAGGAGTCCTGAAACATACTAGGGGGACCCGGGGAGGGAGGAGGAACCACGCTGAGCTGAGACTCTCCGAATTCCTCCTCAGAAAACTGGAAACCATCCAATGATCAGCAGTAGCTAGTGTTTTTTGAGTTCTGATTAAATCAAATCCTTACAGCAATCTTTTGAGGCAGGCTTTGTTAACTCCATCTGGCAGATTAAAAAAACTGAGTCTTAGGGACATTAACTTCAAGTAGGGACATCATGTTAGCCTGGTTCAGAACTAGATTGTCTAGGGTCAATTCTGTGGTTTGCCACCTACTGACTGTATGACTCTGAGCAAATTAGTGTAATCTGTGCCTCAGTTTCCTTATCTGTAGAATGGATAATAATATCTGTTTAAAAATAAACCTGCTGTAAGGGTTAAAAAAGATAAGGTAAATGAAGTACCTAGTATAATGCCTCACAGGGTAATCATTCAGGGTTTTTGTTGTCATTAATGATTGCTCGTGGGGATGCAAACACAGGCCTGTTGGACTCTGAAGGAGGAGACAGTTACAGTAGATCTGTTGGCATCTCTGGCAAGACCAGGTCTGACTTGGGGAAGTGTCTGGGGTAGCAGAGCGGGGGATGGCTGGCTTGGGGATAGCCATGGCCAGGAAGAGAAGTGGCCACTTATCGTAGGATTCTAGGCCTGAGCTGTCTTGGGCAGTGCAATACTG
This sequence comes from Bison bison bison, assembly GCF_000754665.1. Classification (NCBI taxonomy): domain Eukaryota; kingdom Metazoa; phylum Chordata; class Mammalia; order Artiodactyla; family Bovidae; genus Bison; species Bison bison. The sequence goes on from NW_011495071.1 coordinate 2,357,457, forward strand.
AGGTGGGTTTGGATTTGAGACACCCTTCTGAAATAGAATTGGCAAAAGTTGCTATCAATTAGAAATGGGGACTGGCGGGGAGGGGGAGGAATTGATGGCAGGGAGAGATTTCTACCCTCAGGAAACAATGGTGGTACCTAAGATGTGGAATAAGGGAGGGAAAGTCAGTTGGGAGTCAGTGCTAGAGTTGGGAAATCTGTGGGCTCCATCTGCTCAGTAACCCCACAGGAGCATGTGCTGTTTACTGGGAAATGCGTACAGAAATACCCACCGCAGCTCAGCTTAGTGGTCAAGGCCAGGGCTAAAGGTACCTTTCTGAATAGTAATCGGAGATGTGGGTGCAGATCAGGAAACCGGGAGAGGTGAGGAGGGTGAGAAGAGACAGCATCCTCGGAGGTTCCCAGAGTTTAAGTGCAGTCAGATGAACTAGAATGTCAGTGAGTGGAAAATAAGAGCGGGATCCCTTTTGACAGGGAAGGTATAGGTAAGATGGGTTTTGGTTTGTTTGGTTTGGGGTGTGGAAATAAGACCCCACTTTTAATCAAGAAAAGTTCAGTCATAGTCAAAATTAGAATAGCACAGTGAACCCCCATATACCGATTACCCAGATTCAATAGTTGTCTGGTTTATTCATTGCTTGTTTTCTCTCATTATTTGCCAGAAGTACTTTAAAACAGACAGCTGGACTTTCCTGGCCATCCAGTGGCTGACTCTGTGCTCCCAATTTAGAGGGCCTGGGTTTGATTCCTCGTCAGAGAAGTCAATCCCACATGCTGGCACTGAGTTCGCATGCCACAACTAAAGATCCCGTGTACCGCAACTAAGACCTGATGTGGCCAAATAATTAAAAACAAATATTAGCATTAAATAAAGCAGATCTCATCACTTCACCTCTGTATACTTTCATAGGTCCCTCTGTGAAATTGACATTTTCCTGCATAAGCTTCTCATGTCACTGTCCTATCCAATATTCTTACACATTTCTCTCGAAACTGTCTTTTTATAGGTAGCTTTTGTTTTTGAAGGGACTTACCTAATAGCTCAGCTGGTAAAGAATCCACCTGCAATGCAGGAGATCCCAGTTCGATCCCTGAGTTGGGAAGATCCCCTGGAGAAGGGAACGGCTACCCACTCCAGTATTCTGGCCTGGAGAATTCCATGGACTGTATAGTGCATGGGGTTGCAAAGGGTCGGACACGACTGAGTGGATGATTTTTGTTTTAAGTGAGAATTCAGGCAAGGCTCACGTGTTAAACATTTGGTGGTTGTGCCTCATGGGTCTCTTTCACTCTGGAGCAGATCCCTGTTTTTATTTTTTGTGCTATTAATTTGCTGAGCTAAGTCCCACTTTCTGGATTGGTCTCTTTGCTTCCTTACAGTGCTATTTAACTTTGAGGAATGTTTAAGATGTGGAATTAGCAGGGCAATGAGGGTGGGAGGTGAAGGTTTAGGAGCTCTGAAAGTTGAGGAAGGAACGAGGATAGAGGGAGAGGTTGTGTCACTTCTAGGGAGAGGTGCTGTCTGGGGAAAGCTTCCAAGTTTTCAGTGGCCATCTGCTTCTGTGTCCCAGAGGAGGTCATTCTCTGTCTCCATAGTATGTACCCTGGTGGATGCTTTTATGTAAGCATGATGTGCATGTGTGTAAATATATGTATATTTGTGTATGCATGTATTTATATATGCATATGGGCTTCCCTGGTGGCTCAGAGGTTAAAGCGTCTGCCTGGAATGCAGGAGACCTGGGTTCGATCCCTAGATCGGGAAGATCCGCTGGAGAAGGAAATGGCAACCCACTCCAGTACTCTTGTCTGGAGAATCCCATGGAGGGAGGAGCCTGGTAGGCTGCAGTCCATGGGGTCGCAAAGAGTCGGACACAACTGAGCGACTTCACTTTCACTTTTCACTTTCACATATATATATATATATATATGTTATTGTTATTTTAGTCACTAAATCATGTCCAAATTTAGTCACGACCTGTGGACTGTAGCCCGCCAGACTCTTCTGTCCATGGGATTTCCCAGGCAAGAATGCTGGGATGGGTTGCTATTTCCTTTGCCAGGGGATCTTTCTGATGCAGGGATCAAACCTATGTCTCCTGCCTAGCAGGCAGATTCTTTACCACTGAGCCACATGTATACATTTGTATATACACATATATTAATACATCATGCCCTGTTTTGGCACATGCACTCCATATGTTGGTGGCATTGGAGAAGTGCTTGTTAAATCAGGAAACGTGGATTCCTGTCTGTACACTGTTCTGGTACCAAGTGGCCTGGGGCTCTGAGCATGTTTCCTGTGTAGTTTATCAGTTTTCTTATCTGTAACAGTGTGTCCATTGGAGCAGCCCTACCTTGGAAGGAAAGTTATGACCAACCTAGATAGCATATTCAATGCAGAGACATTACTTTGCCAACAAAGGTCCGTCTAGTCAAGGCTATGGTTTTTCCTGTGGTCATGTATGGATGTGAGAGTTGGACTGTGAAGAAGGCTGAACACCGAAGAATTGATGCGTTTGAACTGTGGTGTTGGAGAAGACTCTTGAGAGTCCCTCAGACTGCAAGGAGATCCAACCAGTCCATTCTTAAGGAGATCAGCCCTGGGATTTCTTTGGAAGGAATGATGCTAAAGCTGAAACTCCAGTACTTTGGCCACCTCATGCGAAGAGTTGACTCATTGGAAAAGACTCTGATGCTGGGAGGGATTGGGGGCAAGAGGAGAAGGGGACGACAGAGGATGAGATGGCTGGATGGCATCACTGACTCGATGGACGTGAGTCTGAGCGCACTCCGGGAGTTGGTGATGGACAGGGAGGCCTGGCGTGCTGTGAGTCATGGGGTCGCAAAGAGTCAGACATGACTGAGCGACTGATCTGATCTGACCCTCAGATCCCTTCCAGCTCTATGCCATTTCTGAATTTTTTAATATTGTGTTTGATTTTCTACTTGCCTGCATTCCTCCTTGCCCCAGACTCTCAGTGGACCCATTCGACCTCAGAGAGTATAAACTCCTGGGCCTGGGATCCAAAGCCTTCAGCTGACGTATTACTTTCCATCCTGCTGCCTCGTGTCTTCAGCCATTCTAATACGGCCAACACAGTGATTCCCTCTCCCCCAGATAGATGCTTGCACCCTGCGCAAATCCTTCTCCAAGCCAGGCTGACAACACTCCCTCTGCCTGGATTGCCTCCACCTGTCTTTCTTTCATAAGTTTCTTTGGAAGCATTTCCTGCTCCCTGCTGGCTTTTACTTATCAGGCATTGAGCACCTCCCCTGTGCCAAGCCTATTGTTTTACAGATATCATCTCTCATTCTCCCATGGCAAGTCCCACAAGCTGGAGGACTTCTTATCCCCATTTACATGGGATCAGATTGGGTCTGATGCGGTTAAGAAATTTGCTGAGGATCACACAGCTAGGAAGCCTCAGAGCTTGGATCCTAGCTTGGCTCATGGGTCTGGATCCCAGCTTGTTTCTACCCCTCCAGGCTGCAAGTTCCAGAGCACGTGGAAATCTTACTAATGCTTTTACGTAATACTGTCTTCTGCTTTAGTGGGTTCAGCACAGTTTTATTGAGGAACTGCTATATGCCAGGCACCTGCACAGATATTAACTCAATGAAGACAGGTTCTGTGTCTCACTGATTATATTCTGTCCACTACTTACCTGAACAGAAAGGAGAAATTCAGTAAATGTTTGTTGAGTTTAACTGAAATGAATAATATCGCCCAGCTAGTATAAAGAGTGATTCTCAAATTAGGAGTCAATAAATATGTTTTGCTGTCAGCTGAATGGTCTGGTTACCCATCACATGACTGCCAGTCTCATTGGGAGCTGTTAGAATATCTTGTGAGGAAAAAATATCAACTTGTCATCTGTTGAAACTGACGATTGGGCTTGCTTTTACTCTTTATCCCTAAGGCGAGTAGCTGTTTTTAGATAGTTGTTAATGAAAACAGTTGAGTGGTTCTTTAAAGGACAGGCGGCATGTATGTCAAAATAAATTTATTTGTCATTTATGGGCATTTATTTTGACATAAATACCTAAAGTCACAGTGGGATCACTGTCCTAATCAAGGCACATTCAAGTTGAACTTATGTAAGCTTCTGTGTTAAGTGTACAAGTGTTAAGTATACAGGAAAAAAAACTATAGGGGATTCATTTATCTCCTGTTTCAGGGTCAGCAGGGCTTTCCGTGTATGTAAATATTGAATCTTATCCTACCAAGTGCCAAAGCCTTTTTATTATAAACACAGTTGGTGGAAATAATTCCTTTTTATCGATATACCATTAAAGTTACAAGTGTATAGTATAGTGACTCACAATTTTAAAGGTTATACTCCATTTATAATTATTATAAAATATTGGCTATATTATCTGGAGTGTACAGTGTGTCCTTATATCTTATTTTATACATAATAATTTGTACTTCTTAACCCCCCACCCCTGTATACCCCTCCTCACTTCCCTCTCTCCACTGGTAACTGCTAGTTTGTTTACTTAAACTTGCAAATATTCTTTTTTTTTTAGCTATATTCAATATTTTATTGTATTTTTAATTTCACATATAAGCAATATAATACAGTATTTGTATTTGTCTGACTTATTTCACTCTGCATAATACCCTCCAAGTCCATCTGTGTTGTTGCAGATGTCAAAATTTCATTATTTTTTATGACTGAATAATATTCCATTATATATAAATATGTGTGTGTGTATATACACACATGCATCTTCTTTATCCGTCTATCTTCTGGCAGACACTTAGGCTGCTTCCATGTCTTGGCCGTTGTGAATAATGCTACTGTGGACACTGGGCTGCATGCATCTTTTCAAATAAGCATTCTTGTTTTTTGTATATATACCCAGGAGTGGAATTGCCGGATCATATGGTAGCTCTGTTTTTAGTTTTCTTGAGAAACCTCCATACTATTTTCCACAGAGGTGTCACCAACTTATGTTCCCACCAGCAGCGTGTGAAGTTTCTGTTTTCATCTCATTTTTGTCAACACTTGTTATTTGTGTTCTTTTTAATGATAGCCATTCTGACAGGTGTGAGGTGATAGCGCATGGTGGTTTTGATTTTCATCCCCCTGATGATTAGAGATAATTGTACATCTTTTCCTGTGCCTGTGGACCATTTGTAGTTCCTCTTAGAAAACTGTCTGTTCAGGTCTTTTGCCCAGTTTTTAATCCACTTGTTTGTTTTTCTGTTGCTGAGTTGTATGAGCTGTTTATGTATTTTGGATATGAACTCATTATTTGCAAGTATATTCTCCCATTCAGTAGGTTATCTTCTTGTTTTGTCAATGGTTTCCTTTGCTTTGCAAAAGCTTTTAATTAGGTCCCATTTGTGTATTTTTCTTTTGTTTCCTTTGCTTTAGAAGACAGATCCCCAGAAATATCGCTGTGACTTATGTCAAAGAGTGTTCTGCCTGAAAACGTTTCTTAAGCAAATATTTGAGAGCAAAATTTTCTGAAATTTATGCCATGGAATTTAGTCAATAATTCATCTAATAAACACTGGGCATGTACTAACTGCCAGAATTTGCTCTAGGTTCCCAGGATATAACAGTGAACAAAACAAGATGTTGGTCTCATGGAGCTTTAGTCTAGTGGTGGGGGCTGGGGGACATTTAAGCAATAAGAAAGCAAATAAATGCAAAAGATCAGGTCCAATACAGTGATCAGGGCTATGAAAAAACCACAACAGGATACTGAGATAGGGACAATTTGTGGGGATACGTGTGGTAGGGAGGCTCTTATAAATAAGGCTTCCCTGAGGAGGTGACGTTGGATCTGAGGCCAGAATAACGAATCATTTGAAAAACTAAAGTAGAATTAAGGGTCTGAGATGAGAAGAAACGCAGTGTGTCCAGTCTGAGTTAGTTTGTTGGATTTGAAGGGCTTGTGAGATTATATGCTGGCCGGCAGGAAGGCATGAAGATCAGGAGGATGGGAAAATGATGACAAAGGAGACAAAGACTGGATAGTCATCAGGTCCCTGGCGATAATTAAAACAATAGAACAGGACCATTGTTTAGAAGAACCAGATGAAAGTTGCTTCCCTTACCCATACATACTCCATGACAATGATAAACAGCTATGGGGGATATTTCTAAGCACATTACAGATATTAATTCATTTAATCCTCAAAACAGTTCTAAAAGATGGGCACCATTATTTTCTTCCCATTTTGCAGATAAGAAAACTGAACAGCTATATATATAAAATATATATATATACACACACACACACACACACACATATATAAACAACCTAAAGGGAGAAATTGACAGCAATGCAATAATAGTAGAGGACTTTAATACCCCCATTGACTTCAGTGGATAGATCATATAGACAGAAAATCAACAAGGAAACATCAGCCTTAAAAGACACATTAGAGCAGATAGACTTAATAGTTATATATAGAACTTTCTATCCAAAAGGAGCAGAGGATGCATTCTTCTCAGCTGCACATGGAATGATCTCCATGATAGATCATACATCAGGCCACAAAACAAGTATCAATAAATTGAAGAAGACTGAAATCATATCAAGCATCTTTTCTGATCACATGACATGAAGCTAGAAATCAACTGCAAGAAGAAAACTGGACAAATCACAAATACACAAATATGTGCAGATTAAAAGACATGCTACTGAACAATCTATTAATGAGTAAATCAAAGGAGAAATCAAAAAATACCTTGAGACAAATGAAAATGGAACCATAATCTACAAAAATCTATGAGAAGCAGCAAAAGCAGTTCTAGAAGGAGGTTTATAGTAATACAAATCTACCTCAAGAAATAAGAGAAATGTCAAATAAACAATCTAACCTTATACCTAAAGGAATTAGGAAAATAAGAACAAATGAAGTTCAAAGTTACCAGAAGGAAAGAAATAACAATGATCAGAGTAGAAATAAATAGAGATTAAAATACAATAGAAAGTATCAATGAAACTAAGAGCTGGTTCTCTGAACAGATAAGCAAATTTGACAAACCTTTAGCCAGCCATACCAGGAAAATAGAGGGTTCAAATAAGTAAAATCAGAAATGAAAGAGAAGTTACAACTGATAGCACAGAAATACAAAAGATCATGAGACCACTTAACCAATTATACTCCAACAAATCAGATGACCTAAAAGAAATGAATAAATTTGTAGAAGCATACAATCTTTCAGGATTGAATCATGAAGAAATAGTAGATTTGAATAGACTGATTATTAGTAAGGAGATTGAATTAGTAATCAAAAACCTCTCAGAAAAAACAAAACTCAAGACCAAATGACTTCATTGATAAATTCTATCAAACATTTAAAGAAGATTTAATAGCTGTCATTCTCAGACTTTTCCCAAAAAATGGAGAGAAGGGAATGATTCCAAACTCACTTATAAGGCCAGCATTATTCTGATACCAAAGCCAGACAAAGCACAAGAAAAGAAAAGTATGGACCAAAATTCCTGGTGAACATAGATGCAAAAATCCTCACAAAATATTAAAAATTAAATTCAATAATACATTAAAAAGATCATATATAATTAATCAAGTGGGATTTGTTCCAGGATGCAAGGATCATTCAGCATCTTAAAATCAGTTTGTGATACATTAACAAAATGAAGGCCGTGAATCATATGATTATATCAATGGATACAGAAAAGCATTTTATAAAATTCAACATTCATTTATGATAAAAACTCTCAATAGACTGGGCAAGGAGGGAACATACCTCAGCATAATATAGGCCATATGAGACAAACCCATGCAGATGTAGGAGACATGAGTTCTATCTCCGGGTCAGGAAGACTCCCTGGAGCAGGAAATGGCACCCAACTCCAATCTTCTTGCCTGGGAAATTTCATGGACTGAGGAGGCTAGAGGGCTACAGTCCATGGGGTGGCAAAGAGTCAGATTGACTGAGCACGCATGCATATACATGGCAAGCCCACTCCCAACATCATATTTAATAGTGAAGAGCTGAAAGCTTTTCCTCTAAGATCAGGAGCAAAGCGAGAATGCCCACTCTTACCCCTTTTATTCTACATAGTATTGGGAGTCCTAGTCAAAGCAGTTGGGCAAGAAAAGAAATAAAGGGCATTCAAATTGGAAAGGAAGAAGTAAGTGAATAACAGTTTTTTATATAGAAAACAAACACTCAAAAAAAAATGTTAGTATCAATAAATGAAATCAGTAAAGTTGCAGGGTACAAGATCAACTTACAAAATTTGTGTTTCTAAACACTAATTATGAACTATTGAAAGAGAAATTAAGAAAGTAATACCATTTAAACAGTTGCATTGAAAGAGTAAAATGCCTAGGAGTAAATTTAACCAAAGAAATGAAAGACCTATAATGCTGAGAACTGTAAGACATTGATGAAAGAAATTGAAGAAGACATGAATAGATGGAAAAATATTCTGTGATTATGGATTGGAAGAATTAATACAGTTAAAATGTCCATATTACCCAAAGGAATCTACAGATTCAGTGCCGTCCCTATCAAAAAACAATGGCACTTTCCACAGAAATTAAACTAAGAATCCTAAAATTTGTATGGAAGTACGAAAGATCCTGACTAGCCAAAACAGTTTTGAGAAAGAGGAACAAAGCTGGAGGCATCACTCTCCCTAATTTCAAACTACATTACAAAGCTGTAGTAATCAAAACAGCCTAGCACTGGCATAAAATCAAACACATAGATCAATAGAACAGAATGGAGATAAAACCCCATGATTTTATGGTCAATTGATCTGCAATAAAAGAGGCAAGAATATATGGTTGGAAAAGGATAATCTTTTTAATAAATGATGTTAGGAAAACTAGACAGCTATATGCAAAAGAACGAAAGTAGAGTACTATCTTATACCACACACAAACATTAATTTGAAATGGATTAAAGACTTTAGGCCTGGAAACCATGACACTCCTAGAAGAAAATATATTCAGTAAGCTTCTTAACATTGGTCTTGGCAGTGATTTTGGGATCTGACTCCAAAAGCAAAGACAACAAAAGCAAAAATAAATAAGTGAGACTGCATCAAAGTTAAAAGCTTCTGCACAGCAAAGGAAACCATCAGCAAAACGAAAAAGCAGCCTGTTGAATGGGAGATAATATTTTCAGATTAGATATTTGATAAGAGGTTAATATCCAAAATATGTAAAGAACTCATACAACTCAACAACAAAAAGCAAATAATCCAATTAAAAAATGATCAGAAGATCTGAATAGACATCTTTACAAAGAAGACATACAGATGGCCAACAGGCACGTGAAAAGATGCTCATTATCACTACTCATCAGGGAAATGCACATCAAAACCACAATGAAGTATCCCATCACACCTGTCAAAATGACTATTATCAAAAAACCACAAATAACAAATGTTGGTGAGGATGTGAAGGAAAGGGAAAACTTGTGCACAATTGGTGGGGATGTAAATTGGTACAGCCCCTATGGAAAACAGTATGGAGTTTCCTCAAAAATTAAAAATAGAGCTATGATATGATCCAGCAATTCTACTTCTGGTTATCTGAAGAAAATGAAAATAGTGATTCAAGAAGATATATTCACCTCTATGTTCATTGCTGTATTATTTATAATAGCCAGGATATGGAAAGCAACCTACATGTCCATAGTAGATAAAGAAAATGTGGCATATACAATATACAATACTCTCAGTCATAAAAAAGGATAAAATCCTGCCATTTTCAATCACATGGATAGACCTTGAGGGTGTTATATTAAGTGAAATAAATGAGATGAAGACAAATACCAGAGGATCTCACTTATATGTGGGACCTAAAAAAACAAAACAAAGCTCAGATACAAAGAATAGAATGGTGGTTGCCAGAGGGGTGTGCGTTGGGGGTGGGAAAATGGATGAAAGGAGTCAACAGGTACAAACTTTAGTTATTTTATTTATAACTAAAGTAAATGCATCATTGGGTTGCAATGTACAGTATGGTGATTATAGTTCATAATTCTGTATTGCATGTTTGAAAGTTGCCAAGAGAGTAAGTCTTAAAAGTTTTTATCATAAGGAAGAAATTTGTTTTTCTAACTTTGTATGATGAAGGATAATGACTGTATTTATTGCAGTGATCATTTCACAGTGTATACACGTATCCAGTCACTGCACATCAAACTGATATAATGTCATATGTCAATTATATACCTCAGTGAGGAAAGAGGAAAGAATACTGAAGCTCAGAGACATTAATTTTCTCCAGATTAAATTTATGTAGTGACGCTCAGAGGCAAGTGTAAGTGGCTTAGTTATGGAATCCACGCTCTTAACTACTACATTATGCTGCCTCATGGACTGTCCGTCAAGAGAAGATAAATAAAACCTTGGGGAAATCTGGAAGAGAATACTAGAAAACATAACGAGGCTTGGGAAGGGTGTTAGGTAATAGATTCATTGTCTGCTGTGAAGTGGGTGGGACACCCCAGTTTGATTTGTTTCTCTTGAGTTTATCACTGCATGGTAGCAGATAACTATTGTCCTGTCATACTCACCATATGCTTTCCTGAACCAGTCACTAGAGTAAATTAATTCTGTTTATAATAACCACTTCAGCTGACTAACGGAGCAACGTGAATGAACAAACAAACAAACCAGAAAGGCAGAAAGCAGTTGAAAAAGATGAGCAGCAGAAGCAGCAAATGGCCATCGCACCCACATGAATAGAGAGTGAAAGGATTAAGTTCCTTGCCTGGTTTATAGGACACTTGCTTCATGTGATTTTTGTTTTTAGAGAACAAACTATTTGAGTCCCAGTTACTCATCAGCCGGAGCCCCTCACCCTAAATTTGTCTCCTGTGCTTGGTAGAAGCCACTAGGCAGTGCCTCTTTGGTGGTTTTAATCTCTAAACTCATCCCAGGGCGATACTATGGCAGTTCCAGTATAGCTACCCTAGAATGCATCCTGGTCCTTTACACTGTTTCCAGGTGATAAAAGGGAATGTGTTTAAGAGAAATCACTTTCTCCTTTTCTCGTTCTCCCTGTTCTAGGAAGGGACCTTATGATATTTAAATCAGTAGGATCCAGCTTAGGTTGTGCCTGGAGGAAGGAACCTACTCTTCCTCAGTAGATTTAAGGAAAGATTTACCTGGTTTACCTTTGACTTGGAAATAGCTCAGTCTAAATTGCCATCACTCCACCATCCAGGAGATTGTGAAGGACAGGGAAGCCTGTCCTGCCGCAGTCCATGGGGTCACAAAGAGTCGGACACGACTGAGCGACTGAACAACATCATCTTGGTGCACTAACCTACTTCTAGAGTTTTTTCTTCAGTGACCATCCCAGAGTGCCTATGTTCTATGCTATGTGGCAATGACAGACTGTCTGAATAATTATTAAAAGCTTTAAAATGAAATATCAAAGAGCCTGCAGATTCTTCCATAATGGCCTGAATTCCCGTGTTAGTTGTTAGCATTACTAAAGGTGTGACCTTGTTTTTCATGGCTTTGTGATTTCCCTCTATTGCTTTCAAACTCTGCTTTCCTTATTTTAACTCTGCTTCTCTGTGATCTGTTCTAAATTATAGTTTCATTGTGTATTGTTCCTTAATTATAAACAGTAGTGTCATACTTTCTGCTGTTTCCTCCTCTCCTGTTTTTTCCTGATTATCTAATTTTCCACTTTGTTTGCCTGCATTTATAATTCTTGAGGGCTCCCCTGATGGCTCAGATGGTAAAGAATCTGCCTGCAATTTAGGAGACCTGGATTTGATCCCTAGGTTGGGAAGATCTCCTGGAAAAGGGAATGGCTACCCACTTCAGTATCCTTGCCTGGAGAATTCCATGGACAGGTGAGCCTGATAAGCTATAGTCCATAGAGTCACAAAGAGTTGGACACAATTGAGTGACTAACATACATACATGCTCATTCAGTGAACCATTTTCTATCTCCTTATATAACAGAAAAAGTAAAATTCTTCAGAAAATAATTGTGACTGTAATTTACTTTAGGAATACTTTCAATAATGAATTAAAATAGTTGACACCTTTGAGTGCTTACAGCTGTCCAGAAACTTTAGTGTATTAATTATTTCGTTTGCACAATCTCCTCTTTGAGGTCATTTTGCTCATTGGGAAACTGAGGCCCAGAGGGTTCTGTAAGTTAATAAATATGGATTTGCTATTTCTTAGGACATGCTTCTTAAATAATTTGTATGTGTTATTTTACAACATGAATAAGTTGATTTTCAAACAATTGAGCATCTCTCTTTTGCGTATGCACATTAGCCTATTTACGTCATGTTCTGTTAGTCTCTTCTATAAATTGATTAAGAACACTGGTATGTTTGTTTTTATTTTCCTCTAAGGATAGAGTAATGCCTAATAAAAATGAAAGGAAACACGGTTTTTTCCTAATTCTGTAAACTCATTATTTATTTGGAAGATTGTGGTAAACTCTACCCTTGTATAATCATTGCATTTTTTTTTTTTAGTCCTGTGACAAATTTCTTTAGGAATATTTTTTCCTCTGTATTTAATTTTTAGAGGACTTTCCCTGTGAAATATAAATTGTAAATGTGATAGGGATTGTCGTAAAGAAAAACATGAGGTTCTAATCCACATGAGGGCACATCTGGGCATGCATTTCCACACAGACCACTACATGGTCTTAGAAGCATCATTGACCTATACCAGCTACAAAGGAAGTTTGGCTGTTTCAGTCTGTATGAAACTTGAAATCAAATTTGCCGCAGACAGTGAGGTGAGACCTGGATGTCTTTAGTCAGCATCTTTTCTGGCCCAAACACTAGTCTTGTGAGCCCCTCAGCTGGTGTGGAGACTGTAGGTTATATTAATCCCATCCACTGTCAAGTTGGAAGCTGCCAATGGGATGACTGGCTTGTGGGCATGTGGATACACCATCTGGGCTTCCCATAGATTCCTCAGCCATCTGTGCCTCTCTGCAACATGGTATTTACTTATTTAGTTTGAATGATTAAAAAAATAAAAAAAGAACTAAGAGTTGAAACACTAGCAAATTTTAATTAAAAATTAGACCATCATTCTTCTGATGCACATACATGAACCACTAAAAGCAAACATATATTAGCAGTTTCGTGGGGAAGGTGAAGAGTACAGCTAAGATTTCTGCAGCAAAATCCTTAAAACCAGATCAACTATTAAAAGTGTTTTCATTCCCACCCCAGAGTTTGAAAGCATTTATTATACTGTATTTAGGTTTTTTACTTTATTTCTTCATAAGAACAGACATATGTCTCTTTAATGATTAGACCCAAAATAAACTGAGTGATTTTTAGATTATGAAATTCAGTTACAGACATTTTTCTGCATATTGCTGTTTGAATTAGGCAAAAGACCCAGTCCGTTGAATTCGCTGATAAGCACAGGATAGAGTTAAGGCAACAAAGAGTACATGGGGAGTTGATTAACACATCCAATTAATGAAACTTTGACATCATCACACTTTGGCTGTTGTCAATGAGCTTGCCAGGTTCCAATTTCTATTCATTAGTTATTCCATTTCCCTAGTTGCCTCACTCCTCTGCCTTAACACAATAGCAGCTTTATTAAAAGGTGGATTAAAATGACGTTCACATTGATAAGAAGAGGTAGTTATCTAGTGTTCCTGGTTGTGTTTGTTACTTGAGAAAAGTTGCAGGCTAAATGAAAGAAGAAGACTTGAAATGTAAATGGATTCCTTGTCCCTTTTGTAGATAATTGTACTAAATGCTAATTTGTGAGCAACTAATGTGTTCTTGTGTTCACTGATAAGCTGTGTGCTTAAAAGAAATTTATAAAAGGAGACAAGTCGTTTGTCGGCAAAAACTCTCAATCCAGTAAACTTTATATATCTGACTTACTTTGTGCTCCTGTGGAACAGGAATCCTATCTAAGTTACCTCCCTCCACAAAACTACCGCCTCCTGCCCACCCAGTCATGGTGGGTGGTTTAGAACCTTCTCTGTTGCCTTTTTTTCCCCCTTCTCTCTTGAGATCCATTTTAGAGATTTGGAATGAAATGTACACTTTGGCTAGGTTCGACAAAGGTTTTGCAAACTTTTATTGTAAAGAGCCCAATAATAAGTCATTTGGGCTTTGCAGGCCGTTCTGGTCTCTGTGACAACTAAACAGCTTGGCCTCTGAAGCCCAAAGATGATCTTCCGCAATATGTAAATGAACGGACGGGGATGTGTTCCAGTAAAACTTTATTTATAGACACTGAAATTAGATTTTTATGTAATTTTCATATGTCAGAGCATATTCTTTTTTTATATGTCAGAGAATATTCTTTTTTCTTCTAATGATTTAAATATTTTTTCATATGTCAGAGAATATTCTTTTTTCTTCTAATGATTTAAATATTTTTTCATATGTCAGAGAATATTCTTTTTTCTTCTAATGATTTAAATATTTTTTCCAATAATCGAAGGTTTTTTTATAGCTCAAAGACAGTAGCCAGAATTGGCTACCTCTGGGGCAGGCCCTTCTTTCGTTTTGTGTGTCCATTTCTCCTCCTGATCTCTCTTCTTTTCAGCTTTCTAAACACAAACCCAGAACAGTCCCCAGGATCTTGGGGGGGGTGGGTTCTGGGATTGTGTGGAGGCCTAGACCAGGGTTTGTTTTGTTTCCCATGGCGTTGGGAGAAGGGATGGGTGAACCTCTTTTGTTTGTAAGAGTAGGGAGAACAGCAGCAGTGATTTATACTGCTCTGCTAAGAGTGCAAAGTTTAATCACGTTGACTGATGCTGTTTCTGTGGTTATTTTTTTTAATGTTACCACAAAGTAGGTTTATTTCAAGTATGCAAGGGTAGCTTTATTTCACCATGTTGACAGAAACTAGAAGAATCATATGACCATTTTGATGGATAACAAACTTCTTGACTAACAGAAGAGGCAGGCACCTTTTAAAGACTCTGCCTCTCTCTCCACCCTCCTATCCTTGCATTGTTATCTATGCACATATTCCTTCAGCCATATACGGAGCAGTTTGTACTTCCTGAATCCTGTGTTATTTCTTGCCTCTGTCTTTGCTCATGTTGTACTGTGGTTATTTTTTTTTTTAATTACAAGATATTCAGATGATAGAATTTCGCTAGTGGAAATAACCATGATGATATGAAACCGTTTACCTCAGATTGGGACTTTAACCCACCTGTTGGAACTCAAACCCAGCCAAAACCCAGTATGGGAGTCAAACCCATGGGGCTGGGACTAGAACCCAGCCAAAACCCTGCTTGGAACTTGAACCCACATGACTGGGACTCAAACCCAGCCAAGACTGATGGTACTTCGTTTCAGGACCTAATGAAGCTCAGATTCTTGATGTCTCATCACAGAAAGAATTCAGTGAGAGACAAAGTGATAGGTAAGAAATAGAGTTATTCAGATTCAGAGAGACAGAGTGTGGGCCATTGCAGAGGGCAAGTACGGCGGCCCTGAAATTTGGCATGCTTGGTTTTTATAGGCTGGGTAATTTCGTATGCTAATGAGTGGGAGGATTATTCCAACTATTTGGGGGAAGGGGCAGAGACTTCCAGGATTTGGGCCACTGCCCACTCCTTGTCTTTTAACAGTGCCTTGCGACTGTCGTGGCACCTCCAGTGTCATTTCACTTGCTGATTGAGGATAAAGGTCCAGCCTTGTCTGCCATCTTGGTCCCATTCGATTCTAATTGCTGTGTGTTGTGTCCTTGGGCTCTGTCACTCTTTCAGAAGTTGTGCCCTGCCCCTTTCCCTCCTGTCACAGATATATGTGTGTATGAACATATTACATTTGTGACTTTTGTACTGCTTTAAGAAAATGCAGATCCAGTTGTGAAAAGACAACAGGTGTTGACTGCATCTTTTGGGCTCTTGCTGCCTTTCACTTTGGTTTAAGTCCTTTTCGAATGAGAACAAAGCTGAATTGGAAATAAATCGCTCATTGTCCTTGTGCAGTAGTTAGCAAGCCACCTGTGGTAATTTGGAGGATGCAAAAACATCTCTTTGTCCTACTTAGCCTCATAATTACTGATATTTTGAGCCTCCAGTTTTGAAATAAGTTGAGTCCTATGCACTTGAATTCCCTAATATTATTTTACTTGAGGGTGAAGAAGTTCATGGATAACTATTTCACTCGTACTTCAGACCCTTGGAAAACTTGCCTTGATAGTTAATCAACTTAGAAACACAGTGCATTTTAACGATGTAGGTCCTTTTCTAGGACTGTTTCAGTAAAATGGGTTGAGTCATTCTTTATTAGCTTACCTGTTTACTTGAATGAGTTCTTTTCATTTGGTGGAGATGGTGTGTCATGTGGGAGGAAGGTGTTCATAAAAATGATTTGCCTACTGACCTGCTTCAGTTATTAGTGAGAATCCATTTGGAGGTCACGTTAGTCCCCATCAGCATCTGTCATCAGGGTTTGGTTCAGACACTCTGTCTCCACTTCACAGTCCAGGAAAAGATGAGCTGCGAGGACCCTGGGGTGGGGTGGGCAAGCTTTGCTCATGCTTGGCATATGCGGCTGGCCTTGGAGGGCTCGTGGTCTCAGTCACACAGTGAGGGGTTCCCAGAGGAAGGGCCCCACTGTTGGCTGCTGTCCCAGCAGGACGGGCCAGGAAGGGCTGGGTTCACATTGCCTCTGCACGTCCAGCCAACACAGGTTGTACCTACTTAGCGTGCTCCCTCTTGCACAGTTCTTGTTTAAATCATTTCCCTTCACTGGCATAAAATAAAACATTTCTTTCTTCACCAAAATTGTGGTTTTCATTAAAAACTATATGCTTGGGACTTCCCTGATGGTCCAGTGGTTATGACTCTGGGCTTCCACTGCATGGAGCATGGGTTTGATCCCTGCTTGGGCAACTAAGATCCCACATGCCATGCAGTAGGGCCAAAAAATAAAATATTATTTTAAAAAGAGGGAGAGAAATTCAAGGGGGAGGGAGGTTCAAGAAGGAGGGGAGGGGACATATGTATACCTGTGGCTGATTCCTATTTATGTATGACAGAAACCAATACACCATTGTAAAGGAATTTTCCTCTAATTAAAAATAATTTTTTTAAAAAGAGATACTTGACATATATCCATGCAAAAACTTGTACACAGTGTTCATGGCAACATTATTCACCATAGTTCAAAAGTGGAAACAGAACCAAATGCCAATCAACCAATGAATGGGTAAATTAAAAGATATTCATTCATATTATTTGTCAAATATTATTTGTCCATTAGAATAAATAAAATACTAATGGATTGCTACAGCATGGATAAACCTTGAAAACATTATGCTGAGTGACAAAAACCAGTTACAAAAACCGTTGTATGAAATGCCCATAATAGACAAATCTATCCAGGTGGGAAGTTGATTAGTGATTGTGAAAAGTTATGACCAACCTAGATAGCATATTGAAAAGCAGAGACATTACTTTGCCAACAAAGGTCCGTCTAGTCAAGGCTATGGTTTTTCCAGTGGTCATGTATGGATGTGAGAGTTGGACTGTGAAGAAAGCTGAGCACCGAAGAATTGATGCTTTTGAACTGTGGTGTTGGAGAAGACTCTTGAGAGTCCCTCGGACTGCAAGGAGATCCAACCAATCCATTCTGAAGGAGATCAGCCCTGGGATTTCTTTGGAAGGACTGATGCTAAAGCTGAAACTCCAGTACTTTGGCCACCTCATGCAAAGAGTTGACTCATTGGAAAAGACTCTGATGCTGGGAGGGATTGGGGGGCAGAAGGAGAAGGGGATGACAGAGGATGAGATGGCTGGATGGCATCACTGACTTGATGGACGTGAGTCTGAGTGAACTCTGGGAGTTGGTGATGGACAGGGAGGCCTGGCGTGCTGCGATTCATGGGGTCGCAAAGAGTCGGACACGACTGAGCAACTGAACTGAACTGAACTGAACTAAACTGAAGGTCTAGGGAGACAGAATAGGGAGTGACAGCCACTGGGAATGTTTTGAGGATGATAAAAATGTTCCAAAATTAAATAGCGGTAATTGTTGCACACTTCTCTGAATATACTAAAAGCCACTGAACTTTAAAAGGGCTGAATTATTTGGTATCTGATTTATAACTCAAAGCTTATAAAAATTATGCATTTGACAAATGGGAAAATTATGCCTTAATGTAACTTTGTCATCACTAGTTTTTTCAGGGCCATACTGTTTTAAAATCTAGTATATTAATAAAAATTAAGATGTGATAAGAATCTAATAATTTTAATAATTCATAATTTATTTATTTACTTATTTGGCTGATTGGTGTAGTTTTTGCCACTGAAAGGAAAAGATGATCTGAAAAACACTAAGGCTTGTCCCATGAGTGGCAGATCGAGTTTATTATTATGTATGTTGTGATTTCAGTTATTTCTAAATATTGTCGGGTCCCATTTTATCAAATGAGTACTTTGTGGTTGCAAAGCACTCAAATGAAAAAAATATATATTTGGTCTGAGATCTACATTCCCCATCCCTTCCCCCATAACAATAAGCAGCTTAACTCTGAAAACTTCTGAATGCATGGCATCATGGTCAAAATATGGTCAACAGGGTTTGTGGTTCATACAAATTTGGCCTTCTGGGAGTCTAAGATTGGTGTCATAAAATGGGCAGTTCACGAGATACCCTGCCCATGAAGACTTATGGACTTAATGAATAAGAAAGAAAGAACAGAAACAGTTCAGTTGCCTCCTATCCTGCTTTTCCTTTTTTTATGACAGCTGAAGATAAAATGTCCTTTAACCCAAATATTATCATCTGGCATATCTGCCTTAGGAAAGACAAAACAAAGATCAGGTGGTCCCCATGTCTGCAGCGTTTCCTAGCCGAGATACAAAAGGACTTTGTGGTTTAAAATCAACAGAACTGTGGCTCTTGGAATGGGAAGAATGCTCTCTGGGTCCACTAAGGGGATTATTATAGCAGAAGCAGCAGTTGTTTGCGGCAGGAGAAATTATTCAGAAGATTGCTATTTCTGCAATTCTGGGATGCTCCAGCTGCTTACATGAGAACTGATAATACTCCAGTCACTAGCCCATCTGTTTCTAAAAAAGTCCAAAGAAAATGTAAAAATGGCAGTCAGAGAAGAGCCAGTTGTGTGATGTGGGCTGAGGTACACAATCAACAGTAGCTG
>NW_011495071.1:2376668-2379854 GCF_000754665.1 Bison bison bison
CAACAGTAGCTGTGTGTTTTCTTCCCTTATTTTCTAAGCAATGGCAGTGGAATCCGATCTCTGTCTTACACCATAATTTCCTAGTTTAAAGACATTCGCAACTTTCCCTTCAGTTTGGTGATTTAATGAAGAAGATGAGCATTAAGAAAAGGATTGTATCCTGAAAAGAAGTTCAATGGACTTGACCTTTTAAGTTCAGAGGTATAGAAGGCAGAAATAATAATAATATATATATTTTTTTGGAGTAAGGGTGCTGGGAAGAGGAGTGTGGGTTGTATGTGTATTTGAAAAAGCCTGGCTTTTAAAGCTAGGAATACCTGGGTTCCTATTCCAGCTCTACTTGTTACTTACTAGTTGTGAGGGTTATAGCCAAGGAATTTAACCTCTCTGTATGAACACTGAGGGTCCTCAGGGTATCTAATACTAATTTGATCAAATTAAATGGGATAATATGTTCAATGCTCCAGGCTTTTTGAGTAAGCTGTCAATAAATGCCTTTGAGACTTGGCTTTAATAAAGAGAAGACTGCTTCTAGATATGTCATACCCTTCCTGTTGACCAAATGTCATAAATGCAGGCAGTAGAATCCTCTAGAGCAATCCTAGAACTGAGACCCAGTAGAAGTCCCTGAGTGGGCTCAAACTTTTGTGTTATTAAACCTGCGTTACCTTTTTTTCAGAGATTATTAACTCCTAGATGAAATTCAGAATCTTCTGGAAATTCTGTGATCATTTAGAGATAAGTTCCCCCAAACTCTAAGAGAAAATGGTGTTCATTTGAGTGAATCGAAAATGCGTTGACCGACACTGTCCATGATGCCAACATTGTCCTCAAATTTCAATACTGGATTTTAAAGATTAACTCATAGGAAGGAAGCTCAGACTTGAAAGATGTTTTCTGCTTTGTGGACTGCAGTGTATGCCTAGTTATTAATTATGTAAGCCTCAGTATTATCATCTGTAAAATGGGCTGAGTGGCAATTAACCTTGTTGTGAGGACTGGGTGAGCAGAGGCAGACAAAGCCACACATCATGTAGTCAGTTGATGTCAGTTGTCTTGAAGCAGAGCACTGAAGAATGCCACATGTTTGTTCCCCTAACAAATTTCTGGCACTTCAAACAGAAGAGAGATGCCAAATTGGGATGATGATTGTTCAGCCCGCTCCGTCTTTATGTATAATAGCTTTATCAGGTGTTGGAGAAAGTTACCTCTGGCATGGTACTTAGTTTGTGAAAATGGGAGACAGCCTCCTGTCTTTCTTGACTCATCTCTCATATGTGGGTCATTTAACTGATTAGAAGCTGCTTGTGATCAGTGTATTCATATCAGGACAAAAAGTTCTTTGTTTACCTGAAAGTACATGGAAGACAAATTATCTCTTAATACTCTTGTCACTTTTAATCCAGGTAGCCTGTACCATTGGAGAAGGCAATGGCACCCCACTCCAGTACTCTTGCCTGGAAAATCCCATGGATGGAGGAGCCTGGTAGGCTGCAGTCCATGGGGTCGCTAAGAGTCGGACACGACTGAGCGACTTCACTTTCACTTTTCACTTTCATGCATTGGAGAAGGAAATGGCAACCCACTCCAGTGTTCTTGCCTGGAGAATCCCGGGGACAGGGGAGCCTGGCAGGCTGCCGTCTCTGGGGTCGCACAGAGTCGGACACGACTGAAGTGACTTAGCAGCAGCAGCAGCAGCCTGTTCCATCTAAAACAAGTTTCTTCTTAAACCCCGATGACTGTATTGAAATGGAATAAAATATTCATTGCATTCTTAAAATTTATATAAGACCCTAATTTGTAGAAAGGGCTTCCCTGATGGTTCAGTGGTAAAGAGTATGCCTGCCGATCCAGGAGACACAGTTCTATCCCTGGATCAGGAAGATCCCCTGGAGAAGGAAATGGCAACCACTCCCGTATTCTTGCCTGGGAAATCCCATGGACAGAGAAGCCTGTGGGCTAGTCCATGGGGTCTCAAGACAGTCAGACTTGACTTAGCACCTAAAACAACAACAATTGGTACAGAGTACTATGCTGGGCACTGGTGGCTATGTGTGCTAAGTCACTTCAGTCATGTCCGACTCTTTATGACTCCATGGACTGGTGGGTGAGGGAGAGACAAATAATAATTTTCCATGGGCCCTACTCTCAAGGAGCCTTTTGCTTTGTCATGGGGAGAAGCTGCTGCTGCTGCTAAGTCACTTCAGTCGTGTCCAACTCTGTGCGACCCCATAGACAGCAGCCCACCAGGCTCCCCCATCCCTGGGATTTTCTAGGCAAGAGTACTGGAGTGGGTTGCCATTGCCTTCTCCCATGGGGAGAAGACAGGTATGTAAATAATACATCCAAGGTAAAAAGGAGATTGTTTCTGGTGCAGGAAAACTGCAAGGGGCTTGATGGAGAAGTGGCACGGGAGCTGCATCTTGAATAACAGGTAGGTTGTAGAGATGGGCTCCAAAATCACTGCAGATGGTGACTGCAGCCATGAAATTAAAAGACTCTTACTCCTTGGAAGAAAAGTTATGACCAACCTAGATAGCATGTTCAAAAGCAGAGACATTACTTTGCCAACAAAGGTCCGTCTAGTCAAGGCTATGGTTTTTCCTGTGGTCATGTATGGATGTGAGAGTTGGACTGTGAAGAAGGCTGAGTGCCGAAGAATTGATGCTTTTGAACTGTGGTGTTGGAGAAGACTCCTGAGAGTCCCTCGGACTGCAAGGAGATCCAACCAATCCATTCTGAAGGAGATCAGCCCTGGGATTTCTTTGGAAGGAATGATGCTAAAGCTGAAACTCCAGTACTTTGGCCACCTCATGCAAAGAGTTGACTCATTGGAAAAGACTCTGATGCCGGGAGGGATTGGGGGCAGGAGGAGAAGGGAACAACAGAGGATGAGATGGCTGGATGGCATCACTGACTTGATGGACGTGAGTCTGAGTGAACTCCGGGAGTTGGTGATGGACAGGGAGGCCTGGCGTGCTGCGATTCATGGGGTCGCTAAGAGTCGGACACGACTGAGCGACTTCACTTTCACTTTTCACCTTCCTGCATTGGAGAAGGAAATGGCAACCCACTCCAGTGTTCTTGCCTGGAGAATCCCGGGGACAGGGGAGCCTGGCAGGCTGCCGTCTCTGGGGTCGCACAGAGTCGGACACGACTGAAGTGACTTAGCAGCAGCAGCAGCAG
>NW_011495071.1:2381195-2383449 GCF_000754665.1 Bison bison bison
AGTACTTTGGCCACCTCATGCAAAGAGTTGACTCATGGAAAAGACTCTGATGCCGGGAGGGATTGGGGGCGAGGAGGAGAAGGGAACAACAGAGGATGAGATGGCTGGATGGCATCACTGACTTGATGGACGTGAGTCTGAGTGAACTCCGGGAGTTGGTGATGGACAGGGAGGCCTGGCGTGCTGCGATTCATGGGGTCGCAAAGAGTTGGACACGACTGAGCGACTGATCTGATCTGATCTGATCTGTGGAGATGGTAAGATTTTCTAGTCAAAGGAACCATCTCCTGTAGTTGAGCAGACGTCTGATAGAGGGACCTGGAGCCTGAGAGATCACTCATGTGCCTGTGAGATTTCTTAATAACGTATGTTCCATGAACATTTACACACACATGGCACCCCACTCCAGTACTCTTCCCTGGAAAATCCCATGGATGGAGGAGCCTGGTAGGCTGCAGTCTGCTGTGATTCATGGGGTCGCAAAGAGTCGGACACGACTGAGTGACTGATCTGATCTGATCTGATTCATGTTTACTACACAAAAAAGAAATCCCTTCTCTGAGAACACAAGTTATTTTGACTGAAAAATAGGGAAACTGGTAAATTGCTTAGATAAGCTCTTTGGGAACATTCTGTCTGTTGTTAAACTTTTAGTTATTAGGTTGCTGAAGACTGCTTTTCAGTACATTTTTTTTGACCTTGAATTGAAGGTATAGCTAAGGCAGGGCCAACCTGTGTGAATGAGCAATGTGATGAGCTATTTTTACCTTAAAACTCCATCTGGGCATAAGGCTGTTAGTCCTTCATAACCTGACTTTTAAGAATGAACTTCTGTTTTCCATGTTTTGCCAGTAGAAATATTTACTCTGTGTGAAACTTATTTTTCGAGGGGGATGAAATCTGTTTCTTTTAAAAGATACCATAAATATTTTCCTTCTGACCTCTAAAAGTAGATGGCTGAAAAGAAAGTCAATTGTTTCCCTCATAAATTCCAGTAGACTTATTACCTCTGTTTCGAAAATGGCATCAGCTAGATCATTTTGCAGGCTAATGACATTTTTCCTGCCAGACAGAACACTTGATTTACCATTGGCGTGAAGTCGGTATGCCATCCTGTTTTCCATTCACGCTGCTCGCTTGAAGTATTGTGACACTTAACGTTTCCCGTAATGAAAAATAAGAAAAATTTGACAAGGCTCATTGTTTACCATTATGTAGAGAAAGATCTCTCCACAGACGTTAGGAGAGCTTCTTCATGGGTCTTTCTGGGTGTGGGCAGCCTTCTCTGTTCCCTGCAAAAGTTAACACGCTCTTTGCTTCTCTCTTAAGGACTTTTTTATTATTAGTTTCATGAAAGCCTTTCTGCCTAGAGGAGTAGGATTAGAACTAGAAGCCATCTTCTTCATATACAGGACCTTCCAACTTTTGGAAAGCATTTTAGACTCATTGTATTAGCTGCTGTGTTATCACTCAGTCGTGTCTGACTCTTTGCGACTCCATGGGCTGTAGCCCACCAGGCTCCTCTGTCCACGGGATTCTCCAGGCAAGAGTACTGGAGTGGGTTGCCATTCCCTTCTCTAATCTAAAACTTCTATCTGATGCAGTGGTAGAAAGGGTCTGGCATCAGGTTTCTTTTTAGAGAAGCCCATAGATATATCTTTTTAGATAATCGGTAAGTCCCTGCTGACCACTTGCTACAGACTGGGCAATGTAGGGAAATATACCAGCATCTCAGCTTGTACAAATTTGTGATTGTATTATTTGGATTTGTCACCTGTGTTTCTCTTTTGAATTACATGTAGTTTTTCACTTGCTCTGACCATTAACCTTAAAAAAACTTAAAACAGTACCATTTTCACACCTGGGGATGCTCTGTTTCATGATTGCTCGGCAGTCAACATCTCATCAGTAGGCTCCCAGGATGGCCTGAACTGGACATCTGTGGACTGGAGGGTTCCACCCTCTGGATGGGACCACTTAGAAAACAGAGAGTGTCTGTTGCTGTTGTTGCTTGTTTCAGCAGCCATGGAAGAATAATTTACTCTCCAGAGTTTCATTAGCTAAATCTATACTTAAGGCTTGCTGCTTTGGTTTGATGTCAGTCTTTTTTTTTTTTTTTATCACGATGCAGCTGAGATCTCCTCTTGAATTATCTTTCCTATTAGACTATGCTTCTAAGTCGCTTCAGTCATGTCTGACTCTGTGTGACCCCATAGATGGCAGCCCACCAGGCTCCCCTGTCCCTGGGATTCTC
>NW_011495071.1:2383549-2386705 GCF_000754665.1 Bison bison bison
TGCATTGGAGAAGGAAATGGCAACCCACTCCAGTGTTCTTGCCTGGAGAATCCCAGGAACGGGAGAGCCTGGTGGACTGTCGTCTATGGGGTCGCACAGAGTCGGACACGACTGAAGTGACTTAGCAACAAATACATATATACGGAGAAGGCAATGGCACCCCACTCCAGTATTCTTGCCTGGAAAATCCCATGGATGGAGGAGCCTTGGTGGGCTACAGTCCATGGGGTTGATAAGAGTCAGACATGACTGAGCGACTTCACTTTCACTTTTCACTTTCATGCATTGGAGAAGGAAATGGCAACCCACTCCAGTGTTCTTGCCTGGAGAATCCCAGGGACGGGGGAGCCTGGTGGGCTGCTCTATGGGGTCACGCAGAGTTGGACACGACTGAAGCAACTTAGCAGCAACATACATATATACAGATAAACACATATACATATGTATATACACACATGCATATACGTAGAAACATACACATGTGACTATGAATATAAACTGTACTGTGGCTCTAAGTATTTTTTGACCAAAATGTATGAAGGCAATAGTCTACATTTTATATATGTGTATATTTGGCCAAAGACAGCAGACATGTTTTTAATTCAATTGCCATTTATTATGAAAAGCCTGGACCAGTTCATGAATTATGAATTCATCCTGTGGTGGAAAATTAAATGAGATGTTCTGTTTCAATCTAAGCACTTGGGAACTTCCCAAAAGAGACAGACTTACTCACTTCCTGGTATGTATTACAGTCTTGGGGAGATAAAAGTGGATCTGTATTTGTTTTTTGTGAACTCATTCTCACCCCAGAGTCTCCGAGAAGCATGTTGCAGTGATGAACATCGCTTGGTCTGGTTGCTTGGGCTGGCTGTGCACTGATCTTCAGTGTCATGTCCTTCTGTGGACTGCTGGCTGTTTAACTGACTTCCCTCCTCTGTGCTGAATCATGTCCTAGAGTAGAGTGAAGAAAGGTTGGAGGGTTTGTGCTATTCATGTGGGGTAAACAGAAGAGAATTAAATAAATACAAATGTATATTTGCCCTAAAGGATTTTGCTGGGTTCTAAATAGTAAGAAAATATCGACTGAAATGGCTGGTCTTTACTATTAATATTATATTTTCCAAGGTACCTTGAATAATGAGCTATGACTTAAAATTCCAAGAATAGAAAACCACAAGTGTTTGAATTCTTTCAGAAATCATAACAAAGTTGATGAGAACTTTGTTAAGAACAAGCAGAAGTTCCACGTTTCGTAAAGCAAAATGTCTACAGTTTGTACAGGCATGCTAAGGCATTTCAGTCGTGTCCGACTCTGTGCGACCGGGGAGACTGCAGCCTGCCAGGCTCCTCCGTCCATAGCATTCTCCAGACAAGAATACTAGAGTATTGCCATGCCTTCCTCCAGGGAATCTTCCCAACCCAGAGATCAGACTGGCATTCTTATCTCTGGCGTGGCAGGCCGGTTCTTTACCACTAGCACCATGTTGGAAGCCCCATGTACAGTTTAAAGATTTGAAACGTGAACTGTAACCCAAGCCCCCATCCTCCTTCCCCTACGCATGCTTCTCTCTCCTTGTGGCTCTTCTCCTGGGCCTAGACCTTTTTAATTGGAAAACCTCCTGATGATAGTAATACTCCTGTGAACAGCCAAATAAATAGTAAACCTAGTTGTAGTGCTGAAGTTGACCCCGTGTCAGTGGCCTACATGCACAGTCTCACCTGATTCTTGAAACTTTATGAGACAGGCACTGTTTGAACCTCTAACTTAGAAATGAGGACACTGCAGCTAAAGGGAGAGAAATAACCTGCCCAGAGATACACAACTGGTAGGCTTCACGGCTGGGATTTTCCCTGAGCTGTAGCTGATTTCCTGATACCTCTTTGATGAAGTAATTCCATACTCCTACAATCTTACTCATCATTTGCTTTCACATGTGCTTTATGACTTTGTCTACTTACCACTGGCCCATCACAATTAATTAATTTTTACTGTGTTTTTCTAAATTGTAAAATTAGTTGTTTTTTACTAAAAAATTAGTAATACAGGAAAGGAAGATAACAAGAATAAAGAAATCATCACCCTAAATTCTAGAAAAGAAAAACCAGTGTTAATCAAAAGACTGCTTACTGTATGATTCCATTTACATGATGTTCTGGAATAAGTAATAATTATGATAAAGGAAAGAAAACAGATCTTTGATGGCCAGGGGCTGTGTGGGGAGAGGGATGGGCTGCAAAAGGACACAGAGGAACTTTCTGAAGTGACAGGAGTATCTTACATCTGGCCTGGGGTGGAGATTATATGATTGTGTTTGTCAAAATTCGTAGAACTGTATAGAATTTTACTGTACGTAAATTATCCCTCAGGAAACGTGACTGAACACTTAAGCCAGTGTTAAATCTTTGTTGTATATCCTTCTACACATTATCCTATGCATACACATTGTAAAAATACAGTTTTAAAAATAGGTTATACTCTATATATCTTATAATCTATTTTCTAATAAAAATATATCAAAAACATTCTTTATAATCAGTAACAGTTCATCTCTGTCATGAACAATGATCGTGATTTGTTCTGAAAGCATTAATGATTTATATTGGCTTTTGTCTGAATTTTCTTACATCAGATCTTGTTTTTGGGCTTTACTATGAGTGAAAAAGTTGGCTTAAAGCTCGACATTCAGAAAACGAAGATCGTGGCATCTGGTCCCATCACTTCATGGGAAATAGATAGGGAAACAGTGGAAACAGTATCAGACTTTATTTTTCTGGGCTCCAAAATCACTACAGATGGTGACTGCAACCATGAAATTAAAAAAGACGCTTACTCCTTGGAAGGAAAGTTATGACCAACCTAGATAGCATATTGAAAAGCAGAGACATTACTTTGCCAACAAAGGTCTGTCTAGTCAAGGCTATGGTTTTTCCAGTAGTCATGTATGGATGTGAGAGTTGGACTGTGAAGAAAGCTGAGCACCGAAGAATTGATGCTTTTGAACTGTGGTGTTGGAGAAGACTCTTGAGAGTCCCTTGGACTGCAAGGAGATCCAACCAGTCCATTCTGAAGGAGATCAGCCCTGGGATTTCTTTGGAGGGAATGATGCTGAAGCTGAAACTCCAGTACTTTGGCCACCTCATGTGAAGAGTTGA
>NW_011495071.1:2388158-2388496 GCF_000754665.1 Bison bison bison
TCTGACCATTACCTTAAAAAAAAAAAAACTTAAAACAGTACCATTTTCACACCTGGGGATGCTCTGTTTCATGATTGCTCGGCAGTCAACATCTCATCAGTAGGCTCCCAGGAATGGCCTGAACTGGACATCTGTGGACTGGAGGGTTCCACCCTCTGGATGGGACCACTTAGAAAACAGAGAGTGTCTGTTGCTGTTGTTGCTTGTTTCAGCAGCCATGGAAGAATAATTTACTCTCCAGAGTTTCATTAGCTAAATCTATACTTAAGGCTTGCTGCTTTGGTTTGATGTCAGTCTTTTTTTTTTTTTTTTATCACGATGCAGCTGAGATCTCCTCT
>NW_011495071.1:2388596-2390173 GCF_000754665.1 Bison bison bison
TGAAAGGGAAATCGCTCAGTCGTGTCCAACTCGTAGCGACCCCATGGACTGCAGCCTACCAGGCTCCTCTGTCCATGGGATTTTCCAGGCAAGAGTACTGGAGTGGGGTGCCATTGCCTTCTCCGTTGGACTATATCGGGCTTCAAAACTGACCCTATGATCTCCATGATCTATGGATGGCGGTCTGTGAGATAAATTAGTGCCCCACATCTGTCCTTTCGAATCTCCCTGTATACCCCTGTCCACCTCACCACCTTCTCGTCTAAGCTGAGAGACTTACAAAGGGCTAACATGCATGTGTTCATGCTCAGTCACTTTAGTCGTGTCCAGCTCTTTGCAACCCTATGGACTGTAGCCCACCAGGCTCCTCTGTCCATGGGATTCTCCAGGCAAGAATACTGGGGTTGGTTGCCATCCGCTCCTCCAGGAGATCTTCCTGACCCAGGGATTGAACCTCCATCTCCTGCATTGCAAGTGAATGTTTTACCACTGAGCCACCAGGGGAGCCCAGAAAGGCCTAATGATCTGCTTTTAAGTCAGCTGTGTGTTTTGATCCCCAACATTTTAAACTGTTGCCCCTTTTAGGTTTAAACTTGCCTGGAGAAGAAAGTAGAGACCTTGAATATTAAACTCCGGCTTTGCCATTTATGTGACTTAATGGTGGTCTGTGCAGAATTATTTGTTCTTAGGTGGAATCGCAGCCCAGAGCTTGGAATGAAGTCTTCTTGGCACTTGTGCCAGACCAAACACAACGCACATAACCCATCTTTTCCCCAGAGTTGGAGAGACCAGTAGCGCTGTTTCAGAGCATTGCAGTGCTGGATGTCAGAGTGGTTTGGCTGGGGTCATTCTCCCCTCTGCTTTTAAGATGAGGTGCATGGTGGCAAGGCTGACTCCACACTGGTAACCAGGAGTCAGGAGGCAGGCAGCTGTGGAGGATGTAGCCAGTGGGGCAGGGGAAGCACCCCCTAGGACACAAATTCCCGATATGTAAGCAGCAGGAAAAAGAAGGTCTGTGTTGCCTTAATCTAGTCATTGTTCTTATTTACATGGACCTCCAGCTCTATTCTTGTCACTTTGGCTTCGATTTAAATTCATCCTTGCTGTACCTGGGGAGTTTCTGAGTTTCCCCTTCAGGCTCCTCATGTGGTTTTACACCAGGCGTCCTCAGGATTGTGGTGACATCCCTGCTCCCTCTGGTGGAAGCCGTGGTCCACAGGGCCCAGAACGCACCTCACTTCAGCGACCGAAAAGATCCTGGCAAGGAAATGCACTCAGGTTGCTCAGAGCTTCACCCTGAAGGTTAATCAGTCAGTCCACCTGTCAGCAACTGGTGTTTCTTGATTAATCAAGGCTGGAGAGTCAACAGGGAACCTAAGCCAAGTCCCTGATTCATGGAACTTGGATTTATTGGTGCATTAAAATTTTGTCTGTCTGTCATATCAGTTCAGTTCAGTCCAGTCACTCAGTCGTCTCCGACTCTTTGCCACCCCATGAACCACAGCACCCCAGGTCTCCCTGTCTATTACCAACTCCCACCTGCCTGCTCATCTGCTTGATAATCACCAGCTGACGCC
>NW_011495071.1:2390411-2413460 GCF_000754665.1 Bison bison bison
GCTTTTCAATACGCTATCTAGGTTGGTCATAACTTTCCTTCCAAGGAGTAAGAGTCTTTTAATTTCATGGCTGCAGTCACCATCTGCAGTGATTTTGGAGCCCAGAAAAATAAAGTCAGCCACTGTTTCCCCATCTATCTGCCATGAAGTCTGTCATATATTAACATACAAAACAGCTTAGACACTGATTCTGAGAAAATAAAGCTTTCTTACTGTTACTCCATTATTAGCGGAAAGCTGAAAGTTGAATTCACTTATTTTGACTCCATGTTCGTGGTAAAGGTTCAGAACACGCAAGCAAAGAGTTAATAGCAGGTGTGAGCTGTGTTGTTGCCCGTGTTATGTTAACAGAAGAGCTGTCATTGGTTCTAATCACTCCCTCGCCCCACTGCTGAGTTGCCAGCAATGCCTTAGATGCCGTGCTGTAAGATGGTGACCAGAAAGTCAGGAATAATGAATTCTCCATTAGCCAGCTAACAAAATGAAGTTCCAGATTGTTCTGGGAATAAGAGCCAAAGTACAGAGAAGCTGCAGTGAGGTCCCCGTTACACACGCTCTTGGGGATCCTTCTGTTTCATGGATGCTCTGAGAAAGACTTCACTTGCATGTACTATTTGAGAAACAATTTTTGCTTAGGACAAGTAACAGTGTAGCAGTTCTATTTTTAATTTTTTGAGGAACCTCCACACTGTTTTCTGAAGCAGCTGCACCAATTTCCACTTCTACCAACAGTGGACAAGGGTTCTTTTTTCTCTGCATACTCGCCAGTACTTCTCTCTTGTCTTTTTGATGATGACCATCTCTCATGCCTCAGACGGTTAAGAATTCATCTGCAATGCAGGAGACTAGGGTTCAGTCCCTGGGTTTGGAAGATCCCCTGCAGAAGGAAGAGGCAACCCACTCCAGTACCCTTGCCTGGAGGATTCCATGGATGGGGGAGCCTGGTGGGCTGTGGTCCTTGGGGTCACAGAGAGTTGGACACAACCAAGTGACTCACTTCCACGGCACTTTCATTCTGTCAGGTATGAGCTGGCATCTCTTTGTGGTTCGACTTGCATTTTCCTGACGATTAGTAATGCTGAACAACTTTTCCATGTACTTGTTGGCCAGTTGTAGATCTTCTTTGGAAAAATGTCTATTCAGGCCTTTTTCTGTTTTTTTAAATCAGGTTATTTGCTTTATTGCTATTCAGTGTATGAGTACCTTGCATAGTTTGGATATTTATCCATTATCAGATGTGAGGTTTACAAACATTTTCTCCTGTTCCATAGGTTGCCTTTGCATTTTGTTGATGGTTTTCTTTGCTGTACAGAAGCTTTTTAGTTTGTAAGCTGATATAGCTTACAAGCTCTAGTTTAGTAACTTTGTGACGTAATGAGTGTGTTAACTAAATTGATGGTGGTAATCATTTCACAATGTAGATGTGTATTAAATCATCACATTGTACACCTTTAAAAAATCATGTATAACCTAAAATATATGCAGTTTTAATTTGTCAGTCACATCTCAGTGAAACTGGAGGGGAAATAAAAAACAATAACAAAAACAAATAACACTAAGCTGGCCAAACTTAAAGATTCTGCCCAGCTAGATAGTACACAGAGAAGAGGAGAAGGAAACCAAGAAGAGAGAAAACAGCTTGAGGAGATTTACCCAAATGTCACCCAATAGGAGAGACACCCCTGTGATCCTTCTCCATGTCACTCTCTCTCCCCCTAAATTGTAGAAAAATACATGTAACAAAGTCTGCCATCCAGATTTTGAGCAGTTTTAAGTGTGTGAGTTTGAAAGATCAATCTCTTTTAGAGAGGAATTATGCTTCTAAGAGAATTTTTTAAAGTTTTTTTTTTCTTTCTTTCTTCCTGCTCCTAAAGTTCAACTGACATCTCTTGTCTCAACTAGCTATGGGTCTGGAGAAAACACAAAAATCTAGGCTTAGAGCAGCAAACTGCAAATAGATGGCCTCTGTAAAAATTCATGAACATGATGAGTATCTTGGATGTGTAACTGATGTCTGAGCATCCCCTTGTCCTTCTCGGTGGTGAGAGATTTAACAGGAACTTACATCTTTTGGAGTACTTAGTCCAGCACCTCACTCTAGGTGCTCAAGGATCATTCGTTGCTGGAGTGTCACTTCCTTTTGGTAAATAACCTTTAGTCCATTCAGTGCCACTGCTCTGGAATTCCACTGCTTTGTGCCTGTATTACGGAGGTGGGGAAGAAAGGTAATAGATTGATAGCACCATGACCACAGCCCTTCCTCCAAGGAGCTTCTCACAGCCCTGCAAAGCCACTGACAGGCAGAAGAGACGGTGCAGCTGATATGGGGCCTTAAACTAGAGGGGCCCAGCTCAGCTGGCACATATTTTCAAGTGATTCCAAAACAAAGCTTCCATCTGCATCAAGCAATCAGAATCGTTGTAGGCTTCGAGTTATTTAGATGTATTGACTCTGGGAGGGAGAGTAGAGTTTCTGGCTTTCCCTCTGGGTTCAGCCTGCCAGGGGGCTGTCAGATGTTAGTCTGCTCATTTCAAAGAGCAAGACCAATCAATAAAGATAATATTCAAGAAGGTGCCGGGGAAGCTGACCCCAGCCAAGGCTAGCAAAGAGCAGCATTTGCATCACTTCTTCTTCCAATATATTTGGAAAGTGAAGTGAAACTCATTCAGGGCCTTGCCGTGTGTTTCCTGGCCTTTGGAGAAAGGCACCACTGTGTTTTGGGAAAGAAGCCAAAAAGCAGATTAACATCTAGTATTATGACTGGACCCTTTTTAACAATGTGAGATTTCATAGAAAAATGTTTATAAAAATATGCCTCTTTATGAATATAGAAGATGACATTTTCTATATTGGGTGAGTTCAAGTGGGCACTCTCTGTAAAATGAGTCCTCTGTTTTCTGCCTCAAATCTTTCTGAGAATGAGTGGAGAATACATAAATTACATGTTTCTCTTTGCAAATTGGCCTTCAATATTTCATGTGCCAAGAAAATCAGGGTAGCATTTAATATCTTTTTCCTAATGCTCCAGAAACACAATTTCATGCATTTCACTTCATCTGCATAAGCCGTTCGGTGGCTGGCAAAGCTGGGAGCAGACTAATATGCTAGAGACAAAACCCAAGACGCGTTTAGTTCTCAGATGTAAGTTGTTCTCATTTTGACATCCTTGCCACTAGAAGGGATCTTCACACCACATTCTAGGAAACCTGAATTACAAACATGGTGTCCCGCCTTCAGGTCAGTGACACTGTTTTTGATGAATAGAGCCTTCCTCTCCCCACTCCCCCAGTATTCTACTCAGGGACCCAAAGCACCTGTATCTTCCACCTCCCCCCAACCATCATCCCTCAGTCCCCCAAACCAGACCATCTACTTGTCATGACAAAGGTCTTATTGGCCATTTTGCTTTGGAACCAAAAGGATTGCAGACATTTGAGTGACCACCCAGAAATTGCTGTCTGTGGATTGTAGACTTCAGGGATAATGAAAAGTATTGATCTCCTTAGAAATTTTGTCTGGCTGTATTGAGGGAAAAACAAATGGCATGCAAGAGTTTAAATGGGCAAAAAAAACACCTAAATCTTGGTAAATATCATGCCAGTTATAAATGTTTGAAATTTCTTAGCTTTTTAGTTAATACTCAGAACAGAATATGGATAAACTCACTTATGAAGATTCAAGTAATTGTACATTTTATCATCATAGCAAAAAAATGGCATCATCTATCATTTGAAACAGGAAAGAAGAAGAATGACGGATTGTTTTAATACAGAAAATATTATAAATATTTTTACAATACAGGAAATATTGTAATACAAAAATATTGTAAATATTTTTACAATATAGAAAATATTTTTAATACAGAAAATACTGTAAATATTGTAAATGTCTCAGGCAGTTGTTTGCTCCACATTTGCAATCTGATCCTGGACTTCTTAGGCTAAAAGTGATTAATAGCAACAGTTGTAAGAAGATATTTTTTAAGTGCATTATCATCTGTTATTTCAGTTTTGGTTTCATGAGGTTACAATGATTCTTATCGCTATTCTCTGAATAACCCACTGCCAGTATGACTTTGACATATTTTTCCATTGAATGTTCCTTTTTCTGACGCTTCTTTGTATCCTAGTATCTAGGTGCTTGGACACTAAAAATAGCATGTTAAATCTTTGTACTCTCAAAGGACATTAATCTTATTTCTTAAGCATTTGTTCTTCAGCTGTGTCTGTTTGGAGAGGTATCCTGCTTTTGTTCAGCTGTTATTTTAGCCCTGATGGATGGATGAAAAACCTAAATGAGCCCAAAGGATTCTCATGTAATTAACAATTATACCTACTAAATGTCTCAGAAAAGCCCACTGCTTTTGCTGGGGAAGCTTTTCACAGGCTTAAGGAGACGTTTTCCCCAGGCCAGATCCATTCTGTGTCTTGACAGCGTCTCATTTACAGCATCATGGCTTTCAAAAGTGAGGAGGACCAGGTCTTCGAAGAGGAAGCTGGGCTCTGAGTCAAGGGTGATGGTGAGGGCTGGACTGAAAGAGGAGACCGGTGGACAGACAGGCAGAGGTGGAGTCATAGTATAAAGAAAGAGTGGAAGAGTAAGTGGAGGAAGACATCTGTGTCGAGGTGGATGCAGTTAATCACAGCAGGTCCCAACAATCAGTTAGCAATAAGTGTATGATTGACTGGAGCAGATAAAAGGGAAGGGAAAGGGGTTTATGCTACTGTTTGCAAGGAGGATTTTTTTTTTTTCATTTCCTCTCTACTTATCACCTAAAATTCCATAGCTACACCAGCTAAAATATGTGCCTATTCGTTCCTGCTTACATCTTGTATTCTTCTCATTCTTCTTATAATGTGTTCCTTGATATATTTTTTAAATAACTGCTTTATCATTTCAATAAAATATTGGGGGAAGCTATTATATACATTTTATTATTTTAAATACTTGTTATGTTAGTCAGCTAGCTAGAGATAAACAGCAGGGGATGCTGGAGGTGGAGACACAGGAAAAGAAGCCACCTTCAGTTCAGTTCAGTCGCTCAGTCGTGTCCGACTCTTTGCGACCCCATGAATCGCAGCACGCCAGGCCTCTCTGTCCATCACCAACTCCCGGAGTTCACTCAGACTCACGTCCATCGAGTCAGTGATGCCATCCAGCCATCTCATCCTCTGTCGTCCCCTTCCCCTCCTGCCCCCAATCCCTCCCAGCATCAGAGTCTTTTCCAATGAGTCAACTCTTCGCATGAGGTGGCCAAAGTACTGGAGTTTCAGCTTCAGCATCATTCCCTCCAAAGAAATCCCAGGGCTGATCTCCTTCAGAATGGACTGGTTGGGTCCTTGCAGTCCAAGGGACTCTCAAGAGTCTTTTCCAACACCACAGTTCAAAAGCATCAATTCTTCGGTGCTCAGCTTTCTTCACAGTCCAACTCTCACATCCATACATGACTACTGGAAAAACCATAGCCTTGACTAGACAGACCTTTGTTGGCAAAGTAATGTCTCTGCTTTTCAATATGCTATCTAGGTTGGTCATAACTTTTCTTCAAGGAGTAAGCGTCTTTTAATTTCATGGCTGCAGTCACCATCTGCAGTGATTTTGGAACCCAAAAAAATAAAGTCTGACACTGTTTCCACTGTTTCCCCATCTATTTCCCATGAAGTGATGGGGCCAGATGCCATGATTTTCGTTTTCTGAATGTTGATCTTTAAGCCAACTTTTTCACTCCCCTCTTTCACCTTCCTCAAGAGGCTCTTTAGTTCCTCTTCATTTTCTGCCATAAGGGTGGTGTCATCTACATGTCTGAGGTTACTGATAGTTCTTCTAGCAATCTTGATTCCAGCTTGTGCTTCATCCAGCCCAGCGTTTCTCATGATGTACTCTGCATATAAGTTAAATAAGCAGGGTGACAATATACAGTGTTGACATACTCCTTTCCCAATTTGGAACCAGTCTGTTGTTTCATGTCTGATTGTAACTGTTGCTTCTTGACCTACATACAGGTTTCTCAGGAGGCAGGTAAGGTGGTCTGGTATTCCCATCTCTTTAAGAATTTTCCAGTTTGTTGTGATCCACACAATTAAAGGCTTTGGCATAGTCAATAAAGCAGAAATAGATGATTTTCTGAAATTCTCTTGCTTTTTCTGTGATACAGTGGATGTTGGCAATTTGATCTCTGGTTACTCTGCCTTTTGTAAATCCAACTTGTACATCTGGAAGTTCTCAGTTCACGTACTGCTGAGTCCTAGCTTGAAGGATTTTGAGCATGACCTTGCTAGCGTGTGAGATGAGTGCAATTATGCAGTAGCTTGAACATTCTTTGGCATTGCCCTTCTTTGGGATTGGAATGAAAACTGACCTTTTCCAGTCCTGTGGCCTTTGCTGAGGTTTCCAAATTTGCTGACATATTGAGTGAAACACTTCAAAGCATCATTTTTTAGGATTTGAAATATCTCAGCTGTAATTCCATCACCTCCACTAGCTTTGTTTGTAGAGATGCTTCCTAAGGCCCGCTTGACTTCACATTCCAGGATGTCTGGCTCTAGGTGAGTGATCACACCATTCATGGTTATCCAATATGGTTGGATAACCAACCCCCTCGTCCCAGCCCAGTGGGCCTTTCAAGTGAATTATGGGCAAGGAACAGGGAAGTTAGGACCCAGAGCATGTACAGTAAAATCTGTCACTTCAATGACAAAACCTTATCACCTAGTCTTAACCTAACCCCTGGCCCCAAGGTCAAAACCCCTCATGTTATCACCGTCAGCTTGTATAGCAGAGTTAGTTTCTCTTCATAGAGACTAGCCCTGTCTCCCTCTGAGAGTGTATCTATGCTTTCATAAATCTTGCTTTGAGCATAAACATGAAGTGTTAGTCTGCATTTCTTTACTTAGTATCCCAAGGACCAAGATTGCAGGTCTGGACTTATCCATAGACCACCTTGGTTGAAACTCTCTAGCCACAATGTACTCCAGCCTGGTAACAGTTAGTGGTATCTAAAGAGATGATGTCGGAGAAGGCAGTGGCACCCCACTCCATTACTCTTGCCTGGGAAGTCCCATGGACAGAGGAGCCTGGTAGGCTGCAGTCTATGGGGTCGAGAAGAGTTGGACACGACTGAAGCGACTTAGCAGCAGCAGTAGCAAAGAGATGATGTAGAAAAAAATAAAGCAAAACCAAACATGTACAGGCTGGAAGCTTTGAATCCTAGTTTTTAGAACCTAGATGGATCTGTCATTTTCCAGGTTGTACGCCTTCAGAACTATTTGAGATCACAAAGGTGCCTACTGTCTTGGCTTTGTTTAGGTGTGATTCATTTGGGGGTAGATTCAGCATGCCTGTGTGTTTTGTGGATGTAGCTAGTGATTTGGTCTTGAATATGTGTTGGGAAGTACTCTGGCCTGGAGTCAGTCAGTCAGGAGTTCAGATTCTCCTAGAGTGATATGTAAAGAGAAATACCACAGAAATTAGGTCATGCCGCCCCACTGCTTAAAGCCTTTCAGCGACCTCCTTAATCACATCCAGCTTCTTCAGAAGCCTCCTGTGGGCTCCGGTCCTGCTCTCTGAGTCTTCTCCTGTGTCGCTTTATCCCCTTTGGCTGAGCCCCAGTCGCTCACACATTCTTTCCAAGTTCCTAGAAATCGCAGGCTCCTTCCTGCCTCAGGCCTTCTGTGTCTGGTGTTTCCTTCCCTGAATGCTCTTCTCCACCTCCTTGCACAGCCGACTCCCTTAAAACCCCGCTCCTTTTAAAGGCCTTCTCTGAACACCCATCTCAGGCAGGCCTCCTGCCTATTCTCCAAAGCATGCAAGTGGTTCTCTTTGTAACACGTATCAACACCTCTGACTGTTTTACATGTTTAGGCTCTACTGTCTCCTCTTTTGGAATATAAGCCAGTTATGTTGTTGAACACTGAACCCCCAGTGCCTGGCCCCTATTCCTGGCTTATGTAGGTGCTCAATAAAAGCTCTGGGTAAAGGAAAACAAGTTCTGAACTAAAGCACTAAACTTGTGAGTCTGTAGAAGTGAAAGGAATCTGCAAATAAGAAAACCCAGAGACTTGCCATTGAAGTTTAGTGCTTATCTGAAGCATGTAGAATGCAAAGAAGGGCTTTCCAGGTGGTGCTAGTGGTAAAGAACCTACCTGCCAGTTCAGGCAGGTGATGAACTGGCAGGAGATGTAAGAGACTCTGGTTCTATTCCTGGGTCAAGAAGATCCCCTGGAGGAGAGCATGGCGTCCCACTCCACTATTCTTGCCTGGAGACTCCCATGAACAGAAGAGCTTCGTGGGCTACAGTCCATGGGTTCGCAGAGAGTCTGACATGACTCTTTGAGACATGACTGAAGTGACTTAGCATGCATGCACGCAAAATGAAAAGGAACTATTGAAAAACAGAAAGGCAATAAAAGGGGAAAAAAAGAGAAAAAAGACTTTCATATTTAAAACAAGTCAAGAATAGCAGTTAAATTATCAGAATCTCATTATAACAGAACAGAAACAAAAATTAATGTATTTTAGTGCCTTTAAAGATGTGTGTGTGTGTGTATATATATAGATAGATAGATAGATAGATATAGGCACACACATGTCCCCTCTCTCTTGAACCAACCTCCCTCCCTCCCACCTTTAGGGCTGATTCATGTTGATATATGGCAGAAACCAACCCAATATTGTAAAACAGTTATCCTCTAATTAAAAATAAATTTTAAAAAATTAAAAATACATATATATTTAGAAAGAAATATTAAAGTTTAAATCACCCTAAAGTTGAGAGAAGAACGTGAAAACATTGGACAGATGCTAAAACATCGCTTCTTGGGCAGTTTTAAGAGGAGGAAAATAGGAAGAGTTGGAAGGTAAGTAGGGGAAGAGGAAAAACAAAGGATGGAGAGAAATACTCTGAAGACTCTGGTCACTTGAGTCTTGGAGAGCACTTTGCTTTCCCCATCCTGTGAAATACCCCTTAGATGAGTAACAGG
Organism: Bison bison bison; assembly: GCF_000754665.1. Classification (NCBI taxonomy): domain Eukaryota; kingdom Metazoa; phylum Chordata; class Mammalia; order Artiodactyla; family Bovidae; genus Bison; species Bison bison. The sequence continues at coordinate 2,399,390 of NW_011495071.1, forward strand.
GTTCAGGGCTCTGGGCCTGTCCCTCTGGAGGAAATGTGCTCTCAGAGCTGCGGAGCTTCTGTCCAGAGCGATAGCCAAGGGTAGCTGTGAACCAGATGAAGCCAAGCCAGCAGTCAGACTCAGCCAAGAGGACAGACATTCCGACAGTGTTTCCCTAAGCCGTGGGTGCTCATGATCCGCACACACATGCACTCTGAAATGAAAAATGGCACCACTCACAGTGAGCGGTCTTGTTCTTGTTTGAATGTCTGGTAGCAGTGCCCCAGACCCAGAGACTGATCTGGGGGCCATGATGACAGAGTTTGGGTATGGGTGAAATTTGCTTTGTTAAGCCTAATACAGGTTCTAACCTTGGTGGAGGAAGTGATATTTAATGTCACATAAAACCAAAATGAATTGTTCTCTAGGGAGTCGTCTGGTTGGCATTTCTTTCCTATTTTTCTTCCCTCCTAGGCCAGCTCAATTCTATTAAAAATTCTGTTCTCTAAATGTCAATGGGTTCAGCCTGCCTCCTCTGTGTGGCACACATTGAAATTTTCCTATAAAATACTATTTTAATGTATTAGAGATAAACAGAATTTTATTAATGTCAGACCCATAGATCTCCCTACAACCCAGTACCCTGTCTGGAGTTACATTTACCAGCATGAGTTTAGTAGTATTATTCTCAATTCATGATGACAAAATGCTTAGTGGGAACAGGAAAAAGGAAAATAGCTTTGCTGCTTGAGCTAAATTGCTGGAGGACCAAGATTTGCATTTAATACTCTGGCTGTTGGGTTTAATTAGGCCAATCGTTTCTTAAAAGAATTAAGGCTAGAGTTTTCCCTTGGCTGTTTAAAAAAAAAAAAAAAATTAGCCAGTCTTGGCTGTGCCAGGCTGGAAATTTTACCAGATTATTAAGAAAGGGCATTTTGCAGAAATGGCACTTGAAGGATTTGAGCTATGCTGGCACTTTGGCTTCTCTGATGAAGAATTTGTGATGTTAATCCTGTTTGCTCTGAGGAGCTTCCAGGGCCATTTGCACCCTGTGGGCTGACATTATCCATGGGCAGTGCTAAGAGTGAACTCATTTTGCAAGTTGGAAGGTGTCAGGGTAGACATGTCCTTATCTTTTTTAGTACCCACATTGCCGAATGCAATTTCACATGCCTGATGCACAGTGAGGCCAAGCAAACCAAAGTGTCAGAGTTTGGAGCAGAGAAAGGTTTATTGCAAGGCCAGGCAAAGAGATGGGTGTCTTGTGGCCCCCAGGCTCTGAACTCCTTCACCATTTCAGCAAAGCAGTTTTAAAGGCAAGGTGATGGAGGGACGTGGTTCCTTGTTGAAAACTTCTTGGTATTGGAATCCTTTGTTCTTGCAGCTAACCCTTTAGATCAGGTCATGATGTTACTGTAAACCTCCAACCAGACAAATGTTATTCTCTGTTCTTCAACTTTTTATCTCTATGTGAATGGAAGAGTATTATACCCTTAAAGGTCAGAGCCCCGAAAATAGGCATACTCAGTCGTTTCAGTCATGTCTGTCTCTGTGAGACATTCTGAACTGTAGCCCACCAGGCTCCTTTGTCCATGGGATTCTTGACGCAAGAATACTGGATTGGGTTGCCATGCCCTCCTCCAGGAAATTTTCCCAATCCTGGGATCTAATTAACGTCTCCTACGTCTCCTGCATTGCAGGGAAATTCTTTATTTATTTTTATTTTAATTAGAGGCTAATTACTTTACAGTATTGTAGTGGTTTTGCCATACATTCACATGAATCAGCCATGGGTGTACATGTGTTCCCCATCCTGACCCTCCTTCCCACCTCCCTCCCCATCCTATCTCTCAGGGTCATCCCAGTGCACCAGCCCTGAGCACCCTGCCTTATGCATCAAACCTGGACTGGCGATCTATTTCACATATGATAATATACATGTTTCAGTGCTATTGTCTCAAATCATCCCACCCTCGCCTTCTCCCACAGAGTCCAACAGTCTATTTTTTACGTGTGGGTCTCTTTTGCTGTCTCGCATATAGGGTCATCGTTATCATCTTTCTAAATTCCATACATATGTGTTAGTATACTGTATTGGTGTTTTTCTTTCTGACTGACTTCGGTCTGTATAGTAGTCTCTAGTTTCATCCACCTCATTAGAACTGATTCAAATGTATTCTTTTTAATGGCTGAGTAATACTCCATTGTGTATATGTACCACAGCTTTCTTATCCATTCGTCTGCCGATGGACAGCTAGGTTGCTTCCATGTCCTGGTTATTATAAACAGTGCTGCAATGAACATTGGGGTACATGTGTCTCTTTCAGTTCTGGTTTCCTTGGTGTGTATGCCCAGCAGTGGGATTGCTAGGTCATATGGCAGTTCTATTTCCAGTTTTTTAAGGAATTGCCACACTGTTCTCCATAGTGGCTGTACTAGTTTGCACTCCCACCAACAGTGTAGGAGGGTTCCCTTTTCTCCACACCCTCTTCAGCATTTATTGCTTGTAGACTTTTTGATAGCAGCCATTCTGACTGGCGTGAGATGGTACCTCATTGTGGTTTTGATTTGCATTTCTCTGATAATGAGTGACGTTGAGCATCTTTTCATGTGTTTGTTAGCCATTTGTATGTCTTCTTTGGAGAAAGATTTTTGATTGGGTCGCTTATTTTTCTGGAATTGAGCTGCAGGAGCTGCTTGCATATTTTTGAGATTAACTCTTTGTCAGTTGCTTCATTTGCTATTATTTTCTCCCATTCTGAAGGCTGTCTTTTCACCTTGCTTATAGTTTCTTTTGTTGTGCAAAATTCTTTAAACTGCTGAGCCCTTGCGGAAGCCTCTGATACAGGCTATCCTGTATATTTCAGGCTACAGGCAACATCCTTTTACAAAAGGTGCAGGGTCTGCCTGACTAAGCACAGACAACAGAGCAGATCCAATATGGAGTTGGGAGTCTTCTTCCTTTAGCATTAGTCAGGGTAATAATCTGGCATTAAAGGAAACGATCACCCAGGCTCATTAGGACACCAGGCCTCCTGTGACATCACTGTAGTCCTGCTTTGTACCAACTCACTTCTTAGACCAGTTTTATTATCATGATAAGACAGGGCTTGATACAGACACAGCTGTGCCTTGGATGCAATCTGCCAAGGGAGTAAACACCAAGCTTAGAAGTAACAGAGAAATGCAGAGGACACAAGTTCAACCCCTGATCTGGAAAGGCCCACACGCTGCAGAGCAGCTAAGCCTGAAACCCACATCTGCTGAAGCCCATGTGCTATAGGATAATCACCGCCGCACAGCAACGAAGACCTGCTGCATCCAAAAATTAATTAATTAACTTTAAAAATAGAAAAAGAGACGTTCCAGCCCAGAAAGGGGCTTTCGATGAGAAAGCAGCGAGCCATTTCAGGAGCAGAATTCACTGCAGGGTTCAGAGCCATCATGCTGAAAACCCCAGAGATTCTGTGTCTCCATTGGGCTTCATGAGTCTTACACCTGCCAGACCTCTCAGAGGTGACCCTCAGAATCCTTCTCTGGGTAGGCGGAATCAAACTGACAACTAAGAAGGGAGAGAGATGAAAAGAAGAGGAAGGTAAAGAGGAAACTTTGGGTGCCTTGTCAAAGAATTTTGAGCTGTACATAAGGTGGACCTATTTACTGTATAAATAATGACTTGCCCTCTGAGAGAAAATATTTAGAAAACACGGTCATGCTTGTCTTGGTATAACTGAAAGCAGATCTTAAATTCTTACCTGGTCATTCTAGTCTATTTCACTTGATCCTGAGTGCCCTTAAGCATCTCTCTATATTCATGGCTTGCCGGGTATCCCCAGCTTGCCTTCCAATCCCGTCTCCCAGGAGAGTCTTCACGGAAGAAATGGGAACAAATATCCATCATCTATACAGCTGCCATGACAGCTTGTAAAACCTCACCATGGTCCCTGAGAACGTTTAAGAAATTTAATTTCTCTACCCACATACATAGTCTTATTAGTCACTTCACCCTTCAGCCCTCCTTTCTTCCACTTAGGTGGTAGCTCTTCAATCTCTGAGTGCTTTTGCAGAAGGCAGTGTTTTCCCTGAAAGCAAAACTTTCAGAAAGAAATTGCTAAATCTTTGAAAGCTGTGGAACCTGGTTTCTTGGCTGGCCTAAACTTGGTACTGGAGAAGGCAATGGCACCCCACTCCAGTACTCTTGCCTGGAGAATCCCATGGACGGAGGAGCGTGGTAGGCTGCAGTCCATGGGATCTCGAAGAGTTGAACACGACTGGGCGACTTCACTTTCACTTTTCATTTTCATGCATTGGAGAAGGAAAAGGCAACCCACTCCAGTGTTCTTGCCTGAAGAATCTCAGGGACAGAGGAGCCTGGTGGGCTGCCATCTATGGGGTTGCACAGAGTCGGACACGACTGAAGCGACTTAGCAGCAGCAAACTTGGTAAGGATTCAGTAGTTTTCTTTTTCTCCACTCACTGCTGTTAACCATGCTGTGTTAAATCTCCTTTCCCCCGCTGGTAACAAGAAGGGCAGGGATCTTGTCCATTGTGTTCATCGGTGCCATGGTCACCCAAGTGCCTACAGTAGCACTGGCACATAGTAGAACCTCAGGAGAGATTTATTAAACTCGACGTCTTTGGTAGAACCCCAGTTGTTTCCATTAATTAGAAGAAAATTCAGAATTGGCTGCTTTAAAGCGCCAGTCCTATGGGCCTTTGTAAATCTCATCTTTTCCTCTTTCCTCCAGAATTTGCTCTCTTCGGGTTTATGAAAGTGGAGGAGTGATGGGGCTTCTCTCTCCATCTGCCTCCTCTTCCTACACCTTGGGACACTCTCACCCCTCCCCTTGTCTCATCCTCTGTGTCTTCCTTCGTGTTAGGAAGGAAGAGGGTAGAAGAGACATGCCCCTCACACCCCTGGTTGTGCCTGTAGGCCTCTCTCTGAAGGTATGACGGTGGGTGTCTGCCAGGTCCAAATATTGGCCTTCCTCTGGTAGCCAAGAGAGCATTCTTCAGGGCCTCTTTTGGGGACTCTCCCTTGCATTCCTAGAAAGGGTTCCCAGGTGGGAGACATCTGGTTTCAGCTCTCTTCCATCCAGTCACCTAACGATACACCCCACAGCCTTTCCCGTGAAGTCCCTTAATTTGCAGGCTGCCCTCTTGGACAGGGTCCTGACCGGGGTACTTGACCCACGGAAAGCTCACACATCCTTGCTCCCCAGGTGACCACTGCCCCTGCTGGCCCTGCCATTCCATTCTCCCATTCTCTTTTCACCTGCTCAGGTGAGCTCAGGGCAGATGAGCAGATCTGATGACCCAGCAGTCATCCAACTGGGGGCCAAGGTGCCAGGTACCCTTTTGCACAGACCCCCTCCAAAGTGATTCTGCTGCGTGATCTCTCCTGTCTTTGAAAGAAAGACAAGTTCATGGTCCCAAGGAGAAGGAGAGGAGAGCCATAGCTTCTGTCACAGATCAGGCAGAAAGAAGACCCAGGGCCAGTGATTCCCCTTGCTCACATTCCTGTGTCTTCTCTCGACTGGAGAGCGGGGGAGAGGATGGGGCAAGTGGGGAACGAGGACAGCTGTGCAGGACTAGCAGGAGGCGTCTCTTCCCAGCCTCGTGTACCGTTCACAGTGGAGGGCACTGGGCCATCTCCCATGGTGGTTTTGCTCCTTGGTCACTGGGCAGCAGCACAGGTCTCACTCAGCATCCCGCCGCCCCGTGAAATCTGCACCCTCCACCTCTCACGTGGGTCCTCTGCCCGTCAGGGGTGAAGTCTGTGTGCTGTGCAGCAGCTGTTGTGTGCTCCTCAGATTGCAAACTGTCGAGTCACAAGATATTGCAAAACATCTTTATACGTCTTTTTAGTCTTATTGTTCTCTTAAAGGTCATTGCCTATGAGAAACAGTCGTTTATTTCATTCTTTAGTGTAGCTTCTCATGATAATTTATTTTTGAAGAACTTGCCGTGGATGGCAACTTACCTGAAGATGCCAGAATGAAGAGGTATATGGTACTTGGAATTTTTTTTTAATCCCCATTATTTCTGTGTTATGTATGTGTTCATCTGGCTTTCACTACTGCATTAAAATTGGTATGAAACATGTTTACCAAAACAGCTGGATTACTTGAGGTCTGGCAAAAGAGCATGAATCAACACTGCTGTTAAATTCCTGAGCAGTGCTTTGAATGTAGATTCGATGTGTGTCATGAAAGTATGCGTGGATTGCCTGAGGCCTTCAGTCATTAAAGGCCTGGATGCCTAGCATTAGTCATTACACTCCTGGTGCCTCGAAAAGAATTGAGACAGGTTTTAGATGAGCATATGTAGTGTTTGTCATTTCTATTAGCGCTCTAATTAAATCAGCCTTCTAATCAGACAACTTATAAAATCTTAAGTAATATAATTAGAGCAAAATAGACCGCAGCCATCAGCTGTCTGAAGCACTTAGTTGGGTAGTAACTTTCCGGTCATGTTTTGCAGAATGAGTGACTTTGATAAGGGCACCATTCGGCGTTAGAATGAGGAGCTTAGTAAAGCAGGCTTTCTCTAGGTCCTCTAAAGATTCCAGGCAGGGTTTCTTTCTGCTGTTGTATCTCTTAGCTAACAGATCACATTTCATCTGTAGTGATGACTGTAGCATCTTAGAAATTCTAACCCTGTCACCATTCCAAGCTGAAAAATGACAGCCTATTTCCATTCATGAAAAAGTGGGAAATTATTGCAAACAAATGAAGAGAAATCTCATTTGTCTTTATTAATGGAAGGGATTCAATTGGATTAACTTTCCTTTTCCCTTACTTCTTAATTATGTAGACGTTGCAGGAGACTTCCACTTGGGGGTGATGACGGCGGCTCTTGGCCCCATGATAGGTTTGAGGAGGAAGAACTCAGCGGTCTCCCTGGCAGCAGCGGCTTGCTCCACTTTGGTCTAGAAACTGCTATTTAGTGAGGCAGAGGTAGATGACCTGCTGGGCAGATTGAAAGACTCCCGGTCACCAGGTTGGGCATGAAGGCAGAGCTTCCAATGGTCCAACTCCCCACCTTCAAAATTAAAATATACGTTGAGATCGTCTATGAAACCCGTGGAGCTGCTTTTGTATTATCCACTGCCGAGTCTGATCCTCGATCTGAGTCATTCCTTCCCTAAACTGCTGTTAATAACAGCAAGTAGTAATGATGCTAAGTAGCTTCCATTTATCCAGTGCCTGCTATGTGGCAGGTCCTGTGCTCTCCGTTTTGCCAATATTAGCTATAATCCCTGGAGAAGGTGATGGCACCCCACTCCAGTACTCTTGCCTAGAAAATCCCATGGACGGAGGAGTCTGCTAGGCTGTAGTCCACGGGGTCCCGAAGAGTCGGACACAACTGAAGCGACTTAGCAGCAGCAACAGCTATAATCCCTACACCACTGTCCTAAGAGACGGTTCAGTGGGCATATGCATGGTTCCCTCAAGGTTAGACAGCTCATCTAAGTGGGGAAGCCAGAATTTTAACCCAGATATGTCATGACTCCAAAGCAGAGTTTTCTGTGCCGCCTCCATCCCAGGGTGGAACTGAAGGTGGGGTGAGCATCACCTCACGTGGTCATGAGATTAATTCAGATGTGTTTATAGCCACATTCTCCTTTTGCTTATCACCCTCCTCTTTCATTGCTTAGTCTTTAAGTAACACAAAAAGATCTATTATACCATTACAGTTCATTTTTCTCATAATTGCATTCTCAGCAGATGCCATTGACAAATTATCGAGCTTCTCCTGTCTCCCTGACATTCTTATGTAGTTTTGAAATGTGTTTTAGATTAAAATTTCTCTCATAAAAGGCAGCACCGTTACTTTTTCAATAAGAATCTGCTCAACCACCCAACCACCCTCCACCGCCCCGGAAAACACAGTGAAGATTCACTCACAACACAGAGAATAAGCGGGTTCACGGAGGGAAACGCCATCTACCTTGCAGGGTGCACTTAGGCAGACCTGCTCCCCAATGCACAGGTCCCAGGACACTCACCCTAGTTACTCACAAGCACGCTTTCGTCCAGAGCAACCAGACAGATCTAGGTACAAGGAATGCGGCCAGACTTAAACCTCTTCTGGAAGAGAAGTCTTCCTCCTGTGGGCTGTCTGTGCTTCCCTGCTGTCTCCCCCGGTGAGACCCCATGCCTACTGGATGCCTGCTAAACATGTTTTTACCACTGTTGAACTCAAGGGAGGTGGTGATTTTTGCAGGTTGTGTGAACTCCAGATTGTCCTATTCCATTACCTCTTGATACGTTAGGCAGAACTGTGTTCTCCAAGCCTGAAGCCCCTCATTAACGCACCTGAGTGCTTGTATATACACATTCCAAGGCTCCACCCCAGAATCTCCAGGTATGGGGTTGAGGAATCATTTTTACAAAAGCTCCTCAGGTAATTCTGTGTGTGTGCTCAGTTGCTTCAGTCGTGTCTGACTCTGCTACCCCATGGATTGTAGCCCGCCAGTCTTCTCTCTCCATGGGATTCTCCAGGCAAGAATACTGGAGTGGCTTGCCATGCCCTCCTCCAGGGGATCTTCCCGACCCAGGGATCGAATCCGTGTCTACTGCATCCCCTGCACTGCAGTCAGATTCTTTACCACTGAACCACCAGGGATGCCCAATTCTGTTACTAAGTACAGTTCTGCCACCTCAGAACAGTAAATGGAATTTGCAGTAAACAAGGACTTGCCGGGTTGTAGCAGAACCGCCATGTCCGCTTGTTTGCCAGAAGGGAGCTGTGAGGTGCATGCATGGAGAAGCCCTCCATCTCATTTCCCTCCAAGAGCCACTTAGACTGAAGCCGCATAGCTCCTGGTCTAATTGCTCCTGTGAAAGAAGGGACTGTAGACTATAATGGAAGAATAAAGGCACGTCTTTTTCGTCAGAAATTGTCTTTTAGGGATAGCATTTTAAAATTTCCGTTGCTTTTAGCAAAATTGGTTGTAGTTGAGTAGTGATGGGAAGATAGAAATAAAAAATACCAGCATTAAGAGCTGCAAGGCATTGAATGCAGTAATTGAATCTCCACCCAAAGGAAAAGTAATTATAATAGACAAAAGTACATGGTTGATGCCACTGGGCAAAACTAAGCCAGTGATCGGAAGCAGCATTCTTCATATTGTAAAGAGAAAGATACAGGTAGGTAGGTCCCAGTTTAAAGACGGGTTGCACTTCAACAAGCCATTGTTGATTCTTTAGGACTTTGTTGTTGTTCAGTCATTAAGCGATGTCCGACTCTTTGCAGCCCCATGAACTGCAGCACACTTCAGAGCATGCTAGGGTGCCCTGTCTTCCACTGTCTCCTGGAATTCACTCAGATTCATGTCCTTTGAGTCAGTGATGCTATCTAACCATTTCATCCTCTGCTGCTCCCGTCTCCTTTTGGTGTCAACATCTCTAACCTTAGATACCAGGTCACGTCAGGGCTTCCCAGATGGTACTCGTGGTAAAGAACCCTCCCGCCAAAGTAGGTAGATGTAAGAGACTTGGGTTCGATCTCTGAGTTGGAAAGATCCTGTGGAGGAGGGCATGGAAAACCACTCCAGTATTCTTGCCTGGAGAATCCCATGGACAGAGCAGCCTGGCGAGCTACAATGCATAGAGTTGTATGGAGTCGGACACAACGGAAGCAACTTAGCACACGCGTGCGCGCGCACACACACACACTAGGCCATTGCACCCTTGCAGGGGCTCCTGTATCACAGCAGACTGGCACCAGTAGTTGGCTGGGGTGAGGGTGCTGAGCACGTCGGGCATGGCTGAGCCAGCACTTCTCCTGGGTGCCACCTATGGTGTGTCCATTCACTTCCTGGCACTGAGATGTGGGCCCTGTCACTGTCCTGTGCATTTCTTTGGCTGGCGTCTCCTCCAGTACTTAAACCACACGCCATTCGCCCCTGAGTTTTGGCAGCCACTGTTCCCTTCCAGTAGAATCTGAGTCCCACAGCATTGCCCATCTTTTCCTGTAACTGTTCATTGCCCAGGTTGTGCGTGCAGGGACAGAGCAGGCGTAACAGAAAGGTATCGACCCAACAGGCTGAAATTTGTATCCCAGGTCTGTTATTTACTAGCTCTGTGAGCTGGGGCAAGCGACTTCAGATCTCGCCTCTATTTGCTGTTCCATGAAATGGGAATGAAAGCACCCCGTGAGTTATCAGCCAGTGAGACAAGGCTTCTGATAGTCTCTTCTGATTCTTCTTTGGAGCTTTGGCTCCAAGAGCCAGCAATAAACAATCCTTTCCCACAGAGAAGGAATTGTGTAAAAAGGGAAGTCACAGTGCAGGGTGGTAGACCCCAGGATGGAAATAGACACAAAGACTTACTTTTTTCACCTTCACCCCAGTGCCCTTTAACCTCTGCCCTCTGCAGAGGACCTATCCCACTCCTTTTGGACGTCTTTATTCTTAGAGATGATTTGTTCATATCTCTGCAGCCTGGCCTTCAGCAGAAAATTGGCTTTATCGCCCATGTTTTGTTAGAACTTCCCTTTATCAGGGTCGGCACGAGACTCCAAAGAGAAAGGTGGAAAGAGGTCAAAGTAGCTGCCACGTGTGTGTGATATGGTGAGAAGTTCAGGGTTTATATTTGGGGGCAGCATGTATCACTGACGTTCTTCAGCCAGCAGTTGGAGAGTTAATACAGTCAGTGCTTTCTCTGTGTGCATATGTCTCTGTGTGCATGTGTATGTCTGTGTGTAGACGTGCATGCTCGCACACACTCTGCAACGCACACACACAATTTATTAAAAATCAAACCCCGGGGAGATTATGTACAGCATTAAGGAGGGCAGAATTATTAAACCAATCCTCTGTCTGGGAGCCACGTGGTTCAAGCCTTTTGTCTTTTCATTAGACTGAATCTCTTAGGGGGATCCCTGCCACCCAATGACATCCTTCCCCTCTCAGTTCTGCGGGATATAGGCCCTCTCGTTTTCTGAAGAGGACTCTCTGTGTCTAACAGATGAAGATACTTTCAATAAAAAATCTATTCTTAGCTTGGTCACGTAGGGCCAAGTTTTGCTTCTGAAAATTAAACTGTTGTCCTGGCAGATGGGTTCCTGTGTCATTTTTTTCACGTACTTGGAACCAGCTCTGTACATCTCTGCTGGCTGGGTCTTCACTCTAATGAGATTCTTTTTTGGTTTGTTTCCTGGGCACGCTGCAGACAAGGATCTGTATTTCTTATGCCAGCTACAGTGACCAAGACGGATGAGCATCAATCATTTGTCCTCCGAAATGCCCGCTTGGTCACAGCTGTGAGATGAACAGACGAACAAGGCCAAGTCCTGATCCTTTCATCTAGTTTAAATGTAGCGTATTCTGGAGGAAGTCCCGAGAGCCAGTTTTTCCCCCACCCATGCCGTAAGAGCACAGAATGTAAAATAAATACCTGGCCTGGAGATTGCTAGGAGAGAAGCAGGAATTTGAGCTTCAAGCTTCCTTGCGAGGCGGTACAATATTGTGGGCGTCCTGAATAAATAAGATGTGTTCGGTGGTAGCACAGCCTTCTGCCTCCGAGGTTCTTTTCAGCCTCTTGCTAGCTGAGTAAATAGGCCAGTGATTTAGCATGTGGCTCTTGTAGCTTCAGCTTCTGTCGTCTTACTCTGTGCATTTTATACAGGGCATTCATTCTGCTTATTAAATATTACTGCCATAGTTTTAAGGGCATTGATAGCTCTAATGGCCCTCCAGACACAGAGTGACTGAGGATCACCTTCCTGTTATACCATTACTAATTTAAATAAGCAGATAGTCATGTGAAACACAAGCTTAACCCACGGCATCTTCTGAGTTCCCAGCATCTTGGGGCTTATTTATTTATTTGACTGTGCCAGGTTTTGGTTGCTGCATGCAGGATTTTTAGTTGCGGGGTACAAATTCTTAGTTGCAGTTTGTGGGATCTAGTTCCCTGACTAGGAATCGAACCCAGGCCCTCTGCATTGGGAGCACTGAGTCTTAGCCACTGCACCGCCGAGGAAGTCTCAGCATTTTGGGTTTGACACTGAGACCCTTGTTGATTTGGAGCCAGGCTCTGTGTTTTCATTGGTGAGCAGGCTGGGAGACTGTAGTTATTGTGCTCAAGAGAGTCTGAAGAAGCTGAGATGTTTTGTGTGGGGCTAATGGATATTTTAAAGAACAAGGTGATTGTTTGCTATTCATTTCTGTACTTAGAAACTTGGAGTCGTTTTCATTCATTTGACAAATATTACGCATCCACTCTGTGCCTAGCGTTGAGTGAGGCAATGGGGTACGATAGTGAACAAAGAGAAAATCCCTGCCTTTATCAAGCTTAGTAAACACATTAGAATCAATGAAAAGTAATTTATTCAATTCAAAGTGATATATGTTATGGGGAAATCACACAGACCTGCTGGAATTGGGAGTTCTAGGGAATAATGATATTGGCAAATGAATATGTTTGAAAAGCATAGTAATAATAGGCATAAGCATAATAATAGGTTGAATTCTGCCCAGTGATGAGGCTGTATATCTTTGTGACATCATTTGTCCTATTGCCTTGTTATGCTAGATAACCTCTCATGCTTATGTCCTGCTTCTGTGAGTACTTTGATTTGTAGTACGGAGACTATAAATCATGAGTCCTGGCTTCCTCTACAGCCCCAATTCCAGCATCATACACATTACAGATGTTCCAGACATGTGTATTAAGTGAATGGATATGTCTCCAGCAGTAAGAAACAGACATGGCCATGGGTGTGACTGCTTCAAGCTATACGGAGTGTATTACAAGGTGTGTGTCTGTGTTTCTTGAGGTGGAGGGAGGTATTGCCGTGTCCCTTTGCTGAGCAATTCCTAGTTAATTGTCTCCTCACAGAGCAGCGTGGATTATGAGGAAATCTGCTAAAGACCTTTTCTTTGTTTTCTCCTCTGGAAATTTTGCTTCCTTAGTATAAAGGTCACAGGAGGGATGCTCAGTAAAGGCTTGACCCCAAACCAACTGGGAGCAGCTGTCTGCCTGTTCATATTTAGCTCTGAAGACATCAGACCTTGTGGTCTGATCCAAGACATTCCAGTTACTAGCAGGAAGTTGTTTTTTATGGGCCTTCTAAATTAATTGTAAGCCTAGCTGCCTTTTCCATGGTAGGTAGGCTAAGCCAAACAGCCTAATGATGTCTTGGGGGTGAGCCCGTCAGTCAGTCCTTCTTCCCATGCTTTCAACCCTTCTGAGCTGCACGTGGGGTCCACAAAGCCACCTGCTTCTCCCCGTCATGGGCAGTCAGCTGTGCCCATCGCCGGGCATCTGGGGCATTACCCAGAGGTTCATTGATTGAGGAAGAGCACACATTCAGATTGGCTCAAGGGGAAAGGAGGGCTTTGCTGGAAGCAGGCAGGAGCATCTAAGAGAAGCTAAGATCTGGTGTTTAGTCCCTCACCAGGGATGAGAATGGGTGACTTAGTTAAGGGGAAGGTGGGCCTCTGTGGCAGGTAAACCCCCAGACCTCAGCGGCTCACGCAACAGAAGTTTCTCATGCTCGTAAAGGGGAAGGCTGTGCTCCACAGAGTCGTTCAGGGCCCCAGGGTGGTGGAGCTCTACTGTCCTTACCCGGGACATCACCATCCAGCCTGCAGACCGGGGAAGGCAGAGGGGAGGGTTGAGCTGGCTGTTTTGTGGGTCAGTCTTGGAGGTGGCATATATCACTGTGTCCGTTGGCCTGGACGAAGGCCCACGGCCCCGGCTTACTTCAAGGGAGGCTGGGGATGCGGTTCAGCTGTGTGCCCAGGAGGAAAGGGAAGTGGGTTTGGAGGACAGTCAGTCATCCCTGCCCCATCCAGGAGCTCTAGATCCCTCCATATCCAGGTTAACTACGTCCTTTGACCTGACTGAAAGCTGTGTGTCCTTCTGTGCTGGATAGGATGAAAGAGGGATGTGTCGTGCTTTTTTGTGAGAGACCATTTCAACTCGCTGCTACGTGGATGCTGTTTCAACTTGCTGGACCAGCAATTGGGCTGGTATTCAGCCAGGCCCACGATTCCCGCCCCACCCCCACCCCCACCCCGCCCTCTGCCAGGGCTAAAAAAGTCAGCTGAGTTGTAAGCATATTCTGTGCAAGGCTC
>NW_011495071.1:2413560-2415157 GCF_000754665.1 Bison bison bison
AGCTAACAATAGGCCTTGAAATAATGTCTGTAAGCTGTGTAAGAAAAGACAGTGTTCCCAGGAGACTCTGACCTAAATTTTGAGCTGGGCTGTGAGAATTTGCCTTTTATAACAAGAAAAGACAGGTCCCCCCGCATCGCATCTGTTTAGTCTATCTCAGCTCCAGGGATTGCATGTCCCTTCGGGCCCGAGGGGAGGGCCCTCCTTTCTCTGCTTCATGGTTTCTGCAGTGTGGTTTCTTCGGGACGTCGGTATCAACACAACTTCCTTCTCCTAAGTTTGGCCGCACGGCTTTGACATGGGTGCACATGTGTTTGGGATCCAGCATATTAGGAAGACAGAGAGAGAGAGAGTGTGTGTTTGTGTGTGTGTGTGTGTGTGTGTGTGTGTGTGTTTGTGTCTAGGAACTTGCAGGGTGTGAGCACCACTGTCCACTTGCCCTGCCCTGTGTCTCTGACAGCATAGCTGTTACAAGTATGGAGAGGGGGTGGCCTGACCCCGCCCGAAGCAGGCTGCCCTGCACCTACCGGGACTACAGAACAGTGGCTGTTCTGGCACCCAAAGCTTCTTACACAGTGGCCACGCATACTGATGCTCTCATAGGGCACTTCTCATAGGTGTTGGGGACACAGTAATTGGTGCCCATGTGTCGGATGTAGGTGCTAGGAGTGGGATTCTTTCCTTTGGTTCAGGAAAAGGGGGTGCAAGGAGAGAAATCTGTACCCAGAGAGCCCATTGTTCTGCCCTGTTGAAGGAAAATGATGTTTTTAGTAAGAGTCAGTCGCTAAGAAAAGACAGGCTCTGGAAGGAAGGTCTGCAGTCGATGCCGGAGAGCTGTTCTTTGTTCTTGGTGCCAGAAGCTTCTAATTATGACGGAAGGAGAGGTCGCTGTGATGAAGCGTGTCACTGTGTTTCAAAGTATCTCCACGTTGTGCTCTTGCTGCGTTCCTCACGCGATAGATGTTACTCAGGAGTGTACTTTGTCCTTCTTTCCAAGGACATAAACTAACAGTTTTCTCCTCCCTTTTCTTTGTTGCCCTCTGCTTTCCAACCTGGTGATCGGCTGTGTGTCCCACCCGTTGCCATGAAATTCTTTCATCACTTCCTCATCCACACCAAAAGGTAAGGAACTGCGAATGGTATTAATTTGCTGGAAGCAGCACCAACTCATAGACCAAAGAAAAAAAGAGTTGCATTTTGATCACTGGGAAATTTTTTACTTTAAGAGAAAAAGAGATTGGTTGTAGGGCCCCCAACTCTAGTATCATGTCTGGCTGATGGATTTCTTCTCTCCTGGGGCTGGCATGAAACAGGGCGCAGGGGTGTGAGGGGGTCTTTGTATTATGAATTTTTACCATCAGCTCACAGTGGTCAGTGAAGTTTTATAAAGACTGAAATATTACGTGAAAGGAGGTGAGAGGAGTGTTAATACTGCTCTGTCTCGATTGTCACTGAAGCACAATTAGTCCCATCAGTAACGAGTCTGATTTGGGGTTTTATTATACCCGTGACATGATAGGATAGACACCATTTGGATTCTCTGCCCAACAGGAAAACTTGTACTTTTGTAACTGCTGAACACACATGTGCACACTAG
>NW_011495071.1:2415257-2421877 GCF_000754665.1 Bison bison bison
TCTTTTTTTTTTTTTTTTTTTGCATTTTTTTATTGTGGTAAAAAACATAAAACATTTTTCATCTTAATTATTTTTAACTGTGCAGATCAGTAGTGTTTAAATATATTCACATGGTTGTTTAAAGGATCTGCAGAGCTTTCTCATCTTGCAAAGCTGAAACTCTTTACCAATTCCCCTCTTCTCCTTCTCCCCCACCCCTGGTAACCACCATTCTAACTACCTGCTTCTATGAGTTGGACTGCTCCAGATACCTCAGGTAGGTGGTGGCATCATATATGTCCATCTGTGACTGACTGAGTTCGCTTACTATAATGTCCTCAAGGGTCATCCATGTTGGAGAAGGTGACAGGATTTCCTTCCTTTTTAAATAGGACATGAATAGTACTCCATTGTAAGTATACGTACTCCAATTTGCTTACCCATTTACCCGACCGTGGACATCTGGCTTTTTTCAGGTCTTTGTTCTTGTAAGTAGTGCTGCTGTGAACCTGGGCACACATATCCCACCACTCTTTTTGACTGGATGGCTTCTGCCACGTGCATTCCCAAATTGAGTTAGGACTGCCCCTTGTGTGTGAGCCCGGAAGCCTAGCATCTCCAGGTACTGAGCACTCACTGAGGCTTAGTGACTGGCAGACAGCCTTCCCTCGTCCTGTTACCTGGCACATCATATTCTCCCTTGCTTCCCTTTCCTAAACATTTTGGGCCGAGGCCATGGAATCCCATAGTCCCCCATACTACCTATTAATTACCCTCACGCTGGGATGGTTGTCTTTTCTGGATAATAGGCATCATCTCTTGTAAACGATGTGAGCTGAGGATTTGTTTTCAAGTCAGATCTCCTTGCGTCATGAGCGGAAGCAGCTCGTCCTGTTGCAGTAATCCATAGGAGGGGAAGAGAGCACGGTATAGATCTTAAGTGGCTGGTGGTTTCCATCTTGCCCTCCCTGTTCCCTCGGGGCACCTTGGATCAGGCTACGGCACGTGTTACCAGAGCTTTGTTTATCCAGGGCTGCGGGCATCAGAACTTGTCCCTATCATGGGCCTGAATTCCTGATGGCAAAAAAAGGACTGTTTTCCGAAAGTTCTCTTGGTGCCCATGAGTGTGTGAGAAAGTGGAAAGGGTGGGATTTAAGGATTTATTTGGTGGGG
Organism: Bison bison bison; assembly: GCF_000754665.1. Lineage (NCBI taxonomy): Eukaryota > Metazoa > Chordata > Mammalia > Artiodactyla > Bovidae > Bison > Bison bison. The sequence goes on from NW_011495071.1 coordinate 2,416,410, forward strand.
GCAGTTCTGTGATATTGTCAACCAGCGTGGCTTAACCACAGGCCCAAAGCCCTACTAGGATAGCGTCTACAAGGAGAGATGCAACTCACTTGTGGGTAGGCAGGTTGAGAAAAAAATAATCATTTTCTGACTTTTCAAAAACAAATATCATGTTTGTAAGAAAACATTGAAAACATGCTTAAAGGGATACTTTTAATGTGATTTTCATGACCTGTGTTGGCCACTTCATTATTGGAGAAGGCAGGTGGCTGGGAAGAATTAAACAGCACTGTTAGCAGTTGTAAGGGTGCATCGTAGAATCAGTTCTTAAAGCAGGAAACAAACTTGGCCAGTGGGGTGTGTGGAGAGTGGACATGAGAGATGTAGTGTGTTGGAGCCACAAGGGGCTCCAGAGCAAGATGAAGAAAATGCTTGGCTTCATCAAACTTGGGTGTATGACTTACATAGAGCAGATTCATGGTTGCTAAGGGGGAAGGGGTGAGGAGGGATGGCATTAGCAAATGCAAGCTATTATATATAGATTGGATAACAAGGTCCTTCTCTATAGCACAGGAAACTATATTCAATATCCTGTGATAAACCATAATGGAAGAGAATATAAAAAAGAATATATACACAAACATACATGTAACAAAATCCCTTTGCTGTATAGCATAAACTAATACAATATTATAAATCAAGTATGTGTGCTTAGATGCTTAGTCGTGTCTGACTCTTTGTGACCCTTTGGACTGTAGCCCAACAGGCTCCTCTGTCTATGGGATTTTTCAGGCAAGAATACTAGAGTGAGTTGCCATTTCCTCCTCCAGGGGATTTTCCTGACCCAGGAATCAAACCCGCGTCTTGTGTGTGTCCTCTACTGCAAGCAGATTCTTTAACGGCTGAGCCATAGGAAAGCCATAAATCAACTATATGTCCATTAAAAAAAAAAAAAATACTCAATGTGTGCCTTAGGCAGGCAGACATCCTGCCTCTTAGGCCTCCTTATCCTGGATGTTTCATGTCATTGGCACTTTGAGCCTTTGAGAGCAGTGTGGGGACTGTTATTCTTACCAAATACTTTGTCGATACTCCTCTGTGCTCTTCTTGGGAAATCAAGGACGAGCAGGACTATGCACAGTGCCAGGTCCACCTGCTGTGTCATGGAGGCAAAGCCAGATAATACATACAGGGCAATTTAACCATCAACATGTTTAATGGGAACCCCAGGGCTAGCTGTTTCTTGATGATCGGTGACGAGGAGATTTGAAAGCAGGATTCCTCACTTATTGTACAGGTCAGCTTGATGTTGTTCAGTGGCTAAGTTGTGTCTGACTCTGTGACCCCATGGACTGCAGCACACCAGGCTTCCCTGTCCTTTACTGTCTCCCAGAGTTTGCTCATTTCATATCCATTGAGTCAGTGATGTTATCTAGCCATCTCACCCCTGCCACCCCCTTCTCCTCTTGCCCTCAATCTTTCCCAGCACCAGGATCTTTTTTTCAATGAATCAGCTCTTCCCATTAGGTGGCCAAAGTACTGGAGCTTCAGCTTCAGCCTCAGTCCTTCCAATGACTATTCAGGGTTGATCTCCTTTAGGATTGACTGGTTTGATCTCCTTGCTGTCCAAGAGACTCTCAAAAGAGTATTCTCCAGCACCACAATTTGAAAGCATCAATTCTTTGGCACTCAGCTTTCTTTAGGGTCCAACTTTACATCTGTACATGACTACTGGAAAAGCCATAGCTTTGACTATACAGACGTTTGTTGGCAAAGTGATGTCTCCGCTTTTTAATACACCGTCTAGGTTTGTCATAGGTTTTCTTCCAAGGAACAAGCATCTTTTAAATTCATGGCTGCCATCACTGTCTGCAGTGATTTTGGAGCTAAGAAAATAAAGTCTGTCAGTCTTTTCATTTTTTTCCCATCTATTTGCCATGAAGTGATGGGACTGGATGCCATGATCCTAGTTTTTGAATGTTGAGTTTTAAGCCAGCTTTTTCACTCTCCTCTTTCACCTTCCTCAAGAGGCTCTTTAGTTCCTCTTCTCTTTATGCCATTTGGGTGGTGTCATCTGCGTATCTGAAGTTATTGATAGTTCTCTTGACAATCTTGATTCCACCTTGTGTTTTATCCATCCTGGCATATCACGTGATGTACTCTGCATATACGTTAAATAAGCAGGGTGACAATGTACAGCCTTGACATACTTCTTTCTCAGTTTTGAACCAGTCTGTGTTCCATACCCAATTCTAACCACTGCTTCCTGTCCTGCCTACAGGTTTCTCAGGAGACAGGTAAGGTGGTCTGATATTCCCATCTCATTAAGAATTTTCCACAGCTTGTTGTGATCCACACAGTCAAAGGCTTTAGTGTAGTCAATGAAGCAGAAGTAAATTTTTTGGGGGGGAATTCCCTTTCTTTTTCTATGATCCAGCGGATGCTGGCAATTTGATCTCTGGTTCCTCTACCTCTTCTAAACGCAACTTGCACATCTGGAAGTTCTGGGGAGGACCTTTTTGTCCGAAAATTTACATAGTTGATAGAATACAATGAGTCTCACTTGTGGTTTTATTTACTTTTACATTAATTTAGAGGTAAGCGATGTTCTAGAGAGGACACTTCACTTATTCAGGACTTTAATTTTAGTGCAGTTTAGATAGAAATAAACTAATACATAGTAGTAGTGATAGTAACAGGGCTGATAAGATGGAGATGGTTTTAGACATCAGAGCACTTTGCTCGTCACAGCAAATACGCACCTAGAAGAAACGCACAGAGGGGGAACTGGGTTTTAGGTTTCTGCTGTAGATGAGATCTGGACATTATTAGTGCTAGGAATTATAAATTAGTAATATTGGGAACACGTGTGTCGGGTAGGGGACTATCCCTTGGAGAAAATGTATAGGCATGGCTGAAGCATAGAAACCAGAAGTGAGGGCAGAAAAGAAGAGTGAGGATGAGCAGAGAAGGGGCACCACACCTGGAGCACAGACAGAGAGCTTTCCAGGGGAGGGTTGTGATCATCTGAGGAACAGGGCTCTGCCTGGTACACATTAGCATCACCCGGGGGGGCTTCTTTTTTCCTAAGAGTTTATTTTTTTAGAGCAGTTTTAGGTTCATAGCAAGATTTAGGGGAATACAGACATTTCCCATATCCAACCCAGGATGCTTTTTGAAAATGCACTGGTGACTGGGCTCCATCCTACAGCAATCAAATCTGAATGTGTACAATAGGACCCAGTTCAGACACTATATTTTTTAAAAGCTTTTTAAAAATCTGGACGTAATGATCCTTATGTCCAGAGGTGTTGGGAACCACTGATCAAGAGGGGAGGAAAGAGCAGTGCTGATGAATTGGTCAAGAGGCAGGTGCTTGGTGGACTCAGAGTGTTGTCGTCGGTAGAACTGTGAAGCTAGAAGGCCAGCCTTGGAAGGTTAAGAGAGGAGAGAATAAAAATGCAGCATACCTACACATGGGAGTGCAGAGTCAAGGAATTTGGCAGGAAATGGGAGGTGAGAGATGAATGAATGCGAGGAATAATAGCAGGTCAGATAAAGGGTTTGCTTTTGTTTTTAAAAGAAAAAGGTGTCAGAAAAGCTGCTCAGTAGAGAGAGGCTAAGTGTAGGAAGAGAGAGCAGCATCAGTGGGCTGGGGTGTGATGTGCGTGGGCTCGTGGGCAAGGCGGGCTGGAGAGGATCTTCCTCGCTTAGTAAAGAGTGAAGGTGGGATGCTCGGCAGGTTAGGGGCCCACACACCAGAGGGTTGGCCTTATCCATGGTACCGGCGAACAGGCTCTTCCCAAGACCCCAGGTGGGAATTCAGAAGAAGCCGGGAGGATGAGCAGATGGGAAACAGCCTGGCCCAGTCCCTGTCTGTGGGTCTGGGTGAGGAAGACCACGAGGCACGTGAAAAGCGATTGATGTGCAGCTGCTGTGCTTCCCGAGTTGGCGGGGTCTGTAACAGACCAGAGTTGCAGGGATGTGTCTTCTGTCCCCACCATCTGCAGTCCAGGCTTGGGAATGAACAAGACGCGTGGTGGGGATGGGCCAGGGCTGGGACCTGACTTGAGAGGCTTAGGAGAATGGCAGGGCAGGAGGCTGGGCTACTGGAGAGAGTCGTTTCTAAATTGTTCATCCTGAATCTCAGATGAGAGGATGGAGGCCAGTGTAGATAAAGGATGGTTAACAGACCCTAAGGAGTCAAATGGCTGGAAGGCTCCTTGGGACCCAGGCAGCAGGAGCACCAAGGGACATGGAAAGAGGATGCCTGGGAAGGGCTGGGCTGAGGCTGACCAGGCAGAAGACTGCTCCCTGCTTGTCCTGGGGAGGGTGAGAAAGTAGAGCATGTACCCCAAGAGGGTCAAGTTGCAATTAAGGTCAAGAAGAGAAGGAAAGCCTGAAAGTCAGATATGGGGGAAAAAAAAAAAAAACTTAGTGGTCTTCAAGCAGAGCATAACAGAAGGAGGTTGTTGGTGCAGATAAATCTTTCTTTTTAAGAAAAAGGGTGTGGGTTTTGCAGGGGGTCAGTGGTGATGGTTTCTTTCCCCTTTAAGACGAGCAAATCAAAGAATATTAGTAAAATATAGAAATAGCTCAAATAACATGAATATTTTATGTTCTCTGTGTTATCTCGAAACCCAGCTGTTTGCTGACCATTAAAGAAGACAGTTACAGACCTGGTAGTAAGTTATTTAAAATGGAACCTCTGAAAATATATCTGTTTCATGGCATGAATTCTCCATTTACGCTGTTGGCCTTTGCAGAAAGAAGGAAATAACATTATGTACAAATGTTGTTAATTACTCATTAATCTGACATTTTGATGGCATTAAGCAACAAATATTAATTTGAGGCTCAACACTGTGATTGTTTCTAAGATGTATGACATCTCCCAAAATATGAAACCCACATTTCAAAATTACTTTCTTCAAAGACCGATGGTGGCAAAACTCATTATTAGAGCCTTCTGTACCTTAAATGCTTTAAATGAAACACTGCAATTTACAGAATTCATTACTGGGCTCTACTAATTAGAACTTTAAAGGAAATCACAGTGGGGAATTAGACATTTTAAAGAGCATTTCCTTGAGCTGAAACGTTCTTCAGAATAAAGGTTGTTTTGCAGCAAATGAGACACTTGAATTTGACATTCGTATATAGATACACACTCTGAAGAGTAGCATGTTTGACCAGCCGTGCCTGGAAATCATTCTTGTTCTCTGTTCAGACAAAAAGAAGAACAACAGAGGCAACAGGGGAGGGACAAGACAGAAATGCAAATTAGACGGCCAGAGTGTCCTCAGAAGCCAAACAAAAAAACACAGACGTATCTAATTAGTTTCCAAAGCCAGCTTTACTCTGGGAAAAAAAAAATAGAAAAAGAAATTTCTCATCTAAGAAAACAGCAGCGAGAGCCGTGTGAGTCCCAGGTGTATGGGTGATTACAGCAGAAAGCAGAAAAAGCCATTGCTGTTGGGCTCAGCTGC
>NW_011495071.1:2421977-2487735 GCF_000754665.1 Bison bison bison
GGGCTCAGCTGCCTCTGTGCTACACAAATGTGTTTACAGAAAGAATATAAAATCGACCGTGGATAACTCCCTGCCTTTCCCCAAATTGATTAATTTCTCGACGTGCTGGCACGTTTTTACATTGGGCTGGGAGCGAGTGTAAGAGATGAATGTGTAAATCAACAGCAGGTGGGAAGTTGGATGTATCTGGCCCAGCTGCTGTCCTGCGCGTTTCCTATTCTGTTTGGTTATCTCAGTCCGGCATCTGTCGTGGCCCAGGACTCCAGGGCTTCTGTCATCCCAGGCCCGGGGAGCCAGTGTCGCCTGTTTCTCTCCCAACAGCTCCCCATCTTGGGATGGCAGACAGCAAGCTGGCATCCCCGTCTCTGTGAGCATGAGCTGACAGAGACCTGAGCTGGGTATTTTCAGCCTTGCATTTTGATATTTCTCTTGGTAGAGACGGAGCCTTCCACTCCACCTTGAATTTGGATACTGTGTTATCTGGGCTCTTTCACAATACCTCCGCTTGATTATTGCCCAAATGAAGAAACTCAGATGTGAATACGCTTTTCTTTGTGTTTTAATCTTGGTGATGGGATGCAGTGATTTAACAATGACCTGCTTTTTTTACCCTTTAGATTATGCTTGAAGGAACAATGTGTTTTTCACACACTCCAGAAATCACTCCGGAATTTAATCATCTGGGAGGCCCACATTTTTAGCATCTCCTAACACCGTAGCGTTTTGCAGTTTGTTTTAGCCAATAGAGGTCATTTCAACTCTTCCGACGTAGGGATCCTTCCTCTGCCACACTCATCACAGGTGTCCCAGGTGGCACGAGTGGTAAAGAATCCACCTGCCAGTGCAGGAGACTCAAGAGATGTGGGTTCGATCCCTGGGTCGGGAAGATGCCCCAGAGTAGGAAGTGGCAACCCACCCCAGTCTTGCCTGGGAAATGCCATGGACAGAGGAGTCTGGCGGGCTACAGTCCACAGGCTGCAGAGAGTTGGGAGCAACTGAGCGCACACACAGACAGCCGCACACCTTCTCATGAGGTTGACGAGACCCACTGTGATATCCAGGAAAAACGACAGAGGCCTCTCTCTGACAACACTTCCCCATGTGGGGCATTGTCCCAAGCTGCTTATCCTGTCTTTCTTGGATAATAGTGACGGTTAGTGCTTCTCCAAGCCTTTCTGAAAAGACCAGCCAGTCGCTCAGTCGTGTCTGACTCTTCGCGACCCCGTGGACTGTAGCCTACCAAGCTTCTCTGTCCATGGGATTCTCCAGGCAAGAATACTGGAGTGGGTTACCATTTCCTTCTCCAGGGGATCTTCCCGACCCAGGGATCGAACCCAGTTCTCCCACATTGGAGGCAGATGCTTTAACCTCTGAGCCACCAGGGAAGATAGGGACTTGCTAGGACAGTTCTTATCATCCAAATAAAATGTCAATTACTAAGTGTCTTTTTAAAATGGTCTACAGAACATGCTAACTGATGATTGCTACAGACAGGAAAACAGATATTTGATATTTAATTTAAAAGAGATGAGCAAACATGTTTTAAGACCAACCTAGACAGCATACTAAAAAGCAGAGGCATTACTTTGCCAGCAAAGGTCGGCCTAGTCAAGGCTATGGTTTTTCCAGTACTCATGTATGGATGTGAGAGTTGGACTATAAAGAAAGCTGAGCACGGAAGAACTGGTGCTTTTGAACTGTGGTGTTGGAGAAGACTCTTGAGAGCCCCTTGGACTGCAAGGAGATCCAACCAGTCCATCCTAAAGGAAATCAGTCCTGAATATTCATTGGAAGGACTGATGCTGAAGCTAAAATCCAATACTTTGGCCACCTGATGCGAAGAGCTAACTCATCGGAAAAGACCCTGATGCTGGGAAAGATTGAAGGCAGGAGGAGAAGGGGATGACAGAGGATGAGATGGTTAGATGGCATCACCGACTTGATGGACATGAGTTTGAGTAAGCTCTGGGAGTTGGTGATGGACAGGGAGGTCTGATGTGCTGCAGCCCATGGGGTTGTGAAGAATCAGACAGGACTGAACTGAACTGAACTTCATAAAAGATAACGTTCAGTGCTGCTTCAGGGTATACTGTGTATTTTTTATATTAATAATTTGGGCAATGATTTCCTCCATTCATTTCCACTTGAAGTTTTTTTTTTTAAAGAATCTAACTTATAATAAACTGAGATGCTTTAAGGAAGGATTCTCTATTGTCCTGTCAAGTTGCAGAACATATCAAATAGCAACTCTGTGCTGTCATCACGTTGATATGTGGCTGGATCTACTTTTTCTTCCCGCACATGTATTTTCATGGCCCCTTATTATTTCTTTTTTCTTCCTTAAACCTTAGCTAAAATAATCCGAGGCTTGTTATTACCACATTCATTTTTATATTTATTTGCAGTCTCTCGGGTAGAGATAGATAAGACAAAGTATTATTGTTTACAAATCCCCAGCAGGATTCACTTCAAGAGTATTTATGTATATTTTTATTAAAAAAAAAAAGATTGTCAGAAAATTTTAAAAAAGATTTAGAAAGAAAATCCTAGGTTATTTGGGGAAAAAATCAGAATTGATGTGACTAGAGAATCTCACGCATAGAAATCTGGAGTGTTGAATTTGAAACTTGTAACAGGCTCAGAGGTCTGTGCTAGTGATATTTTAATTTGCTGAGGAAAAGATTGTATGCAAATATAGCATGTAGCATCCTGGAGTCGGAAATTCCTTAGAGATGAAACCCCTGCAGCCTTATCATGCACACCTCCAGTGATGAGGCACTCCCTACCATGATAACAGACTTTTGTTGAACATGGATTGGACAGCAGGCACTGTCTTGGTTGATGGGTTGCAATATTGAGCAAGATGAAGATGAAGAAACAGGTCCTGCTGTCATGGAGTTATATTTGAGTGGGCTGCCGACCACATCCATTGGACTGTTAGATTAAACAAACTAAGCTATTTAAATTTTGTTTGCTTCTTATCCAGATTCTGCACCCGTGTCTTCACAGGCTCAGAATTCAGAGCTAGAATTACTTCAGAGGGTTTTTAGTCCAGCCTCCTAGCAAGGCCTGTTGGAAGCTTCTATGTTTCTTATAAAACTGAACAGTCTTCCATCTGTGGGCCAACAGAATACAGCGAGGCTTGGCTCCCTGTTTCTAAATGCTTCGAGTTCCCTGGAGGAAGGCAGCATGAGAATTGGTTCAGGCTTTTTCCAGCCACATCCACTGTTACCTGGCACAAAGCTGACAGTCAGCTGCAAGGCCAAGTCTGGTTTAACGTGAACTGCTTTGTAGCAGGTCTCCTGCATTCTTACTTGTATATTGGGTGTTTTGACCTGAAATGTAGGACTTTTTTGCATTCATCTCATTTATATTTCATTCATTAAAATTCGCCTGTCTTCCAGCTTATTTTGAAATTTGTGTTCAGATTATTTTCTCTAAACATTTTTTACTGACTACTTCACCTGTAAACAATTTTTGAGTAGTCACCCTCGATATATGTGTATCTGTGAGTTTATAATTTATATACCTATGTCATTAGCTAATGCACGCATGGTCAGTCACTCAGTGTCTGACTCTTTGCAACCCTATGGATTGTAGCCCGCCAGACTCCTCATCCATGGACTTTTCCAGGCAAGACTACTGGAGTGGGTTGCCATTTCCTTCTTCAGGGGGTCTTCCCTATACAGGGATCTAACCCACGACTCCTGCGTCTCCTGCATTGGCAGGCAGGCTCTTTACCACTGAGCCACCTGGGAAGAGTTACATCACTATCTAATATCTCAAGCTGTAGTATTAATATATACTTCAGGCAAGGTTCAAAAAAATGAATCAAATTTGTATTTCAAATTTTTGTGATGATTTCAAAAATTTTATTGATTTCTGATCGGCTCTCATAAGATCATTCTTATCTCTTATATCTGGCATAGTACAGACACTCTGCTTTTTTATCATTATTATTAGGGTATAGTTGCCTTACAGTGTTATGTGAGTTTCTGCTGTATAAGGAAGTGAATCAGCTAAATATATACATATATCATCTCCCTCTTGGACCTCCCACCCACCCCCAAACCCATCCCTCTAGGTCCGTACAGAGCAACTAGCTAAGCACCCTGCCTTATACAGCAGGTTCCCGCTAGCTGTTTTACACTAGGCATTGCACATACATCAGTCCCAATCTCCCAGTGCCCCTCGGCCCACCCTGCCATGTCCCCACACATGTCCCTTCCCTACATCTGCATCTCTGTTCCTGCCCTGCAAATAGGTTCATACGTAACATTTTTCTGAATTAAATATACATGAGTTAATATACAACATTCATTTTTCTCTTTCTTACTTCACTCTAGGTCCATCCATGTCTCTATAAATGATCCAATTTTGTTCCATTTTATAGCTAAGTAATATTCCATTGCGGGGCTTCCCTGATGGCTTAGCGGTAAAGAATCCGCCTGCCAGTGCAGGAGACGTGGGTTTGATCCTCGGGTCAGGAGGATCCCTGGAGAAGAAAACGGCCACCCACTCCAGTATTCTTGCCTGGGAGATCCCAAGGACAGAGGAGTCTGGCAGGCTATTCACAAAAGAGTCAGATATGACTTAGTGACTTAACAACAACAGTATTCCACTGATGTGCATACCACATCTTTATCCCTTCCTCTGTCCATGGGCATCTATTCTAGACTGCACCCATGTCCTGGCTGTTGTAATTAGTGCTGCACGAACTCTGCCATTTTCTTGTTGCTCACTTGTGCTTTCTTTGTTAAGATTATATTCAGTCCCCAATTTCTTTGTGGAAATCTTTTTTTTTTTAAGCCAGGTATCCGTTTTGGGTAGATTGGTGTAGTTAAAACTAGGTAATATAATCCCTAAATCCATTTAATGAAGCTCAACTGAACAGCGTTTTCAGTCATCTGTTGTAGAAACCCTCAGACTCCTTGTATACCTTGCCTGACAAGCCACCCTGTCCATTGTAGACCAGGTGACAATATCACTGTCCCTGAGTGCATTTAGAATACTAGCAAAGCATAAGTTTTTTAAAGTTTAAGAATAGATGGAAATCGCTCTCATATCGCCTTCTTATTCCCTAATGAATCGTTTAACAGGTCTACAGATGTTCTCACTGTACTTTAGTGCTCTTCTCTCTGGTCCTTCAGTTGTCTCCATAATGTTTTTTCCTCCATATTTTTGGTAGGTCGCCTATAGTAGGTAGTCATTTCAGTCTTATATAAAAGTAGAAGTAAAACAAAGATAAAGGTGAATTACTGGAACACTTAAAACCTCTCTGTAGGTTGACATTGACCTGTTCCTCAGCCCTCTTGAGAAATTTTTTAACTAGATATGGATAAGCCTATTTATATTGACAGCCTGCCCCTAATTTTTCCATCTGGGCCAGAAGATTTTCATAAGACCCAAGAGTTGAGTGCTTTGACTCTAGAAACCCACATGGTAATGATAACTACCACTTTTTGGTCCCGGGCTTCACAGGGTGCAGAAGCATGAGATTTGGGGTTTGTTTGTTGTTAATTGATATGTAATGGGCCTATAGCATACTAGTTTCAGGCAGACAACATAATAATGCAATATATGGAGAAATGAAGCATGGTTTTAAACCACTGTTTCCTCTTAAGTGCCAAACACTTTACTCCCTTTTGAAAACTGGGACATTTGCATGTCTTCAGGGCTTCCCAGGTGGCACTAGTGGTAAAGAATCTACCTGCAGTGCCGGAGACATAAGAGACATGGGTTCGATCCCTGGGGCGGGAAGATCCCCTGAGGAGGGCATGTCCACCCACTCCAGTATTCTTGCTTGGAGAATCCCTTGGACAGAGAAGCCAGGCGGGCTACAGTCCATAGGGTCTCGAAGAGTCGGACACGACTGAAGTGACTTAGCACCTAGCACCTTCCTCTCTCCTTTGCCACAAAGCCTAAAAGCTATATACAGGTGTGCCCATGGTTGCACACACATTCTCCTTGAATAACCCAAGAAGAAGCTGCCAGCGCCTGGAAAGACACGTGTGAAATAGGTGAGTGCCCTCTTATTGCAACCTCACCTACCTTTGACCTCTTCTTCTCTTCACAGTGTTTACCTTTGCTGTTTGGAGACTCATTTTGTGAAATAGACGCTTTCTCTGTCTTCTGTTACCATCCCATCCCCTGCCCAGACTGTGGCTCCCTGTTCCCCTGGTAGTTGGGAGTGGGTGGAGGGGGGTGTGTAGGGTGTATATAACTAAGCAATTCTCAATTATTTCTCTAAAGTGGTATTTTAATGACTTCAGATTTTATTATAAATTTTCAAGAAAATGGGAAAAATCGTTCAACGGATATACCTATATAACAACTACTTAAATTCAGATTACTATTTTACCACATATGTTTCATCTCTGTGTCTTTATACAAACTATCTAAAGAGTTTCAGGCCATCATGACACTTTGCTCAAAAATACTTCATTATTGCATCTCCTAAAAATAAGGATGTTATCCCTAAAATAAGGTTATGCTCTGACATAACCGCTATGCCGTTTTCACACATAAGAAAACTAACATGAATTCTCTAGTATCATGTAACACCCGGTGCAATTATCCCTCCAAAATGTACCGTATATATTTTTCCCCAAACTAGGATTTAATTGTCTCAAACGTTGCATTTGGCTTTTATATCTCAAGTACTTTTGGAGTTTTGACTTTCTTTTGTGAAGGAAGTTGGAATAAAAGATCTGGATGATTTTCAAAATAATATTGAAGTCTCATTTTACATGAATGATGACTTTTTAGATTAAATAGACTATTGATCTAGATCATTCCGGTGGTTTTTTTACTGGGTAGTAAATGGCGCCGGATATGTTAAAGTTGTAAAATATAGAAATCTCCAAAGTGTGCACACGCACCACATCTTGGCAGATGCAGTCCGTCATCTGTAAATGTACACAAGACACTTAGTGCTCTGATGCTCTATGTGAGAAACCATCTTGTAAGCAGATAGCGTATCAAGGGTTTTGGTTCAGCACTGAAAACTGATTATAATAGATTGAAATTAAATATAATGTAAAGGACAGGAAAATGGTGCCAGCTAAGTAAATAATTGATTCATCATCCCCCAGTTAAACCTGGCAAGTTAAATTGCAAGGCTGAAGTTGAATGCTTGGTAGAACTCCTCTCTACATTTCAATCCCGATAAAAATCATATCAAAAAAGAGAGAAAAGTCAGAAGCCATTCAGAGAAAGGGGCATGTCCCTTGCTGTGTCTGCTTACAGCGTGACTTCAGGAATCTTGATTGTGCTGGGGAAGTTAAGGAAATAGCTGTCTCAGAGGACACAACCAAAAAGAGATCTGTGGTTGCTTGGAAATCAACAGATGCAGAAGCAAGCGGCAGCGTCTTCCCTTTTTTGTTTTATTCTAAATGACGATGAGGTAAGTAGGGTCACTATGACTTCAGTGAGTTGGCTCAGCAAGGCAAGCTTGTCGCGTGTGTTCTGGTCACGCCGTGGCTGCCACTGGGCTCCTGAGTGACCTTGGTCTGCCACTTCGGTTGCCAGCTGTCTGTGTCTCCGAGTCCTCTCCTGTACGTACAAGGCTTAGATGGAGGATCTCTGAGGTGCCGTCTAGTTCTTTAAATCTAAGATTCTGACAGCTAGAAATCTCTATGAAGTTGTTTTGTTCTGCTTTCCTTATGAAATTATAACTGATCTTTGTCATGATGACCCTCCAGGATTACTATGGCCTACATGCTTCCTGAATCAACAAAGTATCTGCTTAGTTTATACTAAATGCATATGATTGGGACTTCCTTGATGGTCTGGTGGTTAAGACTCTGTGCTCCCGTTGCAGGAGTTCGATCCCTAATCAGAGAACTAAGATTCCACATGCCACACAGTGTGGCCAAAAAAAAAAAAAAACCAACCCTAAATGCATATAGTTTTGCTACTTCTTAAAGATTAGTAGTCTTCCCCTAACAGTTTCTTAGCCAGAGTGTTTTATTAATCAGAATAGTTCATTCTGGGTCCATGTACAATAAGATAAATTTTATTGTAATTGGGAAAAGATTTAAATATTTAAAAAGTGGTAGAACCACTAATACAGTTACTGCTTAAAAGCTCTTAATTCATAGTAATTTGGCAACCTAACAGAAAAAGAGCTGACCCCAGTCATTACTCAAGGCAATGCTGTGTTGAATTTTAATTATAAAGATTCAGTATTTGTATTTTCCAGGTTGGCAGAATGTGTCCTATGTAACAGTCTTTAATGTGTTCCTTAGAATTTTTAAGCTACATATTCGTTTTCATAAAACAGGAGTAGTTTTTCCGTCAAAGCGTAGTAAGGATGAAAAGAAATCACATTTGTAAAGTGTCTGCTGCATAACAGGTGTTGAGAAATGTTAATGATCATAGACATTGTAGTCTCAGAGGATCATGGGCAATTTCCTTCTGGGTAGAAGATCCTCCAGCCAATGTACATAATTAAGGAAAACAAGATCTACTACATGATGTCCATCAACTTAACTGTATCGGCACCTCCTCGTCTAACTCATAATCTACGAAAGGCAGATACCTCCTCTTTGTTTATTATCAAAAATATAAATAATTCAAGCCACACGAATATTCTATCTGGAAAAGATTGACACCCTTTCATTAAGTCTTTCCATTTTCCTGGCCCCAGGAATATCAGGAGCAGCTGCCTTATCTTTAAATGTAAACATGTAATAACAGGAACAAAGAATCCACAAAACAGCCCTTTGTTATAAAACGTGATGATTATTCTTTATATTTGAACTGGGGCTGGATCATATGTATAGAAACTACAAATGGGGAAAACCTGATAAAATTCCGGAATCATGCCCATGCTAGCATTCAGTACATTGCTTATAATTTTACAACAGATGATAAGAGATTTAGCTTCTGTTTCTGAAATAATTGCAAGAAAAATAATCCAAATCTTCCACTCAATTTTTTATCTTGAAAACTTGAAAATATTCTTAACTCTCTTAATAAAGACAACTTCAGCACTGATAATAGTAAGAAAGGTGAACCTCATTATTCCATCTTGTTAGCTCTTTCCCCATTTTTAATGACCTGTCTAGCCATGGTCTTCTTCATTGCTTTACAATTAGAAAAAGGTTACCTTTTGATATTTTCCACGCCTGTTTAAAGAAGTGTCTCTTTTTGCTTCATATGTATGTTAATTGAGGTCAGAATGGTGTTACCCTTGTGTGATTAAGAGCACAGATTTCCTCCCTGCCCCTCCCCAGCCTCCCGCCTGCACCCCCTTACAATCAGGCAGGAAGAGGTAAGAACCCCTGATCATTTAGGCCCACAACCCTCTGGAGTCATTTTCTCCAACCTTCTGGATTCGTCTGGACACAGGCAATGGCCAAGACCTTGATTCTAGTGACTCTCCTTTTCCTTTTGGAAAATGTCAGTATCTTTGGTTTTAATCAAAATTGCTCGTAATCTGGCTTAACAATGCCATAAAGGCCTTGGTTTACTCTGCCCCAGGTGAATGAAAATATTTGCAGTGAAAATTAGGTTATTAGTTTTATAGCCCTACCTACTTCAATGCCTCTATCAAGAATATGAGAAGAGATATTAAATCTCCAAGTTTTAATAAAATTATTGACATCATTGGGGAGCTTTATAACACTTGACATTTGCTTTCCATGTTGGGGGAAATAGAAGGAGAGTAAATTGATTTGGTATTTATTTCCTAGGTTGGAGGACGACAAGTTACTTAAACATAAAATATGTGCACCGTCTTTGGGTGCAATGAGCAGAAAGGGTTGTTAGTTCTGAAAATGAACATAAATTCTCAAATAAAATGGGTACTGTGGTAATGTTAATAATGTAATTCGATTGCTAAATGAACCTGTTTTATTATATTCATCATCAGATTCCTATTGCCACCCTTCAAAATTGATATAAAGTGATGTTTGGACCCAGCAAACATAGCTCATGGGTGAAAATACAGATAAAATAAGTGCAAGTTAATGTCTTTCCAATACTGTGTTCTCAGAGGTGCTTTCTCTGCTAGAGTTTAAAGAAAACTTTCAGAAAAAATGTCTTGAATGTGGACTATCTTGCAGAGAATATCTGTCTTGTTTTCCAGTGGAACTTGCTTCTAGCTGTAAATGGTCCTGAGATTTGGGGCCAGGACAGGGATGCAGTTGACGGCAGTATTTGCTGGTCACAGGCGGGTCTGGGACTGCAGACGACATGGTGAGGGCTTGGCGGGTGGAGAAAAGCTTGGGATCCAGGCACACCTCTGTTACTGCTTTGGCAGCTCAGCCTGCACATCAAAGGTGGTTTAAATTCTAGATAATCAACGTTCCTAACAGTGCAGTATACCATGGACCTGAATCATTAGAGAAATAAGTGCTTATTAAGATGTCAGCTCCCCAACACTAGTGGTCACGGGTCTCTAAAGAGAATTGCTCATTGAAAACAGGAGCTATGTTTTCCTAAAGAATTATCTCAGTCAACAGGCTCCCTGGTTGGGCTGTCAGATGGCTACCAGATTCTCTTGGAAAATGCTTGCTTCTGTCATGACCCACTTGTGTTTTCAGGAAAAGACCTACAAAACGGGTACAAAAGCCAGCTGAAATGCAGTTTATTGCATCTAATATTCCTACACCGTGTGCACAGACTGCCTGAATTCTTCTTTTGTCTTGCCCTACTGAAGATGATGCCAGCTTATTTACCCCAGCAGTGTTCTTAATGTAGATGTTAAACTGTGCGATAGATTTTAAAATGAATTTTTAATTACTTTCTGCTATTCTGAGCTCATTGCAATCAGCAGCCATCTTGCTTGAGGATAAAAACAAAACTAAACTGGCTAGCTCTTGGGAGAAGCAAAGGCCTCCAAAAAAAAAAAAGAAAGAAAGAAAGCTTTTGCAAGGGTCGGGTACAGAAGCCCATTGTCAGTGGCAGCTGCTGGACTCCTTCCCCAAGCAGAGGCCCAGCTGCCGGAGGGTTCAGGAGGCTTTGAGTTTGCACTGATAGTTCCCCTCCTCTAATGAGGTCACCTCTCGGTACAGTAGGTGGCATAGCTCTGCTAATGGAAGATTCAAAAACGCAGATTGCAGTGGCAGCCTTTGTTTTCAAACAGCCCCAAGAGCTAGAAACAGGACAACTCTTCTACAGATAGGTATCCGCACACGTAGGACACACTCTTTATTGAGTAACACCTAATGCTGTGTGGTGTCATCTTTTCTTAAGATTAGATTGAGGTGGGTGGGGGATTGGCATGACACTGGCCAGGAGTGACATTTCTCTAACATTTATTTAGAGCTCTGTCCTTTACAATTCTATGTCGTCAGGATAAGTCACATAACCCACATTATGCCAAGGAAAAACCCACAGTTCAGAGGGTGTAAATGACCTGTCCCTTGGCCACCACTTTAAAGCTCCATCCTCAAAGTGGAAAGAATATAATACCTACCTGGGCTGCTGCTAGAATTTACTGCATGAAAATGCTATGAAAATGGATAAATATTCTATAACTGTAATGCTCAGAATGCTTAGTCCTAAAATACATTTTTCTGTGAGTACCACACAGAGAATGGAAGCAAATAAACATCTTCCCAGCCCTCTCACTTTCCTTGCCAGCATCTGGGAGAAGAAGCCTGTGTTGGGGACCACAGCACCCTGGGCGTGGCTCCCTGCAGCCAGTCTTTGCTCTCAGAGGCCCTGGATTGCAGTGCCCACGTCGCCATGACAACAGGCAGAGCTTTGCTCCTGGCTGACCGGATCTAGAGCTTGGTGACCTGGTTGTTTTCTGTTGGTTTGTTGGGCTTTTGTTTTGAGGTTGTTTTGTTTTGTTTTAATTAACCAGAGCAGACTCTGTGTCTCACTCGGATTGGCTATTGTCTTAATTCCTGAGTATTTTCTTGGATCTGAATTGTAAGCCAGTAATTCTCCTTTCCCCAGATAGTTTTTCTTAGCAAGTCAGGATGGAGTGTGTAAAACAGCAGACAAGATTCTGCTTGAATTCCAGCCCCAAACTGAAGAAGTAGGCACTTGTCCAAGTGAAAGCATTTGCCAAGGTTGATCAAGAGTCGGAGGCTCTGACCCAAGGTTTTGTACATCTCCTTATCTCCTGTTTAATTCATGCATACTTGTATGTATGTAAGTATCAGATATGGGAACAGGTCCTTTCAGGCACCTCCCTCAGCCCTTACAGCAGCTATGGGTGGAGGGCATCACTGTCTCCTTTGTACACATGAAGAGACAGCAGAGTCTCAGGAAAGGGGTTTTGCAGCAGTGCAAGGCTCTTTCACTATCATGGTGGTTCTCCATCAGGTCATACCAGTAGGTCTGCTCAGAGGGATCACAGGTAACTGAGACCAAAAATTTTAAAGAAGCCGATGGGTGACCATTTCACCTCCCCATCCTCCCAGTTTTGGCTGAGAGCATCAGCCTTCTAGCTCCTCTAAGAGGTTCAGGATGGGGAACACATGTATACCTGTGGCAGATTCATTTTGATATTTGGCAAAACTAATATAATTATGTAAAGTTTAAAAATAAAATAAAATTAAAAAATAAAATAAAAGGATGATGTAGTAACCAGATTCTAGTTCTTCTAACAGAATGATGTAGTAACTAGATTGGGACACTTTCTGGTCCCAATTGACTAGAGTAGATTGACTGTTCAGGCACTTCTAAAGGGAGGAGTCTGTGCTCTCTCCTGATCAAGAATTCTGAAAGTCAGTGGGTGCCCACAGTACTTTGCACGGCAGTAGATTCTCCAATGGACCCTGCATGGGTCCTGCCAGTATGGGGGCTCTCCTCCAGTACCAGGGTACACATTACCCCAGAAAGTGTGGCCAGGCCTGTGCTATTCTGACCTATTAGGGGTAGATGGTATACCTTTGAGCAGAACAATGACACAGGAAAGAGAGTTCAAAAAGGATTAATCTGAGTGTTATATGCAAAATGAATTTAAAAAGGGAACTGGACTCAGAGAAACCAACTGGGAAACCACTGTAATAATCCAGGTCAGGAAGGAGGATGTCTGGTTGAGGACAGGGGCAGAAGGAACGGAAGAGAACAGACAAATAGAAGAGGTAAGCTGAAGAATCAGAAGGACTGATGACTGCATTGAGGAGGTGGGTCTAAAACCAGGTTTCAGTATTGTGTGGCTGTAACTAACAGGCCTCTGTGCGTGTGTGTGTGTGCACACGCGCATGCCTGTGTGTGTGTGTTAGTAACTCAGTCGTGTCTGACTCTTTGCAATCCCATGGACTGTAGCCCACCAGGCTCCTCTGTCCATGGATTTCTGCAGGAAAGAACACTGGAGTGGGCTGCCATTCCCTTCTCCAGGCGATCTTCCTGACCCAGGGATCAAACCTGGGTCTCCCACATTGCAGGCAAATTCTTTGCCATCTGAGCCACCAGGGAAGCCTCTAACTCTCCACTATCTCAGTCTCCCTGTCCTCCAAGTGAAAGTGCTTTCTTTAAATATTAACAACCAAGATTAGCTTATTCTTTTACATTCACCTTTTAGTGCTTCATTTAATTACTCATATTGTTACCATATTGCTTTCTGCTACTTTTCCTTGCAGATGGATTAGCTAAGCTTTGTTTCTCAGCCAGAGAGCTAACTGAATTACTATTTATAATGCCGTTTCTATGGAAAATGAATTATAAATTTCAAACAGCCTTGAAAATAGAATTTTGGATTACAGAGCTGCTGACTTCTTTTATTGTGTTTTATTTGAAAAAGATATTCTGGTAGAAGATCTGGAGTTGACTGTCAGAAGAAAGGTGAAGTTGGGAAGCATATATTTGGGAGTATTTGCATAAAAGTCAGAATTTAAAAGGCTGGGAATGATTAAAAGTGGGCCGTGAGAAATGTGAGGCACGGTGAACACCTTTGGTTCAGCCACTTTAGTACTGCAAGGAAAAACAGTATAAGGTCTGCTTTGTTTAAAATAAACTATGTAAAGCCTGGGTCAACTTTGCTATGGTAAAAAATAATTTTAAAAAATATGGAAGTAAAGGACTTCACTGGTGGTCCAGTTGGTTAAGAATCTGCCAACTAGTGCAGGGGAAAGAGGTTCAATCCCTGGTCAGGGAAGATTCCACATTCCGTGGGGCAACTAAGCCCATGCACCATAACTACTGAGCCTACACACCCTAGAACTGTGCTCTGCAACAGGAGAAGGCACTACAGTGAAAAGCCAGTGCCCACGTGCCATGACTAGAGAAAGCCACGCGCAGCAGTGAAAACCCAGTGCGGCCAAAAATAATAATAATAAACAAGTTATTTTTTAAAATAAATTGTTACTTTAGACAGATCCAGTTTAAATGAATGTATCTTGAGTTATGAAACTATGAATTAAGATACCAAAAAATGTAATGTACTTTTTGAAAAGATGGAATGAGTTACACATAGTCATTTAAATTGATTTAAAATCAGTCCATTTGGGTGTAACAAATGAATGGTTACATGTGTGGTCTTGTCTATATGGAAAATGAATGAGGCGCTTGGGAGCTGGTGAGCTATGACACCAGTCTGCTCACTTGGTATTTCCTGTTGAGAAGATCACTTATGATTGAAGTTACTATATCAGATTCAATGGTACAGGTCTTTGTTAAGCATCTTTCATATGCCAGCACCAATCTAGGCATTGAAAGTGAAAGTGAAGTCGTGTCCGACTCTTTGCGACCCCGTGGACTGTAGCCCACCAGGTTCCTCTGTCCATGGGATTCTCCAGGCAAGAACACTGGAGTGGGTAGCCATTTCCTTCTCCAGGGGAATCTTCCCGACTCAGGAATCAAACCCAGGTCTCCCACAATTGCAGGCAGACGCTTTAACCTCTGAGCCACATTGGGAATAGGTAAAAATCATGCCACTCTTTCTCTGCCATTAAGGGATTTATCATTCATTTGAGAAGACACAACTAACACACAAAAGACAATCAGAGAACTTAAAGATGGACTATGTTCTGCTCCCAAATTTTCAGGCAGTTTTTACTTTTTTTTTTTTTTAACAGTTTTTTACCCATCAAGAAAGAGAGAGATCTCTGAACTAAAGGAGCCTAAGGAGATAGTGTGAAGGAAGAAGGATGTGGGATAAATGTGAATGGATTCAGGGCAGAATGAATTCAGGAATCTAGGAAAAGACCTCCTGTGTGGGGAGGAAAGGATGATGGAAGACTTAGGCCTGAGGTTGAATGAGGCTGGCAGATGGAGCATGCCCATTTTGGGGGAGAAAAGTCTAGACAGTTGAGATGTGAGCAGGTTTTGAAGGCCTTGGATGCCTGGTTGAGGGATCACATCTTGATCTGATACATAGTAGGAGCAGGATATGACCAACAAGACAACAGGATATTGAGCACAAAATTTTAGAAGTAAGAGCAAAGCCAGGTAGGGTGCTGGTCCTCCTCCCTGGGGCATCGTGAGCCACGTGGCTTCTCTGAGATGACAAGCTTGAGAACAATGACCTTTCTAAAGCCTCCAGTTGGCTCTTGAATCAAGGACCCAAGCCCTAAATGTATTAATACAAGGGGAATGGCCTGAGCCTGAAAAGGCCAGCTGAAATCAGATTAAGAGAACTAGAGAGGCCTACCAGAAAAATTCTTGAAAAAGAGAGACTGAAACTTAGGGCCCCTTGTCAATTTGCAAAACCTGTGGGCCAGTCAGGCAATTCTCCTGGGAGCTCAAGAGAGCGAAATTACAGCCAAGTTGAACTGACCATCTTCATGATCCTGAAATCATTCCTTGTAAGTGAAGACGTACTCTCAGCTGGGAAGGCTGAAAGTGACTAGTCAATTGTATGTGGTCAGGAGACATTTCATCGCCTGACAAATTCTGTGAATCGTTCACTTACAAGTCAGCTTGGCATTGGGTAGGAAAAGCCACAGCATTACCTGACTGAGGCACATTTTCGAAGACCCCACACTCAGCCCAGTAACTGAACAAAGTTGAAATGATGGGTCAAGGGCATCTGTATCTGTTTTTGTCATCCTTGTCCTCCCCTTGGTCATCAACTTCCACGGAAGGCTCTTCATGAAGGTTCAGGGTTCTGCTGGAAGACCTAGGCCCATGTTAGCAACTCTCTGCCTTCAGTTTCACTCAGCACTGTCACTCCCATCAGCCCCTGCGGTCTGTTCTGATCTAGTGAGCCCACCAGCTCAGAGCCTTACACTGCTCAGCAGCTGACTTGGGAAGGATGGAAAATGCATGCTGAGAGGCCACTGTGGCTCCTAAGAGTCCTCATCAGGGCTGCAGGTGCAGGGAGTGGGAGGTGAGAGGGGTGGAGGAGATGCAGTGGGTATTCCATCACTTCATGTTGTTTTGTTGCTAAATTGTACCTGACTCTTTGCAACCCCGTGGGTTATAACCCACCAGGCTCCTCTTACGTGGGATTTCCCAGGAAAGAATATTAGAGTGGGTTGCCATTTCCTTCTCCAGGGAATCTTCCTGACTCAAAGATCAAACTTGAGTCTCCTGCGTGGCAGGCGGATTCTTTACCACTGAACAACCTGGAAAGTCCTCAATTACATCT
Source organism: Bison bison bison (assembly GCF_000754665.1). Classification (NCBI taxonomy): domain Eukaryota; kingdom Metazoa; phylum Chordata; class Mammalia; order Artiodactyla; family Bovidae; genus Bison; species Bison bison. The sequence continues at coordinate 2,438,473 of NW_011495071.1, forward strand.
AACTTTGGGCAGAACACTCCTGCCACATTCTGCCTTCCAGTAGAGAGCACGCATGAGAACAGAATCAGATGAGTGAAGACTGGAATTGGGTTCAAGAGAAAGGCGGGCTTCCCAGGCGGTGCTTGTGGTAAAGATCCCACCTGCCACTGCAGGAGACACAAGAGATGCACCTTCCATCCCTTGGTCAGAAAGAGCCCCTGGAGGAGGGCACGGCAACCCACTCCAGTATTCTTGCCTGGAGAATCCCCATGGACAGAGGAGCCTGCTGGGCTACAGTCCACAGGGCTGCAGAGTTGGACACCACTGAAGCAACTTAGCGCACATGCAAGAGAAAGATAGGACATGGTTGGAAGCGGCCAAAAGTTTAAGAATCTTTTTTTAATGAGCTCTGGGAAGACATCCCACAGTGTCTCTAGAGACAGCATAATTGCTCTCTGAGCTTCAGGGTCAGAGTTTAGGTCTCACTCCTTGACATAGCCTGTGTGTGGGGTGACAGGCCTCGCCTTTGAAAACATAATCCAAGTTTAAGGGCTGCAGAAATCTCAGTGTGGCCTGGCTGCATTTCTCCCGTGCTGCATTTGTGAGTTTCTGCTTCTGGCATCATGGTTTACTTTTTTTTTTTTGAGCAAATGAAAACTACAGCTGCTACACATCCCTTTGGCATCTTCTCTTCCCCATTTTCTGTATGAAACAAGTCAATGTAATATGTTCTCAAAATACTTGTGTAATGCTAAAAAATGAGTATTTCTAACATGTTTTCCTTTAGAAGGCAAATAACACTTTTACGTGGTTTTGCTCTTAAAGGATCAGGACCATCCTAACCAAGTTCATCTTGCTTTTGCTGCTATCCTCTGTGAGGTTGGAGTTCATCATTGGAACATAGAGCACTTATAAGCTATTTATTCATTCAGCCAACAAAACTCTATTGGACACCTATTGCTTCCAGATATTGAGCATAAGAAAATTTTTGTAAAATTTGGTCCCTCCCTTGAAGAACTTACAACATAGCGAGGGAACAAGCCAGTAAAGAGATAATTGCTGCATCGTGTGGCTGTTCTATGTAGAAGCCATAATGTTCACTAGAAGCTTGGAAGGTTTTAAGGGTCTGGGAGGACTCTGTGGACGGACGTGGAGTTTGCAGTGCATGTAGGAGTTCATGAAGATGACAGCAGTGAAGACAGGTGCTTCTTCCAGAAGAGGAAGCGCGGGCAGGGGCGGCAGTGAGTGAGGCAGCACAGCGGGCAAGAAGGGACCAGCCCCTCTGCAAGCCTCGGGTGGGAACATGCGTGAGGAGCCACAGGGACACGGGGAGAATGAACCCTTCGATGTCATTATATCCCATTTCAGGAGCTTTTGCTTGATTATCTCATTAGCTGGGACAGCAAGCCATCAAAGTGCTACCCTGTGTTAAGGAAGAAAGTGGCATCATCATATGTGTGCTGTACAAAGATGATGATACAAGGGAGGAATGGGTTGTAGGGGTCAAGCCAGATGCAAAGAAACCAAGTCAACTCAATTGATTGCGGGTATCTAGGTGAAATTTATAAGCATCTAACTATAACAGTTGGAGAAGGAAATAGCAACCCACTCCAGTTTTCTTGCCTAGAGAATCCCCATGGACAGCAGAGCTGGCGGGCCACAGTCCATGGGGTCACAAGAGTCAGATACAACTGAATGACTAAGCACCAACTGCAACAGTATAGTGATTTAAGGAAAGGATGGATGGAAGAGGTGTTTAGGGAGAGGTGACAGTGTGTAGTTGCTAGAGGGGAGAGAGAGAGAGAGTGTGTGTGTGTGGCAGGTGTAATGGAGATGATATTTCCCAGGATTCTGTCTTGGTCATCTGGGACAGCATCTTTAAGAATGAGAGTTGAAGAGCAGGCTTGAGAAAGATAATGAGTTGAGTTGGTTAGAGGTTGGTTTGAGGTAGAAGTTTAAAGCAGACAGTTGTTTGTCTGACTCTAGGGCTAAGAAAAGGGCCAGGGCCAGGTGTGCAGTTCTGGGCGTATGTCTCATGTGTACAGGCACCAGTGAGGGTAATGAAGGGCACTGGACAAGCACTGGTATATTATCATTGGATCTGGGTTTGAGTCCTGGCTCTTGAGCTGTGCTAGCCTGGTGACAATGGGGAAAAGGTGCCCGGAAGGAGAGGTTTGTCATGAAATTAGCAGGAGAATACAAAGACATTGGAAGGAAAAGAGAAAAAAAAGTGCCTTGAGGTATAGGGGAGACTTTTTGTAAAAGAAAGACTACAGTGTTTGTGGCTCATTGGAAGGGGAAAATACAGAAGAGAGGGAGAATGCCAGCAAAGAACTGCTTGTTGGATTAAGCAGGGATCAGAGAAGAACAGAGCCTTGCATCCTGATTTGTTATCTTGTTCTCCTTGCGTCCTCTGAGAACAAGGGGAGATGGGAGAGACAGAGGAGTGCACAGGCAGAGGGGGCAGCATTGAGGTGGAGAAGTGTGGAGTCACGTGGTCCTCCACATTTCTGGTAAGAGAGAAGCATGTTGACTTGGGATAGATGCTCTGGGTAGCGGGAAAGTACATCCATCGGTCAGACTTGAGGGAGGTGGCCTGGGGAGAAGTCGGGTGACCATATGTCCTTGTTTGTTAAGGACACTCAAGATTTGTCCCTGGTGTTCTGGCATATTATATTTTAATATTTTAATTGTGTCCCTTTTCACTTTAAATTGGTTCAGTTTGGAAGAGACATTGCAAGATTAGCAGGGTTAGCCTAGAGAGAAGTAATGAAGACTTAAAGGAAAAAGAAGATTCTCTCATCTGGAAAACAAAATAAGATCCCACTTGTATATTCTGCTTAAAAACCTGAAGTGTGCTACAATTTAATTCATACCATTGGGTCCTGTTGAGGGCAGTGCTGGGCTCCAAAGTCTAGAGCACCTAAAACATTTGAAATTTAGTTAATTCATACTCGATTGCTGAGCAGATGCCCACACCCAGACTGAAAATGTTTGAAGTTTTAGTTTCATATCAAACCAGATAAATGATCAGTTTGTATCCATATTGGTTATATTTGGAGTTACCAATGCATTCTTTATTATTATTATTATTGAAGTGTATTTGATTTACAGTGTATCAATTTTAGATATATAGCAAAGTGATTCAGTTTTGTATATATGTATGTATATGTATGTTATTTTTCAGATTCTTTTCCATGATAGGTTATTACAATATATTAAATATAGTTGCCTGTGCTATATAGTAGGTCCTTGTTTATCTGTTTTGGTACGTTATACTTTTACTAATCAAACACTTTGTGGTTTGGAAGTCTGCTTCTAGATCATCTAAAAATTTAATCTTTTTGGTCTCAGGCCCCTTGACACTCCTAAAAATTGTTACATTCCTCAAAGCTCTTTTACTTATATTACTGTATTAATGAATACTTATCGTAATAAAAAGCAAAGCAAAATTGAGAGGAGCAGTATTGTTTTATACTTTTTTGCAAATCTGTTTAATATCTGCCTTAATAAAAGACAGTAGGGTTCTCATATCTGTTCTGCATTTGATCTACTGTAATACACTGTTCCTATTGAAATATATAAAGAAAATCCAGCCTCACCCAGATATGTGGGGAGGAGTATTTTAGTAGACTTTTAAGACTGTTGTGGATGTTTTTTAACACTATACCAAAACTTGACAAGTAGCAGCTTTCTTTTTAAAGTTAGTTGTGAATATGAATTCTGAAAGCATACTGATCAGCTTTCTGCACTTGGTTATGTTACAATTCTTGGTTTGTCTTGCACTTTGATGAATCATTTACTCATGCATGATTTTTTACATCTGTTGGTCATTCAGAAAATATTGGCGCATTCAATTATGTAGAACCTTCCACATACCGACACATTTTTTACATAATATTTAAAATTCTGTGTGTGGCTATCTCCAGGATTTCATCAGAAGAGTCTTTAAGTACTGAAAGCAGTTATACTCACGTTGATGGGTGTGGGTCTGAAACACTAATTTTCTCTTGAAATCTTGGATTTCGTCATTGGCCACAATCTCCTTGAAACTGCGTTTGCTTCGTACATTTTTGAGAAAACGTCTTCCGGTACTCAAGTCTGAGTAACCTTGGTTTGTGTGCCAGTAGCTGTTTCAAGTGAAAATGGGGATGTGTGAGCAGGGGTCTGGTTGAGCTCACGACTCAGCTGCACAAATGTCTGTTCCAAGCAGCTGCCGTACTCCCGCGCACAACGGAGGGGCCCACCCTCTGCTCGTTTTGTCCCCCAGAATGTTAGGAAGGTGTGCACGTCGCTCCATTCTTGTCTTCTTCTTCTGTCACTTTATCCCTGCTAGAATAAGGCAGTCTATGTGCATACTACCTTGTCTTGGTTGCTTTTTAAAATGATCTCTCTAAGTTACGGGTTTACTTGCCAAGTTATGAAGCCCTCCAAGAGCCACATGGCAGACTTCTCATGCCTTCTCAGGGCTCAGTGCATTGTGCCAGGTGGGTGGTCAGTATACAGCACCTAGTTGTCCAGTGAGCACTGGGTGAGTGATTTGGTTAACTGTGGTTATTTGGGGCACATTTTCACCAAGTTGAATTATTAGGACAAGCAGTATTGCCCAAAACAGTAAATACCTTAATGTCCTTATTTAAGCAAGTTTGTATTTGGACTATGTTTTTTTTATAATAAATAATAATATTCAATTTCTAACAGCAGTTACCTCTAGAGACCAGTGCTGCCCTTTGAAAACTGAAACTCAGCATCTTTTTTAATGCTAGATGGGATTTTTTTTTTTTTTTTAGTTAGAGCATAAGCCCTCTATTGACTGCTGCTGCTGTTAAGTCACTTCAGTCGTGTCCGACTCTGTGCAACCCCATTGATGGCAGCCCACCAGGCTCTGCCATCCCTGGGATTCTCCAGGCAAGAACACTGGAATGGGTTGCCATTTCCTTCTCCAATGCATGAAAGTGAAAAGTGAAAGGGAAGTCGCTCAGTCATGTCTGACTCTTCGCGACCCCATGGACTGAAGCCTACCAGGCTCCTCCATCCATGGGATTTTCCAGGCAAACTGGAGTGGGTTTCCATTGCCTTCTGCACCTCTATTACTAGAGTGATTTGTTTCACCTTTCTAAATTATATATAGATGTCCATGGGAACGTCATAAGATTAAGGTTCTGATGTAATCAATGGCTTGTTATAGCTTATTTATAAAATGTAACATAAGGAGAAGAGGGCAGCAGAGGATGAGATGGTTAGATAGCATCACTGACTCAATGGACATAAATCTGAGCAAACTTCAAGAGATAGTAGAAGACAGAGGTGCCTAGCTTGCTGCAGTCCTCGGGGTCGCAAAGGTTTTTTTGTGTGTGTGTGTCACAAAGACACAACTTAGCAACTGAACAAGATAACTGTAAAAACTGAAAGTATGTTTCCTCAAATTTAATGGTCATGAACCTTGCATTTTAGAATTATAAATTAAAATTTATGCTTCAAGCATTTAAATTTGATGTATGTCTTAAAGTAAATGTTCATAGAATTTAATAGTTCACTTCTTTTGTGTGTAGGCATCAACTACAAATAAGACAATACTAGATATTTGGAAAATATCCAGTTGCAGAAATGTTTACAATACTAAGTGTCTGTTTTCAAGTCACCTATCCTGTACCATTTCCTTGAGCATCTATCAGACATCTCGGTGAAATGTACTAGATGTGAAGAGAATAGAGACATGTGTGGTGTAGCCTTTACAATGAAGACTTTTTAAAACTGTTCATTGTATGCAGTTTTAAAGGTTACTTTCCATGTGTAGTTATTACAAGATATTGGCAGCCTTCCCCACGCCATACGGTATATCCTTGAGCCCTTCTTACAGCCAGTAGCTTGTACCTCCCACCCCTACAGTTAAGAATTTAACTGTTCTTTCAGATTTTTTCTGTCTATATAAACATTTATAGGGCTTCCCTGGTGGCTCAGACAGTAAAAAATCTGCCTGCAAAGTGGGAGACCCAGATTCAATCCCCAGTCAGGAAGATCCCCTGGAGAGGGAAAGGCTACTCACTCCTGTATTCTTGTCTGGAGAATTCCATGGATAGAGGAGCCTGGCAGGCTACAGACCATGAGGCCGCAGAGAGTCGGACACAACTGAGTGACTAACACTTTAAAACATATATTTTCTAGAGAGAGAGTTTTTCTGGTAAGTGCTTTTTAAAACGGAAAATCCAGTTGAATCTTTTTTAAATCTGATTTTATAAATATTTTTAAATGTCCCCTGACAGTAACCGGTTCTCTTAGTCATTACTGCATGTAGCCCCCCTTCCCACTGTGCTGGAAGCATGCCCACCTGTACCTGCTCATACCATGTAGACAGAGCCATGAGTGCCTGGTCCTTGGCGAGGGTGTGGCCAGCAGGAAGGTATTGGTTTGCAGCTGATTTTATTTCTATCACCCCTTGAGGCCACACATGGGGAGGGGTGACAGAGCCAGCTGCAGAGAAGCCTTTGAACACCCAGCTTTGGGTGGCGGCCTTTGGACAGTCTCTTCCCACATTGGAGTTGCCAGTATGAAGGTGGTCGTGGAGCTAGATGGTATTCCAAGAAGGGGATTGTACCTCCCCTTTAGCTCTGCCTCACTCCAGGTTACCAACTGCCCCAGTTTCCATGGAACTGTTCCAACTGCAAAACATGAAGTCCCAGGGCTCCTTTTACGTAGTCTAATTTTCCTGGCATCCGGACAATATCCCAAATCTTGCAGGAGGGGAGTGAACTTGGAACTGTAGTTTTGCAGGAGTTATGAAAGAATCAGACACAACTGGTGTTACTGATCTTCAATGAAGAGAAACTCCAGGGCCTTTCTTCCCCTGAACTGGTTTTATTTTCTGCCAACAGCAGCTATTGCAAACCCTCAACCCCACTTGGCACACGGCATTTTTTTCGTTGGAAGCTGCTTGTGTGATGGTGCTAGTGGTTGCCCTAGGTGTTCATCTTGAGCACTTAAAATGATTGCTTTTGCAGTTGCAGATGGCTGTACCAGCTCCAAACAAAGAAGGTCATGGAGGGTTCTGCTTATATAGTGCGGTTTCTGGAAGGAATTCGCTGCAGATTGTATGATGAAGCATACTGGACTGTGCTGACCTAGGGAATTTTTACAAGGTTAAATCAACCATAAATTCTGTCTGGGCCTTGTCTGCTTTCCTGATAGTCCCTCTTTAAAGGGCTTTTGGATTAAACTGTATGTTCTTATCCATTGAGATACACAACTCCCGTGTCCTATGCATGCGTTTGCATGGGCTCCGTGGCTGGAATGTACAGGGGAATCTGCCAGGCGTGCTCTGCTCTCACTCTCGTCTCTCAGAGAAGACAGCTGGCAGACGAGAATGTTGAATTACACTTGTTGGTGGTCAAAACAGACAATCCGTGTTAGAAAATGAGAATCTATGCTACAGATGAGAAATAAAGGGCAGGGAATCAAAATAGCCTCCCAGTAGACAATGGCTTTCGTACAAAATGAAAATTAGGTACTACAGGGTATTTCTTCGTCAGTTTTTAAAATCTTAATTCAAATCATTTAATTCCTTACTTAAGAATGTTTCTTTCTTTCCCCATAACCCTGCGTGGCGTTTTTGAGTTCATGGACATCACACCTTGGAGCCAGAATTCCCCTTTTTTTTCATACTGTCATCACTGAACCTTATGCCACCAGAAGAGACCCCAGGTATCATAAAAGAGGTTTAGAATGTGTTCCTACAGCCAAATGTGTGGTTTCTGAGCTATCAAAAATATTTGTGCTTCCTGATCATGCTTCCATTATCAACCCTGGACAGCTCATTCCTGAGACTGATCAATCCTATAATCAGGGTAAAGTTCTTTAAAAAAAAAAAAAAAGCAACAGACTTAGCGCATTTATCATACGAGAAATACACAGAAAATTCATCTGACTGTTGAGTGTGGTCAGTATGCTAGGCTATAATAGAAGGTCCCCATGGCCCCTGTTGAGCACGAGGATATACTACTCATGCAGTAAATAGGGATATACCCCCTACTCTCTTGCCTGTAATTTGACAGGAACTAGAGTCTTGATTTTGGGTGACCTGGGCTTCCAAGGTGGTGCTAGTGGTAAAGGTGGCACTGGTGGCCGATGCAGGAGACATAAGAGATGCGGGTTCGATCCCTGGGTCAGGAAGATCCCCTGGAGGAGGGCATGGCAACCCTCCAGTATTCTTGCCTGGAGAATCCCATGGACAGAGGAGCCTGGTGGGCTGCAGTCCATAGGGTCACTCAGAGTTGGACATGACGGAAGTGACTTAGCGCACACGCACACGTGGCAGAACTGAAGGAGAGAGTGGGCTGTGTTTGAGCTCCGTACAGTAGGCTGGGTTTCCAGTCTTCTGTGCCAGGAAGCAGCTGGTCATGTTTGTCCATCCTCTGAACGGATCTTTCCCTGAAACCTTGGCTTAGATTGCTTCCTACCAACAATGTGAAATCTGCATATGTATCAGGTAAACTGCTATTGGAGATATTTTCAGAATCCAAGGGTGTTATGCTAGGAAGTCAGGATTACTTAAGTCAAACAAACAAACAAGCAGTTAGGGGTTTATTTCCGTATGATCTGTAATTTTGAGTTGTGGTTCCTCAGGGAGGAGGAGCCGCCCGAGACGGTTATGGTGTGTTACGAGGCAATTACCAAGGAACGGGTCCAGATTCCTACTGTAATTTAGCCTTTGCAAACAGAGCTAAAAATATCAAAGAACCATGGTATAGCAGACCCTTTGTCTACTTGGTTTCCCATCACTTGAAGTCTGTTCCTTGTCTTGTCATTTATTTGTTAAAAAATAAAAACCCCACCTCAGGCTCAATTCGAGCCTGGGCTGCAGCAGAGGAGACGGGCTTGCTGTTATCTGCAAGAATGGCTTCCTTGGTGCCCATCCTGAATGAATAACTATTACTGAGACTGAAAATGGAAGAATCCATTTTTTCTCCAAATTACAAAGAAAGCGAGCCCGTGACATCACTCTCCTTGAACAGATAATCCTGAAAAAAAAAAAAACTGTTTTAATGGCTTTTCAAAATAAAGATGAGTTGCTATGTAGCGATGACCATAACGTGATGGGGAAAGAGAAAGTGAACGTGGGACCGTGCAAATGTTTGTCTCCACCAGAAATGTGCTTGGATTCTGCCCTGTTTGTTCTTCCTTCGTGGCTGCAATCACAGGACATGTTCTCTGGCAGGCAGTACAGGAGGCCGGGGCAACGGAGACGTGATCTCATTAATGAGTCAACATGCCACCCTAGTGGCCACTCGAGCCCCAGTCCACATGTGGATTCGAGATGGACGTTCAGTTCATTGCCTTGCTCTCTGGGAAGGACGCCTTTATGCAGGGCTGCCTGTGAATGTCCCTTGGGAACGTGAGCGGTTACAATGTGGTCGCCATCCCTGCATGCTGGGACTCAGATGGCCTGAGGTAGGGCGTGGGCATCAGTGTTTTCCAAGCTCCGTACGGTTCTAACGTGCAGCCAGGGTAGAGAGCCACTGCTTTGGGAGAACTTCTATGCACCCTCCCCTTGTAAACTCACACCCTGCCCAGCGGTCTCCTGCTGGAGGGAAGTCTTCTTGCCTCCCAGAAGAGAAGCGGAAGAGATCCCTGGCAATTGGAGTCAGGGATGTAATTTTCTTAGTCTGTGATTAATCTTTACCTTACTGTAAAATAAATACTGCAAAATGCTGGAAAAGTGAGGGGCGGGGGGGAAGAATACTGATGCTGTTCTGCGTAAGTGTCGGCTCAGCAGCTTGGTCAGCCTCATGGACTTAATGCTTTTGTTTCTAGTAGGGACCTTTCTCTTCCCCCATGAGGACAGAGTGTCACACTTTTGACTTCTGTAGATTTGTCTTGTGAACTGGTCCTTAAAGCCAGGAAGTTCAGAATTGGAGCTGAGGTTCTGCTCTTGGAAGCTGTTGAAAGCCCCATGGAAAGTAACTTGTCAGAGACAGGGCATTTCTTCTATGGGAAGTGGTGTTCTCAGAGGAAGGGTGCGCCCAGTCCTGGCCCAGAGAGATGGGTGGGAAGTGCCCCTTGATCCATAGGAGGGAAAGCCATAGTCTGAGCATCCCTTTTGTGGTGGGCCAGAGGCTGGATAAGAAGTGAAAATCTAGAATAGAATTAAGGGCAGGTTTTGCTCCGACCTGGCTAAGGTCTAAGAAAGAAAATGGCAGGGTTAGGTTGCCCGAAAGTCATAGGCTCTGTAAATGTGCCAGGCACCATGCCCAGTGCTGGGCGTACAAAGCTGTGTGGGAGTTCTCTGACCTTGGCATCCCTGAGTGCAAGGTCAGATGAAGACAAAGAGTAAGTGAACAAAAGCTTGAGAGGTGTTTCCAAAGGGAAGTGCTATGGGAGGAGACACCTGGAGGGCCGTCCATGTGGCCACTGGATGGGGCCCTGGGGCGCCCCCAGTGCACCCAGGGTCATCCCAGACCTGGCTGACGTGGGATGCAGTGGATCTCGGTGCGGCGTAGGTGGTCACCTCCCCAGGCTGGCTGTAGCACCCGCAGTTACCCCAGTGGAGATGTGTTGCCTTAGACCAGATGCCCCTGCTGTGTCGGGACTGCAATCTGCACTTAGCACCTCTGCTGTGATTAGTGTTGGAGGAGGGCACCCACTGCTTCCTCACTGACAAGGGCCAGGCTGCCCGCGGAAGCTGAGGGGAAGACAGGCTCTAGAGCATTACAGCTGTGAAATAACCCTACTCTTATCAGTCCCCCGTGAGCATCACTGGAGGCCTTCCTTCAACAAAGCAGAGCGACTTAGAAATAAGATCAGAATGACAGAGAGGTATGTGGAAATAAGTGGATAAACACAAGCTCATTACTGGAGAAGCAGATGACATTTAGATGTGACAATGAGTTTGGCAAACTAGTTGGCAAGGCGAATTTAGGTAGGAAAATCAGGTCTAAAAAATTAAATCCAGCCAGATCGGAGGAGGTCTGGGAATGTAAAGAGGGCACATATGGTTTTGTTTCACTTTTATTTATTGATTTATTTGCTTATTTACTTATTTTATTTTTAATATTTATTTTATTTATTTATTTGGCTGTGTCGGGTCTTAGTTGCTGTGCACAGGATCTAGTGCATCAGTGATCAGACTCGGGCCCCTTGCACTGGGAGCGTGGAGCCTTAGCCACTGGACCACCAGGGAAGTCCCTACTTATTTATTTTCTGAAGGCAGTGGATGATAACAGATACTTGTTGGGCAAAAGACCAAAATGGTTTTCTCATGAGGATAAATGCCACAGAAGTAGCATGTGTAGTGCAGATGGAGCGAGAAGAAACCAGAAACAAAACAGCAAACAGCTCTGATAATTGTCCACACCTAAGATTATTAGGTTATTAGATTATTAGGGCTTCCCTCATAGCTCAGTTGGTAAAGAATCCGCCTGCAATGCCGGAGACCCTGGTTCGAGTCCTGGGTCGGGAAGATCCCCTGGAGAAGGGATGGGATACCCACTCGAGTATTCTTGGGCTTCCCTTGTGGCTCAGCTGGTAAAGAATCCACCCGCAATGCGGGAGACCTGGGTTCGATCCTTGGGTTGGGAAGATCCCCTGGAGAAGGGAAAGGCTACCCTCTCTAGTACTCTGGCATGGAGAATTCCATAGACTGTATAGTCCACGGGGTTGCAAAGAGTTGGACACAACTGAGTCACTTTCACTTTTCAAGATTATTGAGGTACGACAAAGGACATTTATGCCCCTTACAACTTACAGTAGTCTGTGATTTATCTTTGGTCAGCCAGTAAGTGGAAATGGAATACTAGTCTTACTGTTGCTTTTTTACTTCCTAAAATTGATACATTTGATTTTTCACAAAATAACTACCAATAACTTGATTATGTATTTCCTTTAAACATAGAAAAGCTGCTTTTAAATTTTACCATCATGGGGCAGGGAAAGGAGAAGAAAAACAGAGAAGGAATAAATGAGAAATCCTGAGTCAGTGGTCTGAAGAAAATAAACAAAATTAGATATAAAAATTAGAATGATAAACAGCATTTATCCTTCTACCTTGTTTTAAAAAAAAGAAAAGTCAAAAACGACTGCCTCTGTCCTCTAGGGTGGATATGCGTACGGCCAGTAGCTTTCTTTGTAGCTCAGGTGGTAAAGAGTCCTCTTGCAGTGCAGGAGACCCGGGTTCAATCCCTGGGTCAGGAAGATACCCTGTAGGAGGGCATGGCAACCCACTCCAGTATTCTTGCCTGGAGAATCCCATGGACAGAGAAGCCTGGTGGGCTGTGGAGTCCATGGAGTCGCATAGAGTTGGACACAACTGAGCGACTAACACATGCTCACACACACACACAGTGGCTTCCAGAAGCACTTGTTCAAAAAGATGACTTCAAAGGTCCCTCTTAGAACTAAGAGTCAGAATCTGAGAGGTGGTCTCTGGGCTCATAGTGGACTCAATTACCTCGTTTTGATTTAGTCACAGGCTGTCTTACATGCAGTGGAGCCTGGGAAGTATCAGTACTAAGAATCACCACTCTACAGAACTGTAGTTAATTTTAAAAACCACTTTTTGGAGAATGAAGTTTAAACCTTTGAGACACCTGGTCAGACCTGGTATCTGTGTGCCTTCCACTCCTACCTCCTGACTGTCACCTATCTAAAATATTCTTCCACATCCTTATGAGCCTGTCGTGCACAATGAATGAGTAAGGCAGCTTCCAGTCTGGGGGACTCCACAGCCATCTGGATTCCTCCTGGTAGCTCAGCTCCAGTCTGGAGAAGACCACCATTAGCTTCACTGGCTTTTTGCCTGCGTCTGTTGTTTCTAAAGTAACAAAATTGACTGATTCCGTTCCACGCCTTTTCATATTCCCCGCCTTCTCCCTGGGAGAGGTGATAATGATCAGAAAAATAGCAAAAGGACAGCAGCAGGAGGAAGAAGGAGGCGCCTGGGACCTGGATCCCTGCCATGGTCCTGGCCTCCTCTGGGGCCTTGCAGCTTGGTTACTAGATACAGAATGTGTGAAAGTAATTTGCAGAAGAAGGACCCCGAAAAGCCATACAGAACACAGAGTAAAGCACCCACCAGTCAGCCCACGTGCAGTACCAATCCAGTGGAATTTGTACAGCCTTGGATGGGTCATTTGGACCTTTATGAATCTGTATTTCTCACCTATAAAACAGGTGCATTTTACCTAAAGTAAAAATTGTTTGGGACTTCCCTGGTAGCTCAGACAGTAAAGAATCTGCCTGCAATGCAGGAGACCTGGGTTCGATCCCTGGGTCAAGAAGATCCACTGGAAAAGGGAATGGCTACCCACTCCAGTATTCTTGCCTGGAGAATTCATGGACAGAGGAGCCTGGTGGGCTACAGTCCATGGACTTGTTTTAAGGGTGGTGTGATAGGAGGTATTGGATATGTGTGCTCAGTTGCTCAGTTGTGTCCAACTCTTTGCAACCTCATGGACCATAGCCTGCCAGGCTCCTCTGGAGGTGTGTAATAGGTTATGACAAAATAGAAAGACCACTGTAAATCATTGGCAGAGGTTGTTATTATGCCTGTACTTTGCTGAATGATGATAGCAAATAATGACTTGTTTAGGTAATGAATGAGCCTTTCAAATCCTCAGATTCATAAGACATAATGTGTTGTGGAAGGAAATCTGGATTTCCGCCTCCAGCAAATACAATCGTCTCTGTTGTATTTACTGTATATGAACTTTGCAACATATTGTCTCCATCCAGGCAAAAAAACCAACAAGAGCAAAAAAGGAAATACAAATATAATCATTTTAAGTACTTTTTAGTATTACACAAGATCAACTGGATTAGATTGGATTTGAAATTTTTAAAATGGCATCTTAGAGTATTCACCCACTCATTCCCTCCTTTGTTCAGTCAACACAAATTTGATTTCTGGTTCTTTGGGATTCGATGTAATGGATTTTGACTTGCATGTAAAGAGGGCTGCAGTATTGATGACTTTGTTGAATACACAGGACATGCTAAGTACATAGTCTTGACCCTTCTGTCACCCAAGTAGCTGTCAGGAACGCAGACTGACCTGTGTAAAGAAGCCAGAACCCTGCGCTTTCTCTGTTGATCACTGGCCTTAGGTTTGCCTTGCTTGTAGAGAAGCTGAATTGTCCTTTGTATGTGTCTGTATCTTTCTGAGCTTCCTCACTTACATTCCTGGAGAGAAAAAAAAGCACCATGTTTCTGAATGGTTTATGAGCAATGTTATAGAGCCCCCCATGGTCTGGGGTGCAATGAGAGGAGCCACCCTCCAGGTGCCCCCCCCAACCCCCCGACACAGGTCCACTTTGGTCCACACAGAGGCTCACACTGCTTTCCACACACTTGTGAGGGCAGGTACCACCTGACATGGTAGCTGCATCCCATTATTTCAGAGAGACAAAATGATTTTTTATCTTTGTAAAAAAAAAGAAAAAGAGAGTGTTTTCATCAAACCCTTACTCTGCATTCAGTGGTTGCTCAAAAGCCTCAGTTCTGAACTTGGAAGCTGGAGCCAGGCCCCTGGGAGGTGGGTGGAGCTAGTGGAGTATAAGCGGGGATCAGTGAGAAGGCAGCTGAGTCCATCTCCAGCCTGGAGGGGAGATGCCCTGAATCCTCTCCCCATTGGGAGGCAGTTTCTTCCCAGGGTTCACACTTGTTGTTGTTTAGTTGCTAAGTTGTGTCCGACTCTGCTGACACCATGGACTGTAGCCCACCAGGCTCCTCTGTCCCTGGAACTTCCAGGCAAGAATACTGGAGTGGGCAGCCATGCCCTTCTCCAGGGGATCTTCTCTACCCAAGGATCAAACTTGCATCTCCTCATTGGCAGGAAGATTCTTTACCGCTGAGCCACCTGGAAAGCCCCAGGATTCACACTACTCGAGCCCAAAATGAGTGGGTCTTAATTCTTGGTATTGTGTCAAGTTTATAAGCAGACTTTTCTAGAACTGATCTATTGTGACCAGTTTGCTCTGATTTCATAATACAGCGTAATAGCTAGTGTGTGTGTGTGTGTGTGTGTGTGTGTGTGTGTGCGTGCGTGTGTGTGTGTGTGTGTGTGTGTATACTGTTGTTGTTTTTTCCTCCACCTTTGAAAAGTTGGATCCGATCCTTTGGCACCTCTTATATAACTTCTTTGAAACTATATAGATAATTTAGATTGTGACCGGACCATGAAGCCAGAATTTCACAGTACACGTTTTTCCATATCTAAAAGGAAATGGAATTGAATCCAGAATCATGTTTAAAATTGAATCGGACAAGTAAGGTTTCTTGCAGGTTAAGCTAGATAATCAAGTTAATTCAAATCATTTGCAGGACTTTCTTTGGAAAATGGTGTGAAGAGGTGCTACATACACAAGGCATCTGTCTGAATTTTGAGAACCGAAGTCTTGCGGTCAGGGTTCTATTTGTATTTGGTCTCTTGTTCCCTTTTACTGCTTTTCTAAACACAGGTTTGGAATTCCAGCTCACATCTGTTGTTCAGAGAGAAACCCCGACCCTGACTCCCTAGTGTGGCAGGGTCCCTGCTAGCGGGATCATAACTAGCCCATCTCTGCGCATTCAGTGCATCCCCAACACAACACGCCTTGGGGAAAAAGAACGGACAGCGAGCATTCTCTGAGTCTGGTTTACACCCTGCGTCACTTAACATGTGTAATTGTAGTTAGTTGCGCTGTTGATATCCATTACCTAGTAATTAATGTACTTCTCCCCCCACTTCTGTTTGAGATGTGTTATTAACTTCTCAGATCCGTCCTGCTGCTCCTGGTTTAGTCTGTACACAGTGGGAAGAAATCCTGTTTCTTACCCAAAATTGCAGAGCAATTTGATCCAGTTTCTTTTGTTGAAATGCTGAGCTAATTCTGTTTAACCACGGATGATAGTAAAGTTGCACTAACAGCGATTTTAATCAATGGGAAATGTTTAGCTTGTGTGAGGTGAGAGCTGGGAATCCAGATGGGTAGGGGTGTGTGGGGGGGGGGGGAACCAGGAAACCAACTCCATATGAAAATGTTAACTGTGTGATTAAGCATAAGCTTTTTAATAGAGTTATTATGGGCTACTAAAGAGACCTTTATTGCATGAACTTGGAGGCAGAATATAAATGTTCTTGTGTGCCTATTAAAGAGGAAAGCAAAGATTACCCCCTCTCTCTCTTTTTGTCTTTTGCCCATTTCCAGATTACTTTCCAGAAATAACAACCAGCTTGGGAAATTTAGGATGAGACTGACCTAGTTGATATTAATCATATGTCAAAAACAGAAACTGAGGGCAGTTGTTCGCATGATTTAATGGGTGGTTAGACAGACCTAGGTTAGGACGCTAGGTTTACCCACGTTAGGACGCTAGCCGGAGAAGGCAACAGCACCCCACTCCAGAACTCTTGCCGGGAAAATCCCATGGACGGAGCAGCCTGGCGGGCTGCAGTCCATGGGGTCGCGAAGAGTCGGATAAGACTGAGCGACTTCACTTTCATGCATTGGAGAAGGAAATGGCAACCCACTCCAGTGTTCTTGCGTGGAGAATCCCAGGGATGGGGGAGCCTGCTGGGCTGCCGTCCATTGGGTTGATCGCACAGAGTCAAACACGACTGAAGCGACTTAGCAGCAGCAGCAGCAGGACGCTAGCAGATCATTTCAGCTTGCCTTTATTGGCAGAACAATTAGGGTTGGACTTCTACTTGTGTGAAATCAGTAGTACAGATTGACTGCACGTTAGGAAAACCTAGAATTTGCCTTCTTCTGTCCCCATGGCAGCTCCTCACAAATGTATTGAGTTTTATATCACACAGGAGAACAGATGATATGTATTTTCATTTGTCATAAGTTTCCTGATTTTTCCATAGGCTCTTGGGTGTAAGTAAGGTGACCATCATTCCCATGAAGACTTTGTTCCCAATCATTTCACGTTGCTGTGTCAGAGAAGGATGGCAAATATTTTCACCACCTGGCTTGATTTGATTGTTTTGCTGATTGGCTCTTTTTTCTGAGAAGAATGGACTAACGTGTCTTCAGGTGTATGTGTATTCCTTCAACTCTCTTTCTCCCCACTATTAAAACTCTGCTCAGACGCTCAGTTGTGTCTGACTCTTTTGCAGCCCCATGGATTGTAGCCTGCCTGGCTCCTCTGTCTGTGGGATTTCCCAGGCAAGAATACTATTTCCTACTTCTAGAGATATTCCTGACTCAGGGATTGAACCTGGGTCTCTTAAGTTGCCTGTGTTGGCAGGCGAATTCTTTACCACTCGTACCACCTGGGAAGCCCGATTAAAATTCTGTCCGTTCTTAATAAGATCACTGTCCTTTGGCCACACTCATCCTCCCCGGTTTTCGGTGGCAGAATATGCACTGCATGTGGGTCAGCGAGTGAGAAAACACAGGAAATTGAAAGGGAGACAGGACAGATTATGTCCTTCTTACTATTCATCTAGGACTCTCTTAAACCCCTGAATTGTAATGAATGTTTTTTAAAAAAATTTTATTGAAATATAGTCAATTTAAAATGTTGTGTTAGTTTCAGGTATACAGCAAAGTGACTCAATTATTGATTATATGTATTCCTTTTTAAGCGTTCTCTTCTACTAGAGGTTATTACAAGATATTGAGTACAGTTCCCTGTGTTATACAATAGATCCTTGTTGGTTACCCATCTTATATGTAGGAGTGTGTGTGTTTTAATCCCACACTCCTAAGGTATCCCTCTTTCCTCTCCCCTTGGTAATCATAAATTTGTTCTCTATGCCTGTGAGTCTGCTTCTGTTTTATAAAAAAAGTTCATTTGTATCATTTTTTTAGATTCCACATATAAGTGATATCATGAATAGTCTTTACCCGACTTACTTCATTAGTATGGTCATCTCTAGGCCCATCCATGTTGCTGAAAATGACATTGTTTCATTCACTCCATGTCTTGTCTATTGTGAATAGTGCTATTGTGGACATTGGGATACATGTATCTTTTCAAATTACGGTTCTCTCCAGATATATGTCCAGGAGTGGGATTGCCGGATCATATGGTAGTTCTGTTTTTAGTTTTATGAGAAATCTTCATACTGTTCTCCACTGTGGCTACCAGTTTACATTCCCACCAACTGTGTAGAAGGATTCCTTTTTCTCCACACCCTCTCCAGCATTTATTATTTGTAGACATTTTGACGTTGGTCCTTCTGACCAGTGTTGGGTGATACCTCATTATACTAATGATTTGCATTTCTCCAACAATTAGCAGCGTTGAGCATGTTTTCCTGTGCCCTTTGGCCATCTGTATGTCTTCGCTGGAGAAATGTCTTCATAGATCTTCTGCCCGTTTTTTGATAGGGTTGTTTGTTTTTTGTTACTGAGCTATCTGTTTATTTTCCAGATGTAATACATGTCTGTTCCATGGAGATGTTTTTGCAAGTGATGTCTTATACTCAATATCTAATACTTATTAAATGTTAAAGGGTTAGAATTTAAGAAATGCACTGGCCAGATGTTAGAGGATCAAAATAATGTTAAGAATCATTTTCAGGAATTAGTTGGGGGATGCAGTGGGGAGGGGAAGGCAGTAGGGGGAGGACAGGGTGATTTTTGTTCTTGTTTGTTTTGCTTTGCTTCATTCTACCTTTTCATCTCTAGGTTGCTTCTTTGAGTTTTCTTTTCATGTCTCCCTGGCCTATTTGCTCATAAAAGAGATGGACTAAGAAAACGAAGGGCAAAAAGGAGGCACTTTTTATTCATATTACATTGACTAGACGGTGGAAGTCATGAATCAGGGTTCTCATGGGTGAAAAAAATCATTACGCTTGTCTTCTCACACTGCTAAAAGCTAATTGCATTAAAATAATTATGTATGCTGTAAATAAGGGCCAGGTTATCTGAGCTGATGTCGGTGTTAAGTTGCGTTTAAAAATTTTTCAGTAGTGTAATTAAAAGTAGAATAGAGGGACTTGATTGTCAGATGCAGGGTTTCAGAGAGAAGCAGGGCAGGGATGGGGGAGGTAAATTAATGAATGGTGGTTGCCTTCCTGTGTCAGGAGATGGGACGCTTGCCTTATTTGTGTTATTTCCGCAACCCCTACTACAAACCTGTTATGTAGACGTTATCTCCGTTTTATAGAAGAGGAAAGAGAGTGACAGTTTGTCCCAAAGCACCCCGCTCTTAAGTGACAGCCAGAATTTGAATCCTAGTCCCTCTAGCTGCAAAGGCCGTGCTCAGTCATCCCTTGCACATGGTTTCCCAAAGGGGAACTTGGGAAGGCTCGTGGCTTGAGATGCATCACGGAAAAGGATACCCAATTGCCCTCCCAGGGATCACAGTGAACTGGAGTTACTGATCACTCACTGTCCGATTAGGTAATCCATCTCCTCTGTACACATTTTGAATTGAACTATATCCTCCTGAAGTTCATAAGTTGGAGCCCTAACCCCCAGTACCTCCTGACCTTATTCAGAAACAGATGTTATTAGTTCAGTAAAAAATGAGGTGGTACTGGAATATGATGGACCCTGAGTACAATGTGACTGATGTCCTTACGAAAAGGGGAAATTTGGAGGCAGACACACACAGGGAGAGTGCACGCATGTAAAGACTGCAGTGATGCCGCCTCAGCCAAGGAACTGCCAGAAATGACCCTCCCTGCCTGTGACAGACCCTCCCGTCGCTCATCAGCGGAACAGGGCCCCGCCAACACCTCAGTCTTGTACTTCCAGTCTTCAGAACTTCAGGATTTCTGTTGTTTAAGCCAGTGTGTGGTACTTCGTTTTGGCAGAGCCAGCAAGCAAATACATCCCACCTCTCCTGGTAGGTCCCTGGTCTAGTCGACCCCTTCAGTCCAGGCTGGGCGGCTGGAACTTCTCCCCAGCTGTCTTCACAGACTTCTGGCAGCTTCCAGAAGCTGCCGTTGAAGCCGTTTTGTCTCACAGACCGCATACAGCTCATCTTCTCTTCATCCCAAATCAGTGTGCTCACCTGTACTCCCAACAGCACCCCCGACAAAAACAACCTTGTCCTGTGTTCTGGAATTACTATTTTCCATGCCACACTGGATCCTATAAGTACCGCTTGGCAGGATGTCAGGATATTACAGCTTGAGGATTGATCTCGGCGTGTTCTTTTGTCTTGGTCTTTTATTTTGCCTTATATTGTTTATTCACAGATTTTAGAAGATTGCACATTTTGTTTAATTATGTTGGAGACAGACTGGCATTTTAGCTGTTACAGTCTGTGGGAGAGGGGTTGATAGCAAAAATTATGTGGAGCTTAAATCGTGTTCCGTGAAGGAAGTGGAAATGAATAAAGCTGTTTTACCAAGAAAAGTAGGTATTTTGCCTTGGATCTCAGAATGGATTTTTTTTTTTTTTTTCCTTCTTAGCTGGAAGTGTTCTAAGTGCTCCATTGTCTATTATGTTTGCCTTTTACAAGTCTGACTGTTATAAAAAGGAAATTTGTATCTGTATTTGCAAATTTCAGCCTGGCAGCTGTGTTTTGAAGGCTTAATCTGGGATAGAACTGAGATGCAAATGATGTCTAATAGTTTTCCCATGATGTTGTCAAGTTTTGCTTTTTAAAAATACTGCTCGTGGCAACTCCTGCCTTCAGTTTCGGATTCTTAGGTAGCAGGCCATTTTTAAATGATCTGACCTTACAAGAGCGGTGGCTTCTAGTTGCAAGATCCCTTTGGTTGCTCATGCATAACCACCATCACACAGACAGAGTCCCTTCCTTGTTCTTATTACATTAGCCATGTTTTTGATTAGTTGGGAAAAAAAAAATCCCTCACGAAACCACAAAGCTTTTTGTCTCCCATGTCTGTCAAAATGTGGCTGATTTAATTTGAATGAAATTTTAATTAGAAAAATTCTGCCAAGATCTAGCCCTGATTTGAATATTTATAGATATGTTAAGAATCTCCATAAACGTGGGGTCTCA
This sequence comes from Bison bison bison, assembly GCF_000754665.1. Taxonomy (NCBI): domain Eukaryota; kingdom Metazoa; phylum Chordata; class Mammalia; order Artiodactyla; family Bovidae; genus Bison; species Bison bison. The sequence continues at coordinate 2,459,356 of NW_011495071.1, forward strand.
TTTGAATTGCTTCCCTGGACCTCAGCCCTGGTAGTACAATAAGAAGGGACCTCTTGATGGTGCAAATCCCTCCTCCCCCTCCACTGCACCTCCCGCTACTGTGGTGGGCTGGACCAAGGATGTGGATGAGAAGCTGCTGTGGGCGGGGTCTCCACTGTTTCAATGACAGCACTTTGTCCGGATACATCTTTCAGGCTTGTGAGCCAGCCCTTCATACTGCGTTATGCAGGTGGGAAATTCATGACCAATGTTAGCTCATTACTTGAAACATACATATTTTAGGAGCAGCATGATATGTTGGAAAAGCTATAGGAGCAACAGGGAGTGAAAATGTTAGCCTCTCAGTCGTGTCTGACTCTCTGTGACCCCATGGACTGTAGCCCGTCAGGCTCCTCTGTCCTTGGGATTCTCCAGGCAAGAACACTGGAGTGGATGATAGCCAGCCATTCCCTTCTCGAGGGGATCTTCCCGACCCAGGGATCGAAACCAGGTCTCCTGCATTGCAGGCAGACTCTTTGCTATCTGAGCCAGCAGGGAAGCCCCATGTCAGGGGTCGGGACCCAAGGACAGGACACAAAGTCTTCATCCATGTTCATTTTTTCCTAGCTCAAAGCTGTGTTCTTGGATTAAACTTTCAGAGCTTCAGTGCCTTTTATCTCTGGAACTGGAGAAAATAAGATGTGAGATGCCCCCTGCGAGGAACCCACCAGACCTGGGGCTCAGCACCAAGGCATTGGTCTTGGATGCTGGGTTACTGGGGGTTATGAGTAGAAATGGTGTGGTGAATGAAGAAGATCAGTTTCTGAACTTAGATTGTTGTTGCCCCTGACCAGCTCAGTGTCAGAGGCTACTTTCCCAGATCATCCTTTACCCCCAATGAATGTACTTAATATTAAAAATAAAAAATCTCTGTGGTATATTACCTTTGTCAGTGTGTTAGTCTAAATGCTGTGTCCCGTGCAGCAGAATAATGCCTTTAGCTAGACAATGGAGTGCGTATTGTGGTCCACTTTGATCTAGGAGACTAGAAAGGGGATATATATACATCCCCTTTGAAGGATTTCCTGGCAGTCCTATCCTTTTAACATAACCAGAGCAACAGAGAAGACCCTAACGGGGGTGCGCTGAGTTTCCCTCCAGTGGTTCTGCAGACTCATAGCCCCCTCCATGCTTCTCCACTGCTTGCTGTCTTGCACACACTGAGATCTTACTGAGAATTCTCTTTCAGAGCTAAGATTCCATTTTCCCATCAAATACTAGGTATTTCTAAGCAACCTCAATTACATTTAGTAATATTTATGCAAAGGTTGTACAGGAAGCTTCTTTGCATCTGAAAATAAATTTGTGAGGGTTTAGTGAAAATAGAAAGAAACATCTGCAGTAGTGATTTATTTCAGTAAATGTAGTCAACAGGGAGGGCTGTGACTCCTGGAATAGAGGGCTCTGGTGGCCAGGAACCAGACATCCTGCCCCTTGGTCCCCCCAGCTCATGCTGCATCCCGTCTGGTCCTCCTCCCAGAGGCATGGAGCAGTCCCTACCTGGCTCTCCTAAACACCCTTGGCCAACACAGATTTTAAAGATACTGCACTTTTGGAAATGTGAAAATGTTCACCGTCGGCTTAGTATTTTTTTTTTCCACTTGCATGTAGCATAGAGATGCCAGGTGCCCTTCATATTTTCACTAAGGTAAAGACATGGAAATAAGGTAAAGAAATGGTGGTGAGGACAAGGGTGCATTGTGGAAGGTAGATTAGAATCAGGGAATCCTGGCAGGAAATCTTCTGCGTGGATTCCATCAAAGTGTACAAGTGGAATACAAGTGTAATGTTCACAGTTGCTCTCCCTCCAGGCCCACCAACAACTCTGGCTCCATTCTCAGGGAGTAAAGTTTTTGCGTCTACCGGAGGAGACTGTGTGTGTGGTGTTTGCACATCGGTCAGGCCCCAAAAGTCTTCCTTCTTAGGGCTTCTACAAAATAAATGTCTCAATCAGTGTCTTGGCAACTGAGGTTGCTGTGTGATGCCCTGGCTTTGTGGGAGATCTGTGTTCCTTAGATTGACTGAAGCCTTTGAATACTAACACTGATGGGCTATGTTAACCATCTGGAGACATTTTACAGTTGTTGTCAAAAGGTTGACTGAGGTCCCTAATGCAACACGAGGAGTTGATGGAAGCTTAATAGAGTTTACCAGTTGTGCTGATTTGTGAATGACAGCCCCACAATAACCCTTGGCCCAGGAGATGGAGGCTGTGTGTACTGTTTGAATGAAGGTGGCAAGGCACAGAACGCGAGTCATGCATTTTGCAACAATTTGGAAAGCGCTTGAATTGTGTACATCACCCACAGTTGGGAAACTTTGCTCCATGTGTATGTCATTGATTTATTCACCATTTTGTTCACCTTGTAGAAAGCTCTTTTGATTTAGGAGTTTTGCACATTGGCCCCACTCCTCAATAAGAGGGGTGATATATTTCAAAATGCAACACGTGTATTTTGGTTTTAGACTGAGGCCAGGCCTAACCTTCTGGAGAATTAACCTATATACATACCCCCAGGGTATAGGACTAGAGTCTTGCTGGTAAGGCAGTTGTGGCACTGAAAAGGCTGAATCTTTGTCATTGTATGGAGAAGTAATAGAATTCCTTTATTTTTATGTTTTTCATGTTATTTGCCATTGTAAAAAAAAAAATCAGTCATTCTCCTTATATATCTGTACACATATTTATGTCCCTATATTTAAAACCCAACACACTTGTGAAGTGAAGTGTAGTGTTAGCTGCTCACTCGGGTCCAACTCTTTGCGACCCCATGACTGTAGCCTCCCAGGCTCCTCTGTCCGTGGGATTTCCCCGGCAAGAATACTGGAGTGGGTTGCCACTGTGCCTGTATGCAAATATGTATAATATAAAAATACGGGAAAGACGAAAGAAGCAAGAGGAATGAAGATGAGAATGCTATTTAAGTAAACTGAAGGCAGTGCAGAAGTTGCTAAGCAGGTAGAAGAGGAAATGAGTGAGTTAAAAGAAGAGGGTGGTGAGAACGGGGTGGATGGTTAACAGCCACCAGATGCTGATGTTTCTGGTAAAACATAACAATACGTCTTAGGAGAACAGGATTTAATCATCAGACTCTAATGGTCAGAACACAGAGTGGGAATCCAGAGATCACAGTGGGTTCATTCAAGTCCCTCCGGCAAATGTGTGTAGCCCAGCTATGTGCCAGGAGGAGACTGGTCCCAAGGGTGCAGAGATCGAATACAAGGCTGGTATTTGAGAGGCTTATAGGTTTAGGAAGGGTGCCGAATAACCTTTTAGAAGCAAAGGTGCGTAGTGAATATTCCTCATGTTACTCAAAATTAGATTCTGCTTTGATTTTTAGATTCTGCTTTGATTTTTAGATTCTGCTTTGAAGAGCGAGTACAAGGAAGTAGCCCAAGGTCAACAAGGATGCTGTTTTCTGCAGCTCATCAGAGCTGTTTCTTCCACAACTGACTGTTGTATTTTACAGGAGAGTCAGTGAAGTCCTGTTCGACCACCATCCAATTCTCTGACATCTTGAAAAACCATCAGGTCTATCCAGAGGTCACATCCCCATCCCACCGCTGGGAATACCCCCGGTCTAGGAAAGAGGAGCACAAAACTCTCCTTGATTTTCAAGGGAGGGGGGATTATGAGTTTTTCCGAAGATTAATTTTTTTCCTGGGCTTCAGCTTGAGATATGAGACTTCTGAAATCACCCCATTGTTTGTTTCGTGTATGTTTAACTTATGTGGTTTTTCTCTGTGGTCACTGAGATGGGGCCAACTTTAGCTTAACAAATTCCTAAAGGCAGATATACTAAATGCTTTCCAAATGTTTCCATTGTTCCATAAAATTAAAAAAAAAACACCATTTACTTCCCAGCCTGTTAAGGAAAGCTTGTCCATCAACCTCTAATGAGGGTTTCATCCTCAATGAAAATTTAGTGTGTGGAAGGGTGTGAAAGTGATATCCCACGTCAGTTCACCAGGAATGATAAACTTGGCTTTGGGAGGTTGGAACATAGAGTCCTGCTGTGTCTTTTCCAAATGTCTGAACACATGTTCTTGTCTGACAGTGTGGTCGAGATCACTGCAGGATCACAAGATATGTTATCTTCAGCATATGCTGGGATATGTTGTCCTGACCACACAGATTGCGTGTTTAAACATCTCAGGTCAGAATGTTTGCACTATGGGTGTTGTTCACACTCACGGGCTGAGTAGACCTGGTGTAAGCTGCTGCCCATGTAGGGTGGCTTCAAGGGCATCAGCTCTTGAGGCCTCTCTCTTTCTCAGCTCCACCTTACATGGTCTGAAATTCCACCAGGAAAGAACACAGGATACCTTATCCTAGGATTGCCACTGCTTAAAATCATCTGGGAGAAGGAGCCTCACATTTTACTTATAGTTTGTAAGGGAACACAACCCTGAAGGCAGCAGGTGGAATGAAGATCAGACACCATGGTGGGCAAAGAAGGGAAGGTGTCCAGGGTAGGGGGAGGTGGGTCAGGCTGATTCCCTGGGGCAGGCTCAGAACTGACTGCAGCCCGAGGGCAGGGCGGCCAACTTGAGACTGCCACGTCCATCTCTCCATTTCCCCTTCCTCTCTTTGATCCCTGTCTCTCTGGCTTGTCACCTTCAGATTCTTCCTCCCTTGGACCCTCCCCTCACTCCGTCTAAAGGGATGCCAGCAACAAAAGTGAAAGAAAAATGCACTAGAGGGGAGTGAGTGGGAGGAATGCTATTTTAGAAAAGAGACTATAAATGGAGAGTGAATCTCTAAAAAGCAGTTTCTTAAAGACTGTGTGGGATTTAAAGTCCAAGAAACAAACATGAGATAGACTGTGCAGATGAAATATGTGCACACACCGTGCTTGCATCACAAATGTCCTTTCTTCTTCATCCCACCCTTTCTATGCCTCCATCCTAGAAGGGGAAAAATGAAGAAGTCACAGAAAGAGAGCCCGAGCACAGAGGAGGGTCAGTTCAGTTCAGTCGCTCATTCATGTCCGACTCTTTGCGACCCCACAAATCGCAGCACTCCAGGCCTCCCTGTCCATCACCAACTCCCGGAGTTCACTCAGACTCACGTCCATCGAGTCAGTGATGCCATCCAGCCATCTCATCCTCTGCTGTCCCCTTCTCCTCCTGCCCCCAATCCCTTCCAGCATCACGGTCTTTTCCAATGAGTCAACTCTTCACATGAGGTGGCCAAAGTACTGAAGTTTCAGCTTTAGCATCATTCCTTCCAAAGAACACCCAGGGCTGATCTCCTTTAGAATGGACTGGTTGGATCTCCTTGCAGTCCAAGGGACTCTCAAGAGTCTTCTCCAACACCACAGTTCAAAAGCATCAATTCTTCGGTGCTCGGCTTTCTTCACAGTCCAACTCTCACATCGATACATGACCACTGGAAAAACCATAGCCTTGACTAGATGGACCTTTGTTGGCAAAGTAATGTCTCTGCTTTTGAATATGCTATCTAGGTTGGTCATAACTTTCCTTCCAAGGAGTAAGCGTCTTTTAATTTCATGGCTGCAGTCACCATCTGCAGTGATTTTGGAGCCCAAAAACATAAAGTCTGCCACTGTTTCCACTGTTTCCCATGAAGTGATGGGACCAGATGCCATGATCTTATCTGAATGTTGAGCTTTAAGCCAACTTTTTCACTCTCCTCTTTCACTTTCATCAAGAGGCTATTTAGTTCCTCTAAAAAACAAAGACAGGAAAAGGAGCCCAGTGGAGAGAAGGCATGTTGTTTTTGTTTAGTCGCTAAGTCGCATCCGATTCTTTGCAACCCCATGAACCAGAGCCCACCAGGCTTCTCCACCCATGAGATTTCCCAGTCAAGCATACTGGAGTGGGTTGCCATTTCCTTCTCCAGGGTATCTTCCCAAACCAGGGATCAAACCGCATCTCCTGCATTGCAGTTTCTTTACTGCTGAGCCATCAGGGAAGCCCCGGAGAGAAGGCATATAGGAGGAATAAAACACCTTAGGATGGGACAACTTTCATGCTCCAAGTGTGTGCGTGCTGTGCGTGCTAAGTCACTTCAGCCGTGTCCAACTCTGTGTGACCCTATGGACTGTAACCCATCAGGCTCCTTTGGCATGCCAGCAAATTCAGAATGAAACCGGGCTTCAGGGCTCATCTCCCAGTCCCAGACCCAGCCTCTTGTCCTTAGAAAGGATTTGGAGTTTCAACATGTGTTTCATCAGCAGGATGATGAAATCTGGGGGAATACTCCGACTACCTGGAAATGTTAACTGCATCCAGGCTAGCACTGCCTTATCTCCACAGGGCTCTGATGAAACTTGTTCATCCTGGAGGCCAATTAGCAAACTTGTTAACACTCTGCTTTTCTGCAAGTTCCTGACAGCCTGGGCTTGAGCAGATACATGGTAACCAAAGCCAGCCTGCCTGCTGGGATCAGGAGAGAGAGCTCAGTAAAAAAGAAAGAAGGCTAATTTCTTCCTGAGCCCTCCAGGACAGAAAATTTGCTGTCTTTCTGAAGAATGAGAGGTCGGATTGAAGTCCAGAGAGTGATGACTGCATGGGAGATGATGGTGGATCGCACTGTTCCAGGATGGCTGACCTTTGAAGAGCTGACGTGCATTCTTCCAGTTTTCATCAGCTCCCTCTCCTGCTGCTCATGCCTGGCCAGAAAAAGCAGGCTCTTGGTGACCCCCTCTTGTAGCCCAGAAATAGGGCTTGAACATTAGGCAGGTTCCACCAGATTGCAAAAGCTGATTGTATCTTTTCCAGAGTTATATTCAGAAACATCACTCTGGTAGTGGGAAATTTCTTGGTAGGAGTATTTACACCACAGAAATTAGCAAGCCCTGCAAATTCGAGGACCCCTGTACCACCAGGAGGGCTTCCCAGGTGGCCTCAGTGGTAAAGAAGTAAGTAAGTGAAGTCGCTTGAGTCCTGTCCGACTCTTTGCGACCCCATGGACTATAGCCTGCCAGGCTCCGCCTGCTAATGCAGGAGACTTAAGAGACACAGGTCTGATCCCTGGGTCAGGAAGATCCTCTGGAGGAGGAGGAAGGCATGGCAACCCACTCCAGTATTCTTGCCTAGAGAATCCCATGGACTGAGGAGCCTGGAGGGTTACAGTCCCTGGGGTGGCAAAGAGTCAGACACGACTGAAGTGACTGAGCAGGCATGCACACCACCAAGAGCCGTATACCAGCATGCCACTGGGCAAGAGACAAGTGTGATGAAAGCCTACCATATATTTAAAAATTATGCATAATTATGCACTTTTGGAGAGTGGTTTGGGGGAGGGGGGACAGCCTTCTCTTGTGACTCAGACAGTAAAGAACCTGCCTGTAATGCAGGAGACCCAGGTTCCATCCCTGGGTTGAGAAGATCCCCTGGAGAAGGGAATGGCAACCCACTCCAGTATTTTTGCCTGGAAAATTCCATGGACAGAGGAGCCTGGTGGGCTACAGTCCATGGGGTCTCAGAGTCAGACACAACCGAGAGACTAACACTTTCACTTTCACTCATTTTTAAAGGTTTTAGAGCCTCATCTTATGTTCTGTGAGAGAGTATGTTTATGTGGGTACCCCCCAACTTGATTCCCATGTAAACTATTCACCACCGTTTAGCTGTGAAGTAAAATGAGAACACATTTCTGTTTTCCAAGTTTGTTTAAGAATTTTGCAGCAAGTTGAAGGAAATCAGGTCTGCTCAGCTAAGCAATTTGGTGTCTGTTGATAGCCAAATAGCCTGGAAAATTATCTTTGCCTCAGCTCACCCACCGTGCAAGGCATGATGCTGACAAGCTGACTGCTTCCAAAGGTCTATTGTGTGGGACTCAGTGGTGCAGCAGCAAGAGAGGAGGTATATCATTTAGGCATCTTGCTCTGTCTTTCTTGCTAATAAGAACACTGCCAGACAGTCTTTGTGTGGCTTTTCTATCAACTCTGAGGTCATTTCTTCTCTCCTGTCCCTTGGGGGCATGTGATATAGAGCGTAGACAGTCACCAATTAGATTTTAGAAAGAGCTTCCAACCAACCACATGGAAATTTCAAGACATATGAGGGTGTCTGAAACCAAACCTCCTTAGCATGAAATGCTGAGACTTCCTTTGATTTTAAGTTATGTCTCTTAAAATATGGAGACACATGGTTTTGTGACAGTGGGTCTTCAAGTAGTATCTTGGGAAATAGGAGAAAGGAATTCAGGAAGAATCCAACTCAGTAATATTCTCAGTTCAAAGGATGTTCACACTTAATCCCTGTGATCTTTTGAAAGAAGATCTTTAAAAGGAGAAACCAGGGAACTGGAGTCTGTGACTTGTCTGGGATCAGCACGCAGAATAGGAGCCCAGAGACCCAGGCAGCACAGAGCCTCAGCAGCACCTGCCTCAGCTCTCACTCCTGCGTGTGTGGAACACCAGCTCTCACTCCCACGTGTGTGGAACACCAGCTGTGGCAGGCGCTGTGCCAGATACTCTCCATGCTTCTCAGATCACCTGACTGGTGCTGAACATCTGCTGGGACAGGTGCGACTGAGCACCTGGAGGATGATGAGGACAAGGAGACCCTACCCTTGTCCTGAAGAGGCTTCCAGACTCATCCTGCAGATAAGAAATATGGTGATGCAGTAAAATGAGCATGTTGAGGGCTTTGGGTTTTGAGGGCTTCCCTGGTGGCTCATTGGTAAAGGATCCGCCTGCAACCCAGGAGCCTCAGGAGACGTGGGTTTGATCCCTGGGTCGGGAAGATCCCCTGGAGGAGGACAAGGCAACCCAGTCCAGTATTCTTGCCTAGAGAATCCAATGGACAGAGGAGCCTGGCGGGCTACCTTTATAGTGTCGCAAAAAGTCAGATACAACTGAAGCAACTTAGCACGCACACACGCCCTACCTGCCAACACAGGAGACATGGGTTCGATCCCTGGTCCAAGAGGCTCCCACATGCTGCAGAGTGATTGAGCCCATTGTATCCCAGATATTGAGCTTGTGCTCTAGGGCCCGGGAACCACAATTACTGAAGCCCTTGTGCCTAGAGATCATGCCCCACAGCAAGAGAAGCCACTGCAGTGAGAAACCTGCGCACTGCCAGCTGGAGAATGGCCTCTGCTCTCTGCAAGTAGAGAAAAAACCCGCACAGCAATGAAGACCCAGCACAGCCTTAAATAAATAAACTTTTTTAAAAATTCTGTTTTAAAAATAAAAAAGAACTTTGGAATTGAAAGGCAGGAGAAGGAGTATCTGATGGAGACATTTGGTCATCCCCAGGATTCCTCCTTTGAAAAATATTAGCTAAAGGAAGAAAATAAACCTCTAAAGATAAGGGCTATAGGGTGGAGTTTTTCCTTAGCATGAGATTTAGTACTAAAAGTCTCGCAGGCCATTTTCTGGAATAATGACCTTTCAAAAAGTTTAATGTCTAAGCACCTAGCCCTGGGCAGAGCACCCTTAAGGAAAGTGTGGGTATGCTGTGTGAATGTACTGGCAGACATGGACTTCCTGTAGCGTTGCCATTCACTTCTTCTCTCCACCCCAAGAACAAACAGCACTGACCTGTACTTAGAAAAAGGAGAAGAAAATAGTCTCCCACTGGAAACCCTACCACATCATTGTAGGCGTCATGGTATAAGACAAAAGAAGTGGACTTGGGAGCACAACAACCCTGAGTTTTCAAATCCAAGCTCTCCACCCCCAACTTCTGCCCCCCATCTATTAATCTTAGCTGTGTAATGTTGGGAAACTCCCTTAACCTCCTGAGGCCTCAGTCTTCACGTCTGTAAAGTGAGTAAGAATGGATGTAAGTTCCAGTCACTCCATCAGTGAGTGTGCAAGGACAGAGCTTCATCATCTGGCCAGAGATGATGTCTGGCCCAGACAGCATGGCTGGGCTGATGAAACACTTGGTGGCTGAAGTGAGTGCTGTGCCCAGACAGGGGGCCTCATTCATAGGGCTCTTTCTCTTTATTACGTGATAGAAGATCCCTGATCTGGAGTAGCAATCCCGATTCTCCTGCTGGGGCCTCTGCCATTTTCTCAGTTTCACTAATACTGTAAAGACAAGTTCCTACCGGAATGAGTTCCTCCTAGGCCCGGAGAATCTGCTTGGAGGCATTTGTGAGATCTGGTGTGAGCATGTGTGTTGTGGGCAGATCCCCAGGCTGCCTCTCAGACACTGTCAGCCTTGTGCTTCCATGCTGCCCACTCTCCTGCTGCCCAAGTCAGCAGGGTGCCCTGAGATCTGCTTGGTGGGCCTTACATGGTCTGGCTTTTGGGAAGTACAGGTTCTGACGCCCAAGTATCTGCTTTGAGTGTGAATAAACCTGCAATGGGGCTTCCCAGTGGCTCAGTGGTAAAGAATCCGCCTGCAATGCAGGAGACTCAAGAGACATAAGTTTGACCCCTGGTTGAGGAAGATCCCCTAGAGGAAGAAATGGCAACCCACTCCAGTGTCCTTGCTTGAAAAATTCCATGGACAGAGGAGCCTGGCAGGCTACAATGCAAAGGGTCACAAAGAGCCAGATGTAACTGAGCATACACACACAAGCCTACAGTGATATGGCCAGATTTTCCTTAAGGAAGTGTGTTTCATGTGGTTCTGGGCCAAGTGGACTTCCCTCTCCTCACCAGAAGCAGGACTGGGCCTGAGAAGCAACCAGATTCCTGGTGATGCTTGACTGGTCCAGCCTCTCATTCTCCTCTGATTTCACTGCATTGATGGATAGCCACCTGGGTTTAGACCAAGGGACTCCACTCCATTTGACATACAAGCCTCCAGAGTTTAAACATTCTTGGAAGGAAATTGCTTGGCCACTTTACCTTCAGAAGGTATTTCGTGAAATAGGCCCTGGGGGTACATCCTCATGTCTTAAGTAGCTTGCTATTGCATAAACCTGAGAAGAAGGGGAAAAAAGACAAATGGAAACAGCAATTTCTTTCTAGCTCCTTGGTTTTCTTAGAGCCTTTGTGGTCATGATGTTAGTTGGCAACATACAGCGTACTGTCCTCAGAGTTATGCATATCTCTTCCCTTAAGTCCACAGGGATAGCTTATCACTTAAAGAAACATCAAGCTTTTTTACTGTACCCCATGGGGAGTAAATGTCTTGATAAAAGAGTGGTCTGCCTTGTTTTCTGTCTCTAACGCACGCTCCTACCAGATGGTGACGCGTCCAAGGATGACTGGGAATGCACTGGAGAAGGGCCAGGCTCCACTTGTCAAGCTCCCTCTTATCAGCGTCGTCCTGCAAGGCGGCGGGAAGTGGGCCTGCTCACCCACCAGGCTGCCCTGAGGCTGCTTTTCTGGGCTCTCATGGTGTAATTAATAGCTACCAGACACTTGTTTTCTCTGCCTTGCATTGGTGGCTCAGATGGTAAAGATTCTGCCTGCAATGCGGGAGACCTGGGTTCAATCCCTGGATCAGGAAGATCCCCTGGAGAAGGGAATGGCTCCCCACTCCAGTATTCTTGCCTGGAGAATTCCATGGACAGAGAAGCCTGGTGGGCTGTATTCCATGGGGTCACAAAGTCAGACACGACTGAGTGACCAACACACACATGGTTATCAGGAAGGATGACAGCCACCCCTGGTCGGGTATCTACTCCACGTACCAGGTGCTTCATGGATCGTTTTGCTTGTGTTCCCCTCCACTTCATGGTGCAGATAAGACCTCCATCTCTGCCTCACCAAAGAGTGGAGCCAGGCATGACTGGGATGGGAATAGAGGTAGCAGGAGTGAAGTGTAGAGAAGGAAGACGTTCCAGGCTCAGTGGGTGGCAGCGTTCCCGGTGGTCTGACTGACTTGGACCCGAGTTCAGGGCAGCACTTCCTCAGTGCTCCAGGACCCCAGGCTTCAGGAGGCAGCGCTGGCCGCCCTGGTGCGGCTGGGGCTTCTGATGAGCCACCAGGATCAGTGAGGGTTGGCTCAGGTGACAGGTGGGCCTGTGCCTACAGGTTCAAGTCCCCCACTCCACCTGGCAGGACTGGGACAAGCCAACCTTGGCAGGAAGACGGGGATGCCCCTGATGAACTGCCACCGTGGCCTCAGTCATACAACCATAGGATAGAATGAAACCTAAAAATCAATTAGTTCAACCCCTTCTTTTTCCAAATGAATAGACCAAGACCTGGCAAAATAAAATGACTCGCCTCAAGTTCCAGAGGTGTTTTAGGGCCAGGGTTAGACACAAACCCTGCTTTTCTGCTTCCTTTTCACCTGCTTCCCCACATTGCCACCCTCTGTGGTTTATTCTACCCTTACAGCAGGGGCCCCCGTGCCATCGCACAAATGAGGCAATTAGAGTCCAGATCTCCTTCTAGGGTGGGCAGTAAGGAGCACAGGGATTCTCCTTCTGCCAGACCTCACGGCCTCACTCTTAGGGACTGACCCAGACATTTACCCTGAAAGCACTTTTAAAATACTTTTTTTTTTTTAAACCAAGTCGTTTAAGAAACAATCTTCACCTTGGGAGATAAAACGTAACTGAAAGGAAGGTTGCCATTAGGTGGTGGAGAGCATTTTCTGGAACCTGCTGGGTATAAAACTAAGTACAAGACACTTTGAAATTGCAGAAAAGACCCGACCTCACTCTAGGTAGCTTACAGTCTGGCTGTTTGGTATGATTCTTTTATTCCCCTTTTTTTCTTCCACTTTGAGTCATCTCTTAAATATTATTATCAGTTTCTAATTTTAAGACCAGGAAGTTTTCAACTACGGATTATTTAACCAGCCAGAGGCTGAGCACTGGGGGCTTACCTCTGCTCATGTTCAGTGGCCACTTGGAAGGTAAATGAGTCCCCATGTGGTACCTGGGGTGTCCTTCTGGGTCTCTCAGGGTCCTCGGGAGAGTGAGCAGTGGTGACAAGCTCCTGTGGGTAGATTGAATTTCTCCTGATAGTTTAAAATAGCGGAAACAAAAGGGTTTACAGGGAACATTTTCTTCTGTATTTCCTGCACGTGGGAATATGTTTGTAGGGAGTGCGTAAGCCATAGAGATCCGCATCGAATGTGCGGAAAGATCTATAAGTTGGGTGGAGAGGCATCTGCATTTGTGCAGTGGTTACGAATTTCCACGTTCGGGGAAGAGTTCATGGAGCACCAAGCGTCTTTTTCTTTTCAGGCAACGCCTGTGTTGTATGGAGGGGGAAACATCAATGAGCAAGCATAGAGACATTAAGAATAAATCATCATCTTTTACATTTAAGAGGTGGATTTGTCCTTGGGACTCTGCAACTTTTGAAAGCAAGACGAATTCAGCTAGGAATTATTTGAAACAATTGGAAGTTTTCTTCTATCAGGTTCCACAGGGGATTGAGAGGCCTGTGTAAATGTTCCTGTAGAGGTTTGAAATCCATCAATATCACAGAATAAAGGTAAGAGGCAGGTAGTTCCTAATACCATGGACTGGAATGTTTTCTAGGCTGAAAGACTGCTGAGTAGGGCTGGGTCTCCTTTTTAACTGACCTTTTGAGGATACTGTAGGAGGAATTCATCTTCTTTTATGATTTAGAGCTAATTTCGGAATTTCTAAAGGCTGTTTTTATTTCAGAGCCCAGAAGTCTCATTTTAGGAAGATGGTGTCTGATATCTCATGCCTCCCCTTACCTCTCTTTTCCTCTTACAGTTAACAGGGGTCTGCCCTGAGATTCCTGAATAGATATCTCACCCACATCCACTTAGTGACCAGCACATTCATGTGGCTTATGCAGGGAACAATTCAGGCTGACCAGCTTAGCAAAGCAAGAGCAAGACTGCTCAACTGACCACTGACGGTGACTGCGACCTTCCATTTGTAACAGCAGGTTGTCGTCCTGGGCTAGGTGAACCCAAGAGTGTCACACTGTGTCAAGGGCAGTGACACCCAGTTGTAACTTGCTGTCCTTTACTGTTATATCCATTTTGATTGGAGGGCATATCTACCTTTAGAAAAACATGACGTTTATTATATTGGTTTTGAGTTCAGTGTTATACTTTCTAAAGAGCTCATGTGACAAATTTGAAAAGAAGTGTATGAAATAGGAGTTTCTACAGAGCTGTGTCGCATTGCTTAATGTGATAAATAGCCAAGTATTAGGGCAACATAGCAGTTGTGAACATCAAAAACTCTGGGCAGTGGGCTTCTCTGGTGGCTCAGTGGTACAGAATCCACCTGCCAATGCAGAAGACATGGGTTTGATCCCTGGTCCAGAAAGATTCCACATGCCGTGGAGCAGCTAAGCCCATGCACCACAACTATTGATCCTGAGCTCCAGAGCCTGGGAGCCCCAGGTATTGAGCCACCTGCAGCCATTACTGAAGCCCACAAGCCTGTGCTCCACAACAAGAGAAACCATCACAGTGAGAAACACGCAACCACAACTAGAGAAAAACCCACGCAGCAGTGAAGACCCAGCTCCATCAAAAATAAATAGAATTGTACAATTAAAAAAATAATAATAAACTTTGTGCAGGGCCTTGAAGGGTTTGGACGGGTTTGATGTTGTTTGCAATTCATCAGTTACGCCAGGTAGATTAGTGAGTAGGCCAGAGAATCTTCACTTGGCTACATATCAGAATCATCTGAGGAGTATTTTCACATTAGAATCACAGGGCTCCACTGCAGAGGGACTGAATCAGCAAGGAACTCGGACTTTCACAAGCCATCCAGGTCATTCTTAAGCATGTGTCCTGATACTATTCTGGGGCCTGGACTCCTGCATCCCATGCATTTCAGAACCGTTACATTCCTGTGAACCTCAGAAAAGAATAATCAGAAAGGATCATCAGTTAATTCAGCATATCTTTTAAGGCGTGCAGTGTGCTGAGCACCGAGGATGCAGAGGCTCGGTCCTTAATGGAGTTCGGTCATTGAAACAGATGCTACTGCATTGCCTTATAAAACAGTGATGCTATGATGGAGGTCAGGTTCATTGCCATGGAGACAGGGAGGCGGGACTGACCTTCACACCCCTTTACTTCCAGATCCGATTCTGTTATGGCTTCCCTGACCTCAGAGGATCCTGGGACAAGATTTTGACAGTAAAGACCAGGGTAGTGCTGGCTCAGCCCTCCCGTGATCCTGGTTGATTTTCCCTTGGAAGAACAGAATCTAGCAGGGTCCCTTTCTGAAGAGTATAAGGAGACATCACATGCTCCGTGCAGTCTGGTCTGTGCCAGCCCTCTGTGCCCATAGACAGGGTCTCCTGGGAGATCCCAGTATGGCCTCCAAATCCAGCGTGTGCAGCAGGAGGGAGGAGGCTGCTCACCCTGGGCATGGGCGTGAAGCTGACGTCACAGCTGGTGGTTTCTGGGAGGCCGTGTGGAGACAGCGGAATCAGCCTGCTGGGTGCTGCTTCCTGAGGCTCTCTCGAGGCCCTAGTCACGCGACACTCACATGTCGCCCTGCGGTTCCCCCTCTTCTCTCCCTGAAGGCGCTTTCCTTCCAACCTCAGCTCTCAGCTCTCAGCTCTCAGCTCTCTTCCTTGGCCTGTTCTCAGCTTTCTGGCTCTGGCACCTGATCTCTAATGGAGTTTTCCATCTCTGAACTGTACAGCAAGGCCTTTTGCCAAGAGGCAGGAATAAGTCAGACTCCAGCGGATTTGGCTGTGGGGAAGCTGCATCCAGTCCCCTTGATTTCAGTTCTTGGTCTCTGGGTCATTCTCCACTGTGATGTTACAAGAGTCTTGGTCCAAGACAAAGCCCAACTCAAGGCTTTGAGCCCATTTTGGTCACTCAGTAGCCTTGCTGCAAGGGTTCGGCAAAAAGGAAGGTGGCACAGAGAGGGTACAGAAAGGGAAGGAAGTCTTCAATGCGATGGGTTTTGTCTTTTTGTTTTCAGCTTCATAAGCCACCTAGAGGTTTGGGGAAAGCCTCGGTGTTTTCATCACTTCTTCTTACCCAGGAAGCAGGCAGATAACTCACAGTTCAGTGGCTTTTGAGATTGACATTGTGCAGACTGGGGATCTTGGGGAGGGTGTGTGTGTGTGTTTTGGTCATATCTTAAAGGCTATTCAAAGTGTGTCATCTTGTCTGAACAGACTCAGTGAGAAATGCTTCATAAAATGTAAATCTATGTGTAGACCCCATAACAGAAAAGAGAGTAATCACTTATCCTCCAGAGAGCAGGATGAAATTCAGAAACGGATTCCTTGCCCCCAGGGGAGTTTAGGGGCTGCTGATGGAATTGCGAGCTTTTTTCACTAGCCATTTATTCGGCAGTTGTGACCCTTTAGGAGACTTGGTTGTCAGGTTGTTCCCGGTTAATGGCTTTCTATAAGGTACTGGCGTCTGAAAGGCCAAATAATGATGCTGAGAGCTATGACTTGTTTACAGAAATAAAGGCAGCTTGCCTTGCTGCAAAGTAAGGTATAATGCAAGCGTGGGACTGGATATCCATATGTATCAGCTTTTGCTTTTTGGCCTAGTTTGTTGCTGGGTGTGTAAGACTTCTGTCTGTCTGTCTTATGGAAGTATGCAGAAGGCCAGCCTTGAGAATTGGGGTGGGCTGGGATGGGAGAGAGGTGACTGAAGGGGGAAAAAAGGCAGGGATTCCACTTGACCAAAGACAGGCCTGTTGGGGAGATCTCAGCCCACATGCAGTGAGCGGCCCATTCTGTCACAATCCACGATGCAGGGATGGCTGAGTTACCCCCAGGACGACATAGTCATCCTGACAGCAGACAGATGCGCTGCTGCTTCTAAGGCAGCCGCAGTCGCAGCCTTGACTGTGTGCACTGATACAGCTCTCAGGGTGGGGCTTGTTTGGGGAGTTTCTGGTGGGGAAACTGAAAGTTACATGCAATACAAAACAGCATCATCACATGTGAGCTCCACTTACTTAAATGTTCAGATCGCCACTGGTCCAGGGCTTCTCAGTCTTGTAGCCATCAGTCCAGTTTGGAACAGAAATGAGTGCTTGCCTTCCCAAGTTTAGCCACTGATGAAGCAGACTCTATTTTTAAAGAAGGAAAATTCAGTGGTTAGTGCCCTGTGTTCTTTTTAAGGCATCCAGTTTTGCCTGGTCACTGTGACTTGACATCATCTTCAAAGTTCACAAGTTAGTTCCCAAGAGGAATTTGCTGTCCAAGAAGAAAAGGTGAGGAAGGAGCAAGTGAGTGAGTGAGCGTGTGTGTGTGTGTGAGTGTGTGTGTGTGTGTGTGTGTGTGTTTTACCCTATGCCCTGCCCAAGTCCCATGTTAGACTTGGCGCTGGAGCCACCAGGCAGGATCACAGTGGACACTAAACTCCTATTGCCAGGAAAGGGATTTGGTCTCCTGAAGTTAAGAGGAATTTTGCCAGGAACCTTCCCTAAAGAGAATTTGTCTCCTGGCAGGTTTTTACTTCTTTTTGAGCTAAGGATGCAGGAACAAGGGTTTAGTTATTTGATTTTAAAGTTGCTCATAGAACTAGAGTTTGTCACCTTGAAGGGGAAGTTAAGAAGCATTGCCTTTGTGAAATCCTTCCAGAAAGATTCTGCCCCCATCAGACGAGTTTGGCTTGTGTTTGTTTCTCACGGATGAGCGTCACATCTGCCTCTGACCTTTGAATTGTCTCCTTGGGATCCCACTTATTTTAGTCCTTGAGCATCAAAGGCCATTACGACATGGTGCCATGGGGGGATTCTCTTTAATCTTTCTGTCTTTGATTTCTCAGACACAGATTCAAAGACTCTCCTGCCTATCAGATAAAGCAGAGCGAGTTTGTCAAGGACAGTTGGGTTTGGATTAGGGGAGAGAAGGAGTCTAAGTGAATAATGAAAGACCTTAGTGATGCTTGCTTAAATAAAAACCCTACTACAAAAACAAAACCCAAACAAAAGTCCGTAAAGGGTATCATAAGGATTTCATCCCATATTTAATGTTTATGACTTATTGGCAGTTCTTCAGAGTTGTAGCATTATTCTGGGCAAGGAAGGAGCATAATTAACACACGTGGATGGTCTCAGCGACCAAGATGAGTGGGAGCCTTGTGCATTTGGTTGTTTTTTCTCCACAATTTATATTTTGCCAAATGTTTCATTTTCGTTTTAGATTCAAAGGATTTGTTAACAAAAGAAACCACTTGTTACACACAAGTAAACAGTTTCAGTTTTTCATAGAAGATCATTTTCTTAATTTCAAAATACAGTCATTAAAAGAAAAGAAACAGAAACAATAGAGAGAAGTAACAGCATATATATCACCAAATTGAGCTGACACCTACATCCACAGGTGAATAGCCCTGAAAGTGAAAGTGAAGTCGCTCAGTCGTGTCCGACTCTTTGCGACCCCATGGACTGTACCCCACCAGGCTCCTCTGTCCATGGGATTCTCCAGGCAAGGGTACTGGAGTGGGCTGCCATTTCCTTCTCCAGAATAGCCCTGAGAAATCCCATGTTAACAGCAACCTGGAATCTCAGCTGAGAGACGGGTCCTGGGCGGTGTGTCTGTTCCCTGGGTGAGACTTCAAATTGCAATTTGGGGGCTCCCGCTTATAATCCCAGACCACAAATTTATGTCATTAGTTTGCACGCAAAAATGCAGCTCTGGTTTTCCTTTAACTTTTACAATGCTGTTTGTCTCACCTTGTGAGTCGTAAGACTTCTTAGACCCTGGTGGGGAGGGGGAAGCAGGGCTGGCCAGGCCCTCAGGGGCTTAAGAGATTCCAAGACCCACTCCCTTTCTTATCTGAAGCAACGCCTGACTTGCTGGTGTGCTTGCAGGCAGGTATGTGGTCCCGTGTCGGAGGCCCGCTCCCCTACTTCTGAAGCCTGAACAAGACTGAACATTTCCCTAACAACCTCCCAACTCCTACTTGACAGACCATGTTTTCCCAGCGCCCCCAAATGAACTCTATCTACATCTTTTATGCATTTTAAGTTGAAAGAACTGCGAGCATCATGGAGTTGCTTGCTATTACTAGGCACACACATCATAAGATAGAGGTAACAAGAATGAAAATGGCATATGAGTAACCAGCCTGGGACTGGGGAGCCCCACAGGGCTCTTTCGGGTCCCTGAAATCACACTGTGTGAAGACAGACGAAGGCCACAGATATAGCCAAAGGACTTTTAACTGAGAGTTAGAAAGTCACGTTCTGGATAATTGTATGGATGGATGGATCGTAAGGTTGGCAGAAGCAGTACCATGCACTCAGAGCCAGGATGTACCTCAGATGCTCCAGGACCACTGCACAACCACTTTCTGCCACAGTCCCTTCTTTCTGCCACCCCACCTGAGCTGGGGCTGTGCTCACATCTGAGTTCTTGAAAGTGAAGTTGCTCAGTCATGTCCGACTCTTTGCGGCCCCATGGACTGTAGCCCACCAGGCTTCTCCATCCATGGGGTTTTCCAGGCAAGAGCACTGGAGTGGGTTGCCATTTCCTTCTCCAGGAGATCTTCCCCACCCAGGAATCGAACCCAGGTCTCCCATATTGCAGGCTGACGCTTTACCCTCTGAGCCACCATGGACCCTTTTCTCTGCCACCCCGCCTGGGCTGGGGCTGTGCTCACGTCTGAGTTCTTAATAAGCCACAATAGTGGATATAGCATTTCAACTCCTACCCTAATTGGTAGTAGAGCTAAATGATAGCTTTTTTATTTGTTCCCTAATTTAAAAGCTATCCCAGAATAGTGGATATATTATTTGTTAAATTATTATTATTTTAATAGTTGAGTTTTCTTCTATCTATTCTGTGTAATGTAGACATGTTAATCAGCATGTTAATCATGTTAATAAACAGGTCAGGCACTGTCTGGTGAGGGGTGACTCTGGCCAAGAGAGTGGGGAATGGACTCTCGACCCCTTGAAAAGATTATTACCTCTACTAGGAATCTCTTTACCATGATACTCAACAAATGACCTCTTAAGGAGAGTGAGTGCTTTGAGAGAATACTGGCTGAGTAGTTACATGAATAATCCAACTCAGATGCACACCCTACTGAGGAGCAAAGAGCCAGTCACAACTTAAATATCAGCAAAGAAAAATTCTAATACTCACATTTTAATAAAGGATGATATGGCTCACCCTGAATCCAAATTGGGGGAATCAGGAGTGACCCGTAGATCGAATGTCCAACTCACAGCCTCTTCCTGATGCCTGTTGGCAGCTGAGCTCTGGTGGCTGCCTGTTGGCATGGATGCCAGGACCATTGCTGGTCAGGAGGGGGCTAGAAGGCTTCAGTGTAGGGAAGGCAGGGCTGCAGCAGGGAGAGGACTGTGGCCCGGTGGGCTCTGAATTCAAGCAGCCTCTGAGCCCATGTTCAGAATCAGTATTTCCCCAAGGAAATCGTGTTTTTCTACTTGCACAGTGTCTCCCAGTTCATCCAGCACAAGAGCAACCCCTTTCTCACGAAAGTTGATTTTCATTAAAGCAGATTTCATATAACACATACTTAAGATCAAGGGCCATGGAGCTTTATCTGCCTGGGCTTCATGTCCCAGCTCTACCTCTTACTAGCTTTGTGACCTTGGGCCATTAGTTAATCTTTCAGTTCTTAAGTTTCTTCATCTGTCAAGTAGGATAATAACCTACTTCATCTGTCCAGTAGGATAATAACCCTAAGTACCCATCTCATCGGGTTGTTATGAGGATTACATGAACTCATTGAAGTGCTCTGAACAGGGACTGACTCAAAATAATCACTGTCTATATAAACTATATATCTTGGTTTGAGAATGTGAAATTTTCACTTGACAGAAACTAAATTTAACAGTTTTTTGCACTGGTTGTTTGGGAGATTGTGAGCCTTTGTATCTTCAATAGCCCAGATGTGCTTAAAGCTATGATCACATAAGGACATTTTTGAAAGACATGGACAGGATTTGAAATTTTCAGGATGAAGTTGCAGGCTAGCATTCTCTAAATTTCTATTTTCTCAGTGTAAAGAATATAACATCTGCAAACAACAGCTGGACAAATACTGGAAGATATAATTCCAACTTCTTGCCATGTTGGCAAAAGCTGTTGGGAGAGAGAGAGGGACCATCCGCCTTGTATCATTACCTTTTTATAGCTGGAAGAAGAGAAGTTGGATGAGTCATTTTATCAAGGCAAGTTTTTGAAAGAGCAGACCTAAGGAAGCATTGTCAGGGGCATCCTGGAAGCTATCAGATCACATGCAGCAATTTACCAAGAAGGTCTGGGTCATCAGCTTCTTTATGTTGTTATGTTATAGATTTCATGTTGTTTACCTGGAGAAGCTTAGCTGAGTTCCAAGCATCTAATTGTGTCCTTGCCCTACGTTTCAGGGCAAGGAGCGGGTAGTTCAACTTCAGGCAAGGTGCTGGCCTGAAGTCAGTCTGCCCAAAAAAAGGAAATGGCAGGAAAGATTGTCTGAAAAGGAAGCAGAGAACTGGAGCTTCAGTTAAAAAGTGGGCTGGTGTTGGCAACACTAGATATTTTAATGGGCTTCGGGCAGGACAGGTAGGCCACCAGCTGTTTGTCCAGCTTTCCTAGCTGCACTTAATAAGGCCAGTCTCTGGGGCTTCCCGGGTGGCACAGTGGTGAAGAATCTGCCTACCAGTGCAGGAGATTCAGGAATCATGGGTTCAATTCCTGGGTCAAGAAGCTTCCCTGGAGTAGAAAATGGTAACGCACTCCAGTATTCTTGTCTGGAAAATGCCATGGACAAAGAAGTCTGGAAGCCTACAATCCATGAGGTTGCAAAGAGTCAGACACAATTGAGCACAAGCACACAACTCCCAGGGATAGACCCTTTTTAAAAATTTATTTTTATTTTTGGCTGCTGTGGGTCTCCGTTACTGCGTGCGGGCTTTCTCTAGTTGCGGGCAGCAGGGGCTCCTCTCTAGTTGTGGTTTGCAGGCTTCTCATTGCAGTGGCTTCTCTTGTTTCAGAGCATGGGTTCTGGGGTGCATGGGCTGACTAGTAATGACCCACAGGCTTCGGTGCCCTGAGGCATGTGGAATCTTCCCAGACCAGGGATGGAACCTGTGTCCCCTGCAGGCGGATTCTTAACCACTGGACCACCAGGGAAGTCCTAAGTGATGACTCTCGCTCTTTAGGGACAAGGGTGAGACCAGGGCAAACCAAGCAAGGGAAAACAGTTAGTAAAAGAGCTGCTGAGGACACAAAGCAAGTGAGACACAGAGACAAGAAGAGGCATCAGGTCAGCAGTCAGTATGTGGGCACAACCCCATGGCCCCTGAACTTTGCTGTAGGGACCCTGGACTTCTGCCCCTTTTCCATCTATAAAATGAAGGGGTTGGAGAGTCTATGTCAGGTCCCCCCGGCTCGAACCCTCTCTGTTACTAAATGGTTCTACAACCCTGGCCATGAACTAATCCAGTGGAGTAGAAGGCAGAGGTCAGGTATAGCTCGTCCACATTTTCCACCTCTCGGCACACACTCCTGCCGTCACGTGGCAGGTGCTTCCCAGGGTGGGCACTGTGAAACACGTGTACCTTCCCCTCTTGTGGACTATAGGAGACAGTATTAATGCCCACCTGGCAAATATTTCACTCCTGGCCTGGAATCTAGCCCTTTTGAGGCTCTCTGGGGCTGCTTCTGACTTTTTGCTACTTTGGGGAAAAAAATTAAGTAACTTTTTCAGTGTATCTCCTTCCTTTATGATCCCCTGTTAAAACAAGCAAACCAACAAAACTCCTTTCATCAGGGTTTGGCTGGCTTCTTTCCTGTGTCTGATCGTGGGTATGGTGTGGAATTTCTTTGGGTTGTGCTCCTGATTAATATCCCTTTGAGTCATTTCTTCTGACTCCTGTTAGATGCTCCAGAATGCTCCCAGTAGGAATTGTGTACTTTCTTGGAGGTAGAGGTTGGCTATGGAGTGACAGCCTGGGGAATAGCATGAATCTATCCCTTCTGAGCAGATTAAACCAATGCATAGATCTTCTTGCCCTTTAACCAGAACACGAGGACACCATGTGATGTGATATGAATCAAGTTTTCTAGCGTCTAGGTAGTTCATAGGGGTAGCAACCATGGTTTGAAACCACTGACTTAGTTCTATAAAACAAAACCATCCAGTCAGACCCGGTGGAATGCTAATTTGACCCAGGGAACTTAGGCCAAGAAAGCTGAAGCCCTTATCTACCTTGGCTCTGTGTTCTGAGTTGAAGCCAGCCCCAGGGAACAGAGCCAGGACCCAGTTGTTCCTGGTTCCCAGCAACTCACATAATTTATTTTGCTAAGAAATAGAGTTGGTTTCTGTTGTTTGGCTACTAGAATTTCATAGGATAGATTATTTGGGGTAATAGGATATCAGATTAATCATCTAAACCTCAGTTGTATAGTGATGTGTAATACTTTCTCCTCCCTAGTATAATTTTATAATATCAACTCTATTGGGCTTCCTGGTGGCCCAGTGGTAAAGAACCCGCCTGCCAATGAAGGAGACACAGGTTCAGTACCTGGGTCTGAAAGATCACTTGAAGAAGAAAATGGCAACCCACTCCAGTATTCTTGCCTGGAAAATGCCATAGACAGAGGAGCCTGGAGGGCTAAGTCCATGGGGTTGCTAAGAGTCGGTCATGACGTAGCGACTGAGCCTCCACACGCGCATCAACTGTATTATCATATCACATAGAAAGCTTAAGAATTCTGCAGTTATATTCCCTTTCTCACACCTCCCCCCATCACTCTGGAAGAGTCCTGAGGTTTGAGGAGATTAAGGAGAATTTTCATCAGGAATTCTCATTGCATCACTTTTGTAATGAAACATTGTCCAGTTTTGGTGCCTTTATTAAAGTGATAGGCATGGGAAACCCACTTGGTATATGAGCGAAGTTGTTTGGTTTAGGAAGATCTGTATCTTACTTGCAACTTGTCTATATGGTTTGTCTTAGTACAGAAGTTCTGGTTTCTCCATTCAAAAGGCATTAAGGCATTAAACCACAGAGCCGCCACCACCACCATCACCACCAAGAGCCTTCTTCTCTTCCTCCTCCAGTCTTGAGTTCTGTTCTCGCAAGTCTGCTGAGTGCTGGTATTGCCAGCCAGGGAAGACCACAGCTTTCATGAGGGCCTCCTTCACCCTCTAGGCTGGCTGACATACTGGGAGAAGCCAGGGACCCAGGGTCCTGTGGGGACTGCACACAGAGGGTTTCCCAAGGGTTTGGTTATAAACTTATCTCAGTTGGCTTAGAAACCCCAGGTAGATTATTTCTGGGTGTTTTGATGTAAATGGAAGCTACACAGAATTCTCAGCATTTACATAGATGGGACCCTAACTAGGACTGGCAGCCCTGAGTATGACTCCTGTTTGGTTGCTGCTGTGAACCCACTGTAGACAGCAAGGATGCTTCCAGTGGCAATCAGAATATGGCCTGCCATTATGATGCTAGTATACAGAAAGTGGAAGTGAGGTCGCTGAGTCATGTCCAACTCTTTGCGACCCCATGGACTGTAGTCTACCAGGCTTTTCCATCCATGGGATTTTCCAGGCAAGAGTACTGGGTGGATTGCCATTTCCTTCTCCAGGGGATCTTCCCGACCCAGGGATCGAACTCGGGTCTCCCGCAGTGTAGGCAGACACTTTACACTCTGAGCCACCAGGGAAGCCCAGTATACAGAACCAGAAGCCAAAATGTGTAAGAACATTGGAACGTATTTTATAGTTCCTTTAAACTGACATATAACTCTTGGTTTGATGTTTAAAAGTAAAACAGTCTACCTCTTTTTCTTCTACTCAGCTGCTGTCAACAGGAGCTCAAGCCAGAATTGTGAGACTCACATGTCAAGGATGTGACATGCGAGTCCTTTGTCATCCTTAACTGTTTATTTGTTTTTCTCTCCCAAAATGAGATAAATTTACCTGTGTCCAGCTGCTGCTTCCAGCAACAGCAATCTGACAAGTTGAATTATTCTATTCATACACACACACACACACACTGTCTTATCTAGTGGATCTTGTAGGTATGATACATACACATAGATAAAAATATAGGAGCTTCCCTGGTGGTCCAGTGGTTAAGAATCTGCCTTGCAATGCAAGGGACACCAGTTCGATCCCGGGTCCAAGAAGATCCCACGTGCTGCGAAGCAGCTAAGCCCGTGCACCACAACTACTGAGCCAGCACTGCAGAGCCCATGAGCTGCAACTCCTGAAGCCCACACACCTAAAGCCTGTGCTCCCCAGCGAGAGAGGACACTGAAATGAGAAGCCCCCACGTGACAATGAAGAACAGCCCTCACTGGCTGCAACGGGATAAATCTCACACACTCAGACACACACACATCCCTGAATAGACTTTGGACAGTTTAATGCAGTAGTCTACAAGAGGTTCCTGCTATCTGATTCTCATTACTAACATTACAGGGCATTCTGTTTAGGGGGGGGTGTGTATATGTATATCTGTGTGTGTGTGTATGATGTCAAAGTACTGTCATATATGTACTGTCATTTAAAACACAACCAGCACGGCCTGACCTTGTGTTTGGAACTTTACATACCTTTCTAAATCATCTCAATATCCCCATGAGATCAACCAAGTTGTTATGGCCATTTACAAATATGGAGAACAGGTTCTGAGATTCTCTTGAGAACTCAGGATTCCTACGTATCGGAGTTGGAATTTGGACCGCAGCCTCTCTGACTCCATATCCTGACTTCCTAACCACGACTCTTTCCTGACTGTTCAATTCTCATGACAGTCCAACAACACAAATTCAGTTTTATCATCATCCCTATTTTACAGATGAGAAAACTGAGGTGCCTACATTGTAGGCCTACATTGTAATGTAGGCTAATGTGCCTACATTATTGGTTTTCTGGCTTTGATTGGATTCAGTCATCTTTTATACCAGTGAAGTTCTGACAGGCAAGATAAATATTTTAAAGTAATGTAGAGCGTGGAATCGGTCCACCTGACCACCACATGGTTCATTCGGAAGGTTACTTTATCTAAAACCATAAAGGTAAACATAACTTTTTGCAAAAATAGTAATCAAAACAATTTCCTTGGAAAGGGTTATTGATAGAGGCGTATTAATAATACACAACAAATATTAAACATGTATTAGGTGCCAGAGACTATTCTACATGTATTAATTCATTTTATCTTTCCAACAGCCCTCTGATAAGGGTTCTGTTAGTCCCCATTTAACAGACAAGGAAACGGGCTCCAAGAGGTTAAATAACTTGGCCAGGCTTACACTGCTGAGTGCTGAGGGTTGGCCCAGAGTCCACAGCATTCCCCACTCTGCAGGATCGCCGTGTTAGTCTTCGTTTTGCATTCTTTGAGTTTCTTTGATTCATCTGTGAAGCCACCCTCTTATCTCCCCTCATGTACTTTGCTGACCCTGAGGCAGACTGTCTGGGCACACTGGGGATACCTTAGTTATTACGCTCCTATTCTGACATCTGAATTTCCCACAGGTCCATCAAATGAAAGACACTTTAGCATAGTTTGAAAAGCAAAAAAATAAGTCTCCTTTAGTGGTTAAGTACAGTTCTATTTAAGACTCATTTCTAGAACAATAGCTGACAAAATAAATGTAGAACTAGACTTTGATGCCTTTTTTTTCCCCAACAATCCTTAGCCTTTACTAAACAGGTTCTGGAAGATCTCTTTGTCGGATACACAGTCACTAATCAGATTCATCCTCCGTCATTCACCCAGCTCTTGACTGATGATGAGGGCATGCTCCTCAGGTGCTCCTCAGGTGTGCCTACCTTGGCCCTGGGCCTGCCGCAGCTCTGCAATTTGTCTTTCTCAGGAGCCAATGTCTTATAATCACTTAACAAGAAAATACTGTTGGTCAGTCATGGAGAGACCTGGGCTCACTTGCTGCTTTCAGCTCCTACTTCCTCAAGCACATAAGATTCTGAAAAGAACAATAAGATTGAACTGGTGTGAGAAGTCACTAACTCAGGTGAAATCTACGGACTCCGTTTTGAAATCAGAATTTTTTTTCCTGTTGTTTTGCTTAGAAGATCCCACCTCTTCTGATAAGTGCCTGAGCACATTTTAGAACTGAAATTTCAGTTCCCTTTTCTTTAGCAACTGAGACCTCATAGCTTGCTTCTGCGAGGGTGTTTGAAAATCACAGAACTCCTCTTTCAACCTGAGGCTGTTTGCTAAACAAGTTGTCATATCTTTCAGAACAAGACATCCATTTTTTAAAGACATTTAGGTAGAAAACACATTTTAAAACATATGCATGTCTCACAGGGTTATTTTATTTTCTAAATGATGTGGAGAAGGGACTCATTCCATTCTCACGAGAAGCTTTTTCTGTCTGTTCGCAAGGGATAGAACAGGGTGGGAGAAATGGCTGGGGCTTTGGATGCATTTGGCCTGGGTTTGAATCTTGATCCATCATTACCATTACTTAGGGCTCTGAGCCTCCACTTCCCCGTCTGTAAAAATGGGAATTTTAATGCTCTAGCTGGGTTTCCCAGGTGGCACAGTGGTAAAGAATCCACCTGCCAATGCAGGAAACACAAGCAGTATAGGTTTGATCCCTGGGTTGGGAAGATTCCCCTGGAGGAGGAAATAGCAACCCACTCCAGTATTCTTGCCTGGAGAATCCCATGGACAGAGAAACCAGGCAGGCTATGGTCCATGGGGTAGCAAGGAGTTGAACACAACTTAGCGACTGAGCACGCACAGTGCTGGGGTTCTCTGTGAACAGAGAGGCCAGTTGTAATCAACCGGAGTAGACATGATGACAACAACTTGACGATTTTTTCTAGCCCATAATTTAGAAAGAGCAAATGGAAACTGAATAGGTAATAATAATAATGAGGCCATTAGGAAGCCAACAAAAGAGTAATGATAGCTGTGAAGTGTAGGGAGAAAGGCTGGAGTCTTGAAATTAGATGACTTTTAATCTTGACTTTACTACTTACTAGCTGAGTTGCCCTGGGCAGGTTATTTCATTTGATTCTCTCTTTCGTAGAGTGAGGACAATCCTATTGGCCTTTTTATATCTCAGAACTGTCAGGAGTCTCAGGGGAAATAACAAAGTGTGTTTTGTAAACCAGAAAGTTTGAACCAGCTTCCTGAGGCCTTGGGGAGGGGGGTGGGGGTGGGGGGGGCAGGGCGGGGATGGGTTCTTTTTTTTTTCCCCAATATATTTGTTTTAATTGAAAGATAATTGCTTTACAATACTGTGTTGGTTTCTGCCATACGTCAACATGAATTTGCCATAGGTATGCCTACGGAGAAGGCAATGGCAACCCACGCCAGTACTCTTGCCTGGAAAATTCCATGGGCAGAGGAGCCTGGTGGGCTGCAGTCCATGGGGTCGCTAAGAGTCGGACACAACTGAGTGACTTCCGTTTCACTTTTCACTTTCATCCATTGGAGAAGGAAATGGCAAGCCACTCCAGTGTTCTTGCCTGGAGAATCCCAGGGACGGGGGAGCCTGGTGGACTGCCGTCTATATGGTCGCACAGAGTCGGACACGACTGAAGTGACTTAGCAGCAGCAGCAGC
>NW_011495071.1:2487835-2539248 GCF_000754665.1 Bison bison bison
CCCAACCCCCCAGGTTGTCACAAATCCCCGGGTTGAGTTCCCAGAGTCGTACAGCAAATCCTCGCTGGCTGTCTGTCCCACGTGTGCTCGTGTGCGTGTTTGCAGGCTGCTCTCCCCATTCGCCCACCCTCTCCTGCCCCCACTGGCATGCCCGCAGGCCTAGTCTCTGTTTGCATCTCCAGTGCTGCCCTGCAGATAGGTTCATCGTACCATCTTTCTAAATCCCGTGTGTATGTGTGTGTGTGTGTGAATATTTGTTTTCTCTCTGTGACTCACTTCACCCTGTGCAATAGGCTCTAGGCCCATCTGCTTCATTAGAACTGACTCACATGCGCTCCTTTTGATAGCTGAGTAATATTCCATTGCATATATGTGCCACAGCTTCTTTGTCCATTCATCTGTCGGTGAACATCTAGGTTGTCCCCACGTCCTAGCTAGTGAAGATAGTGCTGTGATGGGCACATGTGTCTTTTTCAATTACGGTCTCCTTGGGGTATATGCCTAATAGTGGGGTTGTCGGGTTATATGGTAATTTTATTCCTAATTTTTTGAGGAATCTCCATACCGTCTTCCATAATGGGAGGACACTGACAACCTACCCCAGGGTCCCAGCCAGCCCAGCCACCTGTGTTTATAAGCATGTATCTTTGGAGGCTTCTAAGATGACTAGATAACACACCGTGTTTCTGCAGAGCATGTTTCTGCAAAGCAAAAAATGAGATACTTTTTCTGGGAGAAATGTTTTCAGAGTTCCTCTAAAGGGTCTGAGTGAGGCCTGGTGAAGAAATTACAGTTATATTTGCAACTGGAGAAAGGTGAAAGTCAAGACAGGAATTTTTATTCAAAACAGTGAGAAGACAAATACTGTAAGAAAGGAAAGGGCCACAAGAAGCGGAGGAAAGGAGTTTGGGACTTGGAGCAGGATTTCCACTCGCCGTTATTAAACCTAATAATTCATGGTTTTGCATTTGGGGGAGAATAATCAGCCATTGTACTCCAGTGGAAAACATCCAAGCGTTGAGTTTCCAGAGAGTCTGGGCTTCCTCTGGCCTGGCTTTGACTGGTGTCTAGAAGGAGAAATCACTCTCTTCTCCATGTGTGCAAAAGGGCAGGCGTCTGAATGGATATCTCTTCTTTAAAAATGTCTGTGATGATAAATGTGTGCCTGGGATCTGGGGGAGCTGGGAATTCCTTGGTAATGCTCGTTTCTCATTTCTGTCCATGGCCCAGAGATAGATACCGGCCATATTCGAGGATGGAAACTCTTCAGCCTTGCCGTGTTCTCCTGCCCCTTGAGAGTCATGTTCTGTTTGAAAAGAGCTGAAAAAAATGAAGGCTGCTCTTTCACTTGGGATAAGAAAATCCTTCTCAAAGCAATAAGGGCTCTGTGAGAGTAACAGGATCCATATGTTGAAGCTGGCTGCTAATACATAGCATATGGGCCAGTGCACTTTCCAAGCTAGAAATATGCCTCTCATTCTCCAAAGAATGCCCCAGTAAACTCCAGAAAGGACCATAACTTCAGCAACGGGTGGCTGAGGCTCAGCTTCTGGGCTTCATAGGCCTGTTGTTCTGTGGCGTATGAGCCACAGATAGGGATTTAAAAGGTCCAGGTGGCTTTAAGATGGGTGGCACTGGCTTATAGCCCTCTCCTATAGGGCCCTGTGCTCCCCTAATGTACTGTGGACTTGGTCTCTTCTGTTAAGGGATGTGCATCTGATTCTTTG
Source organism: Bison bison bison (assembly GCF_000754665.1). NCBI lineage: Eukaryota > Metazoa > Chordata > Mammalia > Artiodactyla > Bovidae > Bison > Bison bison. The sequence continues at coordinate 2,489,563 of NW_011495071.1, forward strand.
TTAAACCGAGTGGAAACATTTTATCTTCTACTGGCAGAGACAGCATTATGTAATGGAAAGAACTCTTACCTGGGAGCCAGGTGGCCTGGACTCTGGGGCCATGCTGGCCCTCACTAGATGTGACCTTAGGGAAGTCACTTTACCTCTCTTTTCTTTTTTTAATTTAAAAAAAAAATTAGTGTTTTTTTTTTATATATATATATTTTTTGGCTACGTGGAGCCTTAGTTGCAGCACGCACGATCTTTCGTTGTGGCACTCAGGGTCTCTAGCTGTGGCCTGAGGGCTTAGCTGGTCCGACACATTAGTTCCCTAGCCAGGGATCAAACCCATATCCCTTGCATTGCAACGCAGATTCTTAACCACTGGACCACCAGCAACGTCCCTACTGCTCTTTTCTGACCAGAAAATGAGGAGGTGCGACATGGTGATGGTTGGGACCCCTCCTGCTCAGGTCCATCCAGAATCCATCCAGAGGAGAGTGATGGAAGAAAGCAGCCACACCCAGGCACACCTGCCCACCCCACCCCGGTGCTGTGGCCCCCACATTATAATCCACTGTAGCGTGAAACAGGTCACCAGTCCAGGTTCGATGCATGAGACAGGGTGCTTGGGGCTGGTGCACTGGGATGACCCTGAGGGATGGGATGGGGAGGGAGGTGGGAGGGGGTTCAGGATGGGGAACTCATGTACACCCGTGGCTGATTCATGTCGATGTATGGCAAAAACCACTACAATATTATAAAGTAATTAGCCTCCAATTAAAATAAATTAATTTTTTAAAATTAAAAAAAATAATAATCCATTGTAGCGCTGCACACTACGGGCGAAATTCAGGAAAGGTAGGGAAAAGACCTTTCATTGCTCTCAGGAAGAATTCCATCCTGGGTCTCAAATGAGTAATCGGAAGCAAACCGACTGCTGAGAGACAGGCGGCCCCTCCATTCCTATCGTATTTCTTAGGAGCTGGCATTTGGAAGCCTCTGGATTCCTGCTTCATATTCTCAGAGTGGCGCGCTCAGCATCGTTGCCCAGCCCGTTCCTGATTTTTCGCTCCTCCCCATTCGGTTCCTGTCCCACCAAACCATCCCTTTCCCTGCAGCCTCTGCTGGGTTTTTCCGTGGGCTGCTTTGTCCATAGGATGGCAAGGAAGGCTGTGCCCCTGGTAGATATGTTGCCCCACACTCCTCTTTGCCCGCGCCAAGCAAGCCCTTTGATCCCTGTGTTTCGCTGAGTACAACCGTGGTTGCTTCATCAAATGAGCACAGACCGAGACCCACAATGGCTCTGCCTACAAGTCCGTCACCATGGCAACGAGTATTCCCTCGGCTCTACTGTGCAGAGAAAATGGCTGTTAAAAGGAAGGGCTTGCTGAGTCTCTATTACTCGGTCTGTTTTGTCCAGGCCCCTCCTTCATACCGGCTTGCAGGCGCTTCATGCATTCAACCAAATGTCCATTAGCCTTTAGCTTGCTGATTTACTTTACCTAAGAGGAGGAAAGGCAGAAAGAAGTTGGATCCCAATGAATAATAGCACTTCTCCTACCCTAAGAATACATTTTCATGAGCAATGCTTATCTGACTTAAGCAGATAATCGAGGAACCGGGTGAATACAGGAATCCATGAGATCCGGTGCGATGTGTTTTGTCTTAATGGGTGGAGGGGACTGATAGAGCATGCGTGTGTGCATAGCTAAGTTGCTTCAGTTGTGTCCACCTCTTTGCAACCCTGTGGATTGTAGCCCACCAGGCTTCTCTTCCCATGGGAGTCTCCAGGCAAGAATACTGGAGTGGGTTTCGTGCCCTCCTCCAGGGGGATCTTCCTGACCCAGAGATTGAACCCGCATCTCTTATGTCTCCTGCACTGGCAGGCAGGCTTTTTACCACTAGCACCACCTGGGAACCGGATAGAACCTATGGGTATTCAAATCGAGTGTAGTGTAGTAGCCAAGGGATACAGGGGGACCACAGGGCAGAGACTCCAGCATTGCAGAAGAGTGACTGACTGATCAGGGTGACCATGTTTGATCGCTGTCTCCTCTGACGCAAAGAGATGGATTGGTCCTATAGTTTCGAAGTAGGTGAGCACTTGTTTGGCATCCCCTCCCCCAAAACCAGGTTGGATCTTCACGTCGAATCCTTTGTGGTGATTAGGCTCTACAGTGTGGGGAAGTGGCAGGAAGCCCTGTGCAGGGTTGTGAACAGCAGGCTTCCCTCTGAACACAGCTGTGGGGACCCTTCAGGTTGATGGTCCATGTGGAACTACCTGGGCTGCTGTTCCCATGAACGAAGTTCTGCTGTTTGGAAGCAGGACCCTAAGTCTTCTCAAGGGGTCAGGAACATTTAGGGCAGTTTACCCCAGGTCTCCTGGGCGGCCTGCACCGTCTGATAGAGGACAGCAGTTGTATGTAAAATGACCTGGATCATGTCCATTCCTGGCTTTGGCGTGAGGAACTGTGATGATATATTCTCAAAACCCAAACAACCTCCTCTCTTCGCTCTTTCTGGAAGTGGGCGAGGAGACTCCATTTTTTAATGAAAGCTCTGGTTTCTGTCTCAAAACTCCAAACGCGTGTTTAAACTGGACTTTTTGTCTTTTTCAGTTTCTCTGCAAGTGGATATTGTTCCCAGCCAAGGGGAAATCAGTGTGGGAGAGTCCAAATTCTTCCTGTGCCAAGGCAAGTACCCCTGTCACCCTGCGTCTCAGGAACCCCACCCTGCAGGGCAGAGGTCACAGCTGTGTCTGCTGGGCTGATGGTGTGCCTGGAATCTCAGTTCATCCTGTGACAGGATCACTGGGTGACCTGAGAGCCAGAGAAGTACTCAGACCGTCTCCCTTCCCCAAACTAAGTTTGCCCCAGTACAGTGAAACGTGCCCTGTGGACGTCTGCCTGGTGATGGAGGAGATCGAGGGATTTCCTTGGGAAAGTCAGCACAGCCCCCAGACCGCTGCTCTGGGTGCCTCCAGAGTTCCGTGAATGACACTGGAGAGCGGGGCTGCTTTAGAACAAATGCTTCAGTGGGTCAGTGTCTGGATTATTAGAATCTCCCAGAGGAGGAAAATACAGGAAGTCCTAAAACATGCCTGAAAGAAAGCTGAGTGCCAGCATCTCTTCTGTGGTGAGGCCAGCTGTCCTGGGCTTTCCAGCTCTCCAGTCAATTCCAATATTCTGTCCCATTGCCCGCACCAGAGCTCAGAATTTGTCGAACCTGGTGTCCTTGTCTTTTGTTTAGAAAACATGCCCCATTTCCACAGCTCAGCTAATTATCAGGAAATGTCCTGCGGAGGAAAGGCTTCCTGTGAGGTTCTGGAGTCTGTATGTGACATGCCTGGGATTTGGAACATGAAAGGACCAGGAAAGAGCTGAGCTAGGTGTAAGCTGACATCCAGCATGCCGCTTTCGGCAGGGAGGGGTTTGAAATGCTGTCACGATTTGCACAGGATGAGGCGGCTCGTGGCCGCTGGATGTCTTCCCTCCAGCTTTGCCTTCATTACAGCCATTGCAACGAGCCAGAGATGCAGCCGTGGAGCCCACAGAGCATCATGCAAAGAGCGATATTTGTTGAAAACATGATGGGCCCTGAAAGGAAGGCTGCTCCATTTCTACACTAGGCATCTGTGCCGGGCAGTGGGGTGGGGGTGCGGGCAGGGGGAGGGCGCTGGGCACAGAGGACGCTGTGCAAGAAACCATCCAGGATCCCAGAGCCCTTGTTATGGCTCAGTGTCTGGACAGCTCAGCAGCAGCAGCGTTCTAGCCTTTGAGCTGCCTGGAGAAGGGATGATGGGCGAATCTGGCTACCTTCTTTGAAGCATTTCAGCAGATGTGTTTGCCTGTCTGAGGCCGTAGGGGGTGCTGAAACGCCAGTTTGTGCAGGCAGATGGTGGAGCAAAAGTCGTTGGAATTTATACTCAGAGACTAGCCGGCATCTCATCTTCTATACAGGAGACGTCATCTAAGCCCTCGAAAACAAGCTGATGAGTTGACTAACCAACTAGCGCTTGAGCTCAGATCCTGGATACGAACTGCCTTTGCCCCCCATTCTGCGAGGCTATAAGCTACCAGTTCAGTGCCTGCACACAGTAGATCCTCAGCAAATACCTCTTCCCTCACTAGGGATAGGCCCACTATGAGAAACATTAGCACCAGTGTTCGTTGAGTTCTTTCCAAATATTAATACACAGCAAGTAAATGCAGAAGTGACCAACATGAATGGTCACACACAGGTGCACGCACACCTCCCACCTCAGTAGAGTTCTTCCTCAGTAGCTCTTATCAACCACCTACTGTTTCCTGGAGGCGTCTTTGTCTTTTCAGCATCAGTGGTTTGAAAATTATCTCTCCCTCTCTAGTGGCCGGAGATGCCAAAGATAAAGACATCTCCTGGTTCTCGCCCAATGGAGAGAAGCTCACCCCAAACCAGCAGCGGATCTCGGTGGTATGGAACGATGACTCCTCCTCCACCCTCACCATCTACAACGCCAACATCGATGATGCCGGCATCTACAAGTGTGTGGTCACTGCGGAGGATGGCACCGAGTCAGAGGCCACGGTCAACGTGAAGATCTTCCGTAAGACCCCCTTCCTTCTCCTTCTGTATTCCTTGACCGCTCCTTTGGCCAGGAAGACAACATGGGTAGCAAAGAGTGGGGTGGAATAGAGGGCTTGACCGGGCCTCTTTTCTACTTTTCTCTAGGTCTTTTCTGCATCAAGATAAGAGCTCCAATGTGGGTTCTTTTGCTTGTTTTTGGTGGGTTTTTTTGTGTGTGTGTGGGGGGGGGCTACTGGTTTCAAACTAAATTTATTATTCCATGAGGTACTATATACAAACATTTTCCATGTGGTGCTAGTGGTAAGGAACCTGCCTGCCAGTGCAGGAGATGTAAGAGACTTGGGTCTGATTCCTGGGTCAGGAAGATTCCCTGGCATGGCAACCCACTCCAGTATTCTTGCCTAGAGAATCCCATGGACAGAGGAGCCCCATGGGCTACAGTTCACAGAATCACAGAGAGTCAGACACGACTGAAGCGACTTAGCACACGCGCACACACTCTATACAAATAAGATTTTTATCAGGGAGTTCCGTAGTGGTCCAGTGGTTAAGAATCCACCTGCCAATGCAGGGCATGTGGGTTCGTACCCTGGTAGGGGAAGATGCCGCATGCTGCAGAGCAACTTAGCCTATGAGCCACAGCGCTGAAGCCTGCACACCCGAAAACCTGTTGAGTTCAGTTCAGTTCAGTCGCTCAGTCATGTCCGACTCTGCAACCCCATGAGCTGCAGCACGCCAGGCCTCCCTGTCCAACACCAACTCCTAGAGCCCACCCAAATTCATGTCCATCGAGTTGGTGATGCCATCCAAATCTCATCCTCTGTCATCCCCTTCTGCTCCTGCCCTCAATCTTACCCAGCATCAGGGTCTTTTCAAATGAGTCCTCTGCAACAAAAGAAGCCACCGCAATGAGAAGCCCATACAGTGCAACTAGAGTGTAGCCCCCGCAGCAACAAAGACCCAGAGCAGCCAACAAGAAATAAATTAAAACTAAAGGAAAATTCTAAAAATATTTTATCAGTATGTTTTCTAAAAACTTGTTATATTTTAATGCCTTTTTAACACATATGTAGGTTATATCAGGATTTGTATTTTTTAATTTATTTTTTATTGGCATACAGCTGCTTTATTTCCACTATTGTGTTGGTTTCTGCTGTACAGCAAAGTGAATCAGCCACGTGTATACATATATCCTCCCTTCCATCCAGTGTGATTTTCAAGGATCCTTGGCCAACTCCAGACTCACAGCTGTGTTCATGCTGGTCCACAGCAACCTCGCCCTGGCCTCAACTCTCTAAATTCATGTTACACCATTCCCAGAGGGTGTGTGTTCCCCTCGCCCTTCCCCGAGTGTTGACTGACCGTTTTATACCTCAGTGTACCCCCCGTATTTCACTCTTTCCTGCTGGCAGTGGAGTACAATGGCTCAGTGGGGTGGGAGGGGTTATTGTCTGAACACTGTGTGCCCCTCAGAGCAGGTGGTTCCCATCGCCACTGAAACCAGTGTAAAGGTGGCATCTCATTATCTTGCTATCATGCATCTGTCCTGTGGGCCAGGGTCATGGTGGGTGACCGCTAATGGAACGGTATTGATTGTCACAGTATTTATTGCCATAAGCCTGCCTTTCCTGTTCTAGTCTTCAAAATTCTCTCTGCCATAGATAGGCTGGGGTTGGGGTGTCAGACAGACTAGGGGACAGAGAAAGGACTGATGGCTCCTACCAGTTCATTCTACCTGTGAGTTGTGTTCCATTAGCTCCATCCACATGGTAAAGACACCTGTCCCTCTGTAGACCCTTTTCTGCACAGAGTGTGATAAACTTAGGACTCTGAATAGACATTAATTGCCAAACATGGCTGAACGTATTCCTCTTCTTGTGCCATCTGCTTTGCCTGCATGTTTGGCCAAGTGATGGGTGGACCCTGTTGGGTACCGCTGCTTATATGGACTCGAATCCAAGTGGTAAGGCACCAGTGAAAAGGGATTTTTGTGGGAGAACCACTGTTTTCCCTCACTCTCCTCTTGCCCCTTTTTCAGAGAAGCTCATGTTCAAGAACGCGCCAACCCCACAGGAGTTCAGGGAGGGAGAAGATGCCGTGATCGTGTGTGATGTGGTCAGCTCCCTCCCCCCAACCATCATCTGGAAGCACAAAGGCCGAGATGTCATCCTGAAAAAAGATGGTGAGACCGGGCAGCCGCCCCTTCCCCAGCCTGCCGAGCCCCTTAGCATTTCCACCTCCACCAGCTACTGAGGCTCCTACCCCAAACTCAGACTCCAGTGTCCCAGAATTGCATGCCGTTTCCAGGTTCACGGTTGCATGTCTACAGCTTGTATATTCAGTCACTTGACTTTCTCTCCAAAGAAAAATACACATTTCCAGCAGACTTCTGCTCTTGGCTTTATGTCGGAGCCAGGGACATATTATCTTATTTCAGCTTAAAGCCCCTCCCTACTCCCAGCCCTCCACCTGCCTCCATGAGACTGAAGGTAGGAAAAAGGCAAGGCTCAGTGCCCGGCCTGCAGGCTCCCGTCCTCTGACCGATCCTGGGACAAGCCTGCCTCTTGTCTTTTCTAGTCCGATTCATAGTCCTGACCAACAACTACCTCCAGATCCGGGGCATCAAGAAAACAGATGAGGGCACTTACCGCTGTGAGGGCAGGATCCTGGCCCGCGGGGAGATCAACTTCAAGGACATTCAGGTCATCGTGAATGGTGAGGAGACCTGGCCTTCCTGCTCTCTGCACGGCTCCCGCCTTGGCTCATCCACGTCAGCTGAGTCCACCCCTTCCCCCAGCCCACCGCCATCCTCTGCCTTGTTCATTGGTTTGTTTTTAAAGACACTCGCCTTCTGGGTCTCCCTCAACTATGAGGACTTCCAGTGCAATTCTGGAATGTCCTTCACTATCTCGCAGCACCAGAAATTTGCCCCGTGCTTCCTAATAAATTCTTCCTTGTCCTTCACTGTCCTTGATGTTACCGTAAGGGTGTAGTCCGTCCCCTGGTTCAGTGTTCAGAGAAAATTTTATCATCAATTCAGGCCTCAGAATAGTCAGAATCATAGTCCATCCGTGGGTTTATTAATCTTAATTTGCAGTGTCAAATAAACACACCCGTGGAATCAATCTGACATTTACAAGATATTTAGAGGAAATTATAATGTCAGTACTAAGAAAATAAGTAAATTGTGGTTGTTTTGGATATTGATAATGTATTTTTTGCCAAACTCTCTCTCTCTCTCATTCCTTTGGTAAAAACCAGTTGGGTGCACAGAGTTGTTTAGGACAATCCAAGTGAAATGTCACTCTTTGATGAGCTAGTGCATTTCACATTGGTATTAACCATTTAATCACTGGGGACCAAAATTTTCAACTCTTTCCAGTATCAAGAGCCCCCCTTTAAATGTCAAGTTCTGCCAGTCATGGCAGTTGTTAAGATGGGTATGCATTGATTGAGAAAATATATAATGATAAATAGCTACTATAAATTGAATACCACTTTAAAATAAGGAAAACATTAATATAGCTTCTAAATCTGTATTATTGAAAAGCAGTATTATTATATATTGTTATGCATATAACAGTACTAAGTACTGTTGGGAAACACTAATGCATGCTTGTGGGTGAACTATTTATCCAGTTTACAGTAATTTTTTGGTGCATACCTGCATTTAGACCCCTTACACTAAAGCTCAGCAGTTACCCAAGACCCCCAAGCCTCTGACTTGGGGCCCCCGCAAAGTGCCTCTCCTCCAGGTCACCGAGTCCCTTCACGTTTTCCCAGCCACCCCTGACAGCCCTTCTCTCCTTCAGTGCCACCCACCGTCCAGGCCAGACAGAGCATCGTGAATGCCACCGCCAACCTCGGCCAGTCCGTCACCCTCGTGTGCAACGCCGAAGGCTTCCCAGAGCCCACCGTGAGCTGGACGAAGTAAGGAACTGGCTGGAGCCTTTCCCACCAACTAGTGGAGGAGGAGAGCTGGCAGGGCCTACTCTGTGTTGGGGTTTCAAGGGAATGCAGTGGGAAGCTGGGAACCATCCGCTCCGAGGGCAGAGTGGACTCTTCCAGTAAGGTCCACTTGCCTCGTGTGTGCATTGGATTCCTCCATTTTCAGTTTGTGGGGCAGAATCAGAGACCCTGTTTGGAGTTCTAGAGGATGCCATTTGCAGCCCTTAGGCAGAATGGGAGATGTGGTTAAAGGAATCACACAGAAGGAAATACAATCGAACGTCTTAACTTTCTGTGCAAGCTCAGTCTTCCACATGCGTTCAGTCTGCATTTTATAGAAACAAACTAAAAATCAACCTCTTAGTTCTGTCGTCAAAATCACAGTCCTTCCCGTTTCTGTGCCCGGCAGGGACGGGGAGCAGATAGAGAATGAGGAGGACGAGAAGTACCTGTTCAGCGACGACAGCTCCGAGCTGACCATCAGGAAGGTGGACAAGAACGACGAGGCCGAGTACGTCTGCATTGCCGAGAACAAGGCGGGCGAGCAGGACGCGTCCATCCACCTCAAGGTCTTCGGTAAGGACAGTGCAGTCAAGGTCATTGCTCTGCCACGGTTTCTCTGACCGCACGCCGTCCATCAGCAAGACCCTGTCCACTCGGCCAGGGAAGCTGCCCCCAAAGGAGCCGCTTCTCTCCAGCTCCCACCGCCTCAGCCCGAGTCCAGGCCATCTTGGTCCTCACCTGGTCAATGAGATGGCCTCCCAACTGATCCCCTCGCTCCCCATTGTCCCCCTCATCAGCCTCCCCCACTCACAGTAGCTGGAATGACCTTACATGCCACTCCTCTGTTTCAAATCCTCCAACGGTTTCCTGTTAGAGGCATAAAATCCGGACTCCTTTTTGGGGGCAAAACACTATATCTGAGCTCGCCCTGACTTCCTTCCCGACCTCATCATCCCTTCACACTGACAGCTCTCCAGCCCCGAAAGCCCCCTTCCTCTCCCTCAGACACACTAAGCATGTTCTCTGTCTCAGGGACGTTGTTCCAGGTGCTTCTTCCGCTTGAAATCTCATTCTGCCAGATCCCCCCAAGCTGCCCTCTGCTCATCCGTTATCCAGATCTCAGCGCATCCTTCAGATCACCTTCTCAGTGAACCCTGTCCTCCCTGCTCTGACCCACGTGGCTCCCTTATCACTGCCCCCATCCACTCCGCTGACCTCTTCTGCAGTGCCCTTCTCCCTGCCTGAACTGATCTCGCTTACATAGTGGTTTGGGGGATTGCTTTTCCTGCATCCACTAAGCATGTGAGCTCCAAGATGGCAGAGCACCAGCTGCCTTATTCATCACTTTATCTCTGGCACTCCAGACAGTGCCAGACTCCATAATAAGTGGAAAAAAAAAAAAGTGAAAATGTTACTCACTCAGTCATGTCTGACTCTTTGTAACCCCATGGACTGTAGCCCTCCAGATTCCTCTGTCCATGGAATTCTCCAGAGAAGAGTACTGCAGTAGGTAACCGTTTGCTTCTCCAGGGGATCTTCCCAACCCAGGGATTGAGCCTGGGTGTCCTGAATTGCAGGCAGATTTCTTACCGTCTGAGCCACCAGGGAAGCCTATGATAAATAGGCCCTTGTTCAGTGTTAGTGACCACGTGGCTGCCTCTGTCTCCCTTTCTTCCTTCCCTGACCTGTGTGAAGCAGGATTATAAAAGTCATGAAAAGAAACTCTATATCTCTACTCACTTTGTCTCTATAAACTCAATTAACTTCCATTCACTCAGAGCTGAAATGCATTTTGACCTGACTTTGAAAAACGAATTTGTGGTGGAGAGAGATTTAACCTAGTGACTTTCAGCTCTGTCTGCTCATCTTTTTTAAAAACACAGATAAGGGAGTCCCGTGTAGATGGTGCTGCCAGAGTACAGACACGGCAGGGCATCCCCGATGCATGCAGCTCGCTGGCGGTTATAGCGCATGTGGCTGGGGAGCCTGGCCTGGGACCCACTTGTTCAGCTTAATAAGGAGAATGCATTGATGTTTGTAAACACGGACCTTTGAAAACCAAGCATTTCTGCTATCCTGGATGAATCCTGCTTATTCATTAATGACAGTTGGACTTAGAAACAGGTTATCAGTTGGGTCGAAATTAACTGTGCATATTTGAGAGTGCGACTAAATTTCTTAGAAAATATTCTTGACAGTGTTTTCTCTGATTTTGACTAGTTTACCTCAGACTCTGATTTTAAGTTTTTCTCGATGAAAGACAGATGCGTTTGTTAATACATCCCTTCATTTCACAATTTTTAAACTGGAGTATAATTCCTTTGCAGTGTTGTGTTACTTTCTGCTGTACGACAGCAAGAATCAGCTACATGTAGACATATATCCCCTCCCTCTTGCACTTCCCTCTCCCGCCTCATCCCACCCCTCCAGGTCATCACAGAGCAGGGAGCTGAGCTCCCTGTGCTATAAAGTGCTCCCGCTAGCCATCTATGTTACACATGATGGTGTATATATGTCCGTCCTAATCTTCTGATTTGCCCCACCCTGTGCCCACGTGTCTTTTCTCTACACCTGTGTCTGTATTCCTGACCTGAAAACAGGTTCATCAGTACCGTCTTTCTAGATTCTATTTATATGCGTTAATGGGCGATATTTGTTTTTTCTTTCTGAGTTACTTCACTGTGTATGACAGACTCTAGGTTCATCCACATCACTACAAATAATCCAATTTCATTCCTTTTCATTGCTGCGTGATATTCCATTGTATATATGCACCACATCTTCTTTGTCCATCCATCTGTCGGTGGACATTTCGGTTGCTCCCGTGTCCTGGCTGTTTTAAATAGTGTTGCAATGGACTTTGGGGAACGTGTATCTTTGATTTGTGGTTTTCCTAGTCACTCTGATTTTAAGTTTTTCTAAGTGAAAGACAGATGCGTTTGTTCACGTATTCCTTCATTTCATAATTATTTATTGAGCACACTTGTTGCTGGACAGAGGGACTACAGAAATGAGTAAGATAAGGTCTTCTGACCCCAAGAAGCACAAAGAGGGAGATAAATATATAAGCCTATGTTAAAGTGAAGTAGCTTAGTCGTGTCCAACTCTTTGCGACCCCATGGACTATAGCCTACCAGGCTCTTCCCTCCATGGGATTCTCCAGGCAAGAAGACTGGAGTGGGTTGCCATTTCCTGCTCCAGGGGATCTTCCCAACCCAGGGATCGAACCTGAGTCTCCCACACTGCAGGCAGACACTTTAACCTCTGAGCCACCAGGGAAGCCCCTATATAAGCCTATGCTGCTGCTGCTGCTAAGTCGCTTCAGTCATGGCCAACTATGTGTAACCCCATACATGGCAGCCCACCAGGCTCCCCTGTCCCTGGGATTCTCCAGGCAAGAACATTGGAGTGGGTTGCCATTTCCTTCTCCAGTGCATGAAAGTGAAAAGTGAAAGGGATGTCGCTCAGTCGTGTCCGACTCTTAGCAACCCCATGGACTGCAGCCTACCAGGCTCCTCCGTCCATGGGATTTTCCAGGCAAGAGTACTGGAGTAGGGTGCCATTGCCTTCTCCATGTAAGCCTATAAATTATAGTAAATGGTGTTGGTTTCCAACATCTGAGTACCTGCCATAAGTCCAGCCATTGCCAAGGTTACAAAGATGAATAACATATGCTCTGTTTTCATCAGTGGGTTCATAGGCTAATACAGATAATCATAAAATTTTTAATGACAACCCATTATAATGACTTCATAATAACAGTATCCCTTATGATTATAAAGTGGGAAGTGACAAATAGATTCAAGGGATTAGATCTGATAGACAAAGTGCCTGAAGAACTATGGACAGAGGTTCATAAGATCATACAGGAGTCAGTGATCAAAACCATCTCCAAGAGAAAGAAATGCAAAAAGGGAAAATGACTGTCTGAAGAGGCCTTACAAAGAGCTGAGTAAAGAAGAGAAGCAAAAGGCAAAGGAGAAAAGGAAACATACCCATCTGAATGCAGAGTTCCAAAGAATAGCAAGGAGAGATAAGAAAGCCTTCCTCAGTGGTCAATGCTAAGAAATAGAGGAGAACAATAGAATGGGAAAGACTAGAGATCTTTTCAAGAAAATTAGAGATACCAAGGAAACATTTCATGCAAAGATGGGCACAATAAAGGACAGAAATGATATGGACCTAACAGAAGCAGAAGATATTAAGAAGAGGTGGCAAAAATACACAGAAGAACTATACAAAAATATTTTAATGACCCAGATAACCATGATGATGTGATCACTCACCCAGAGCCAGACATCTTGGATTGTGAAGTCAAGTGGGCCTTAGAAGCATCACTACAAAGACAGGGGAGATGATGGAATTCCAATTGGGCTATTTCAAATCCTAAAAGATAGTGTTGTGAAAGTGCTGCACTCAATATGCCAGCAAATTTGGAAAACTCAGCAGTGCCACAGGACTAAAAGGTCAGTTTTCATTCCAATCCCAAAGAAAGGCAACGCCAAAGAATGTTCAAACTACGCCACAGTTGCACTCATCTCACACGCTAGCAAAGTAATGCTCAAAATTCTCCAAGTAGGCCTCAACAGTGTATGAACCAAGAACTTCCAGATGTTCAATCTGGATTTAGAAAAGGCAGAGGAACCAGAGATCAAATTGCCAACATCCGTTGGATCATTGAAAAGGCAAGAGAATGCCAGAAAAACATCTACTTCTGCTTTATTGACTATGCCAAAGCCTTTGACTGTATGGATCACAACTGTGGAAAATTCTGTAAGAGATGAGAATACCAGACCACCATACTTGCCTCCTGAGAAACCTATATTCAGGTCAAGAAGCAACAGTTAGAACCAGAGTGGACTGGTTCCAAATTGGGAAAGGAATATGTTAAGGCTGTATATTGTCACCCTGCTTATTTAACTTCTCTTCAGAGTACATCATGCGAAATGCCAGGCTGAATGAAGCACAAGCTGGAATCAAGATTGCCAGGAAAAATATCAATAACCTCAGAAATGTAGACACCACCTTTATGGCAGAAAGCAAAGAGGAACTAAAGAGCCTCTTAGTGAAGGTCAAAGAGAATGAAAAAGTTGGCTTAAAACTCAGCATTCAAAAAACTAAGATCCTGGCATCCAGTCCTATCACTTCATGGCAAATAGATGGGGAAACAATGGAAACAGTGATCTTGGGGGGACTCCAAAATCTCTGCAGATGGTGACTGCAGCCATGAAATTAAAAGACGCTTGCTCCTTGGAAGAAAAACTATGACCAACCTAGACAGCATATTAAAAAGTAGAGACATTACTTTGCTGACAGAGGTCTGTCTAGTCAAAGCTATGGCTTTTCCGGTAGTCATGTATGGATGTGAGAGTTGGACCGTAAAGAAGGTGAGCACCAAAGAATTGGTGCTTGTGAACTGTGGCATTGCAGAAGACTCTTGAGAGTCCCTTGGACAGCATGGCGATCAAACCAGCCCATTCTAAAGGAAATAAACCCTGAATATTCATTGGAAGGACTGATGCTGAAGGTGAAACTCCAATACTTTGGCCACCTGAAGTGAAAAACTGACTCATTGGAAAAGACCCTGATGCTGGGAAAGATTGAAGGTGGGAGGAGAAGGGGATGACAGAGGATGAGATGGTTGGATGGCATCACCGACTCAATGGACATGAGTTTCAGCAAACTCCAGGAGATGAAGAAGGACAGGGAAGCCTGGCGTGCATCCATGGAGTCACAAAAATTTGGGCACAACTGAGAGACTGAACAACAACAAATAGCGGTATGCACAGTGTTTTACAGGAAAAGATTTGTTGTCTGGTCCTGTGTGACAGGAGTTAGGGAAGTCTTCAAAGATGGTAATGTGTTTCCCAAGTGGGAGCTTCCCAGATGCAGGAGGGGTGGACGAGCCTTTCAAGCCATACTGCACAGGCACTGAGGCTGGAAGAGCCCATGTGCTGAAGGTGAAGTCTTTGTGGACGGGGACTGCGTCCACTCCAGTCACAGACCTACTCTCAGTGTCCACATCCTCAGTGGAACATCAGCTGGCATAAAAGAGACACCAGTGTTTGAGTAAATGAGGGAATCGTAATTAGCTTTATAGGAACGAAGCATGATCTATATGGCAGGGAGATGAATATGGAAATATGTAATCATTTGTCTTTAGGAAATTTCTTTAGATAGCAGCCCCATAATGTAATAATAATAATAGTACCCAACACAAAATGAGCATGTATAATGTGCCTAGCACTGTGAGAGGTACTATCCATAAATGAGTTCTTTTAACTTCATCACAATCCTACAAAGGAGATTTAATTTTTATCCCTATTATGCAAATGAGGAAATTGAGCACAGAGTGATTAGGTGTCCTACGCAAGGAACCAGGACTCAAATCCAAGCTTTCGTGTCCATTCTCTGGGCTAGCGATAGTGATCACTCCTCCACGAAACCCAGTTTAGCACAGATTACATCCAACCTCCGTATGAAGTGACTCATGATTAGTGGACTCTGCCTTTACCTCTATGACTCATGTGATTTCTCTGTGGCCATACACTCAGTTCTAGCTCAGCTAGTCAGGGACAGATCTTTGCTTCTGTTCCAGGCCTCTCCGGTGGTGATGGCTACCCCAGGAAGGAGGAATGGGCAGTGTCAAGAGCCCTGTGAGGCCATTCTAGAGGGAAGAGGGTGGGTAAGGCCCAGGGAAGGAGGCAGAACAGACAGGATGCGGGAGCTGTGGCAGAGCACAATTTGTCTTTCCACCCTCATCCCTCACCACGGGCTCCCTCCTGCATCGCACCCACACTCACACACATACTCACACTCTCTCTCACACACACTCACACTCACTCACTCCACTACCACAGCTCTTCCCCAAGGCTACAGCTGAGAGAATGTTTGTTCGGCAGCCCAGTAGAGCAAACAAAGAAATGTGAGTGACTCCTGCAGAGACAAGTTAAAAGAATCCTAGTGATAGCTTGCAGTGAATGGTATAGGATTCGTGATCTCTGAAGAAGAAGGTTTAACTTCAGGACCAGCGACCAGGCTTGATCACTCAAGAGCTTTTGTGTAGCAGAGTTTCAATAAAGTACAACAAGGGACAGAAGCTTCTGACAGCGACATCAGAAGAGGGGCAGAGCATGCCCCCCTTGCTAGTGTCAGCAAGGGAGTTATATGCTTTTTTAATTAGTTATTACAATAAATCAAAAGAATGTCTCAAAAATAATAAAAAATAATAATAATAATAAAATAAAATAAAGGGAAAAACAAATACCCAAAAAATAGCACAGTTTAAAAAAAAAAAAAAAGAATATCTCAAGATTGTAAAGATCTTACTAGACCCACTCCCATAATTTATATTTTAAGATAACAGGATTAGCCAGAAGGTTTTCAGGAAGGAGAAACTGTCCTCAAGCAGGATACACTGTTGTCATATAATCCTTAGTTCAGGGTTTAAACTGAGTTGTTTGTTGTGTAATCATCAGTTCCCAGCTTAAAGAAAAAAACGTTTTATGTGACTAAGACTAAGGAATGAAGAGAAAAATAGATGTTTGTCCTTTCCTCCTCCTTGAGAATTCC
Source organism: Bison bison bison (assembly GCF_000754665.1). Classification (NCBI taxonomy): domain Eukaryota; kingdom Metazoa; phylum Chordata; class Mammalia; order Artiodactyla; family Bovidae; genus Bison; species Bison bison. The sequence continues at coordinate 2,505,634 of NW_011495071.1, forward strand.
AGACCCCTATCTCTGCTTTGAGAGCCCCAGACCCCTTTCTCCTTCTCGGGGATCCCAGACTTCCTATCAACCTGCCTAGGAATTGACTCTCTCAATAGACGTGTATATCTAATCCATTTTAGATGTGGACATGAATTTGAGCAAACTCCAGGAGATCGTGGAGGACAGAGGAGCCTGGTGGGTTACAGTCCATGGTGTCGCAGAGTCAGACACTCAGTGACTGAACAGTAATAGCTGCTGCTGCTGCTAAGTCACTCCAGTTGTGTCCGATTCTGTTCAACCCCAGAAACAGCAGCCCACCATGCTCCCCTGTCCCTGGGATTCTCCAGTAATAGCAGTGGATGTCTAATCCAGGTCCATACTCCTCTGCAACATCCTGAGCACAGTTCACTTAGCCTCCTTGGAGTAACCTGGTCCCCATATATGCCCTCCTTTCTCTCATCATCCCACATTCTTGACCACATTTCTCTCCTCCTCCTATCAGCCTCTCCCAGGGGTTTAGGAGATCAGTGCCAGGATCTGGGAGCCAGGTGAGGTGGGGCTAACTAGGTGAAACTTCATCTTTCTCCAGCCCCTTTCCTCCCATCCTTGGCCTTCTGGCTTGCCCTCAGGGACCAGCATTAGGGGAGATATGGAGTAGGTTTCCAAGAAGCAGCAGAGTCACAGTGGTGAGGTACAAGAGGAAAGAAGCCTGCAGCTAAGACAATGAAGATGTGCAGAACTGTGGCTTCAAGAAGGGCTGGCAAGGAGTGTGCAAGGGACGTATCTAAATTAAGGACTACCATAACTGTCCTAAGCAATACCATTTTTTCCTAAGAAAGGGACATGCTCTAGCATGTGCTGCCCTAGTTATCAACCAGAAGCTCTTTTCACTAAGCCTATCCTATCTTCCTTTAATCTTGGCAGTGCATTTCCACCGCTTCTCCTGCCATGGGACTGTCACTTGAGTGTATGTTCCTCGGTTCTTTGACTCATCACAACAAAGATTTGGAGCGACGGACATTAAAGCCCTCGGCGTGTCACAGCTCTCGGGTCTTGGACAAACCATGTTATAGCTCTTAAGCAAATCAGTGTTACAGCTCTATTTTATTTAGAAGACAGCAGGAGAATCCATCCTCGAAGTGTGAGGGCATGCCAACCCAAAGACTCGAAGAGAGTGGAGGAGTGCGCGGGGAGGGAGGGAGAGAGAGCGTGAGAGAGGGAAAGAGAAAGAGAAAGAGCGCACGCACGCAGGAGAGAGAGTCTGTGAGAAAGCGCTTTGGCTCCTCCTTTTATATGTTTTTTTCCTCCACCTGGGCCTGCCCTATGCAAATTGGGCTTAGCCAGGAGTGCTGTTTGTTCTGAAGTCTTCACTCTGGTCCTCGGACCTTCCTTTGACCTTCCTTGCTTTTAGCCACCGCCATTTTGGACTCCTTTTCCCTATTCTACGTACCTAACAGGACCTTCTGAAGAAGCAGTTTTGTCTCTACAGATCCTTATGCTTCTGCCAATACTCTCAAGGTCTGTGCTGCTCTCTGGGCTTGGACTGAGGCACGTTCACCAATAGGTGGAAGTTTTGCTTAGCTGACCCCTGAGGACCAAAGCAGCTCATATGAGTTACAGCGAAAGACAAACAGGTGCCTGAAGGAAAGGGCACCTGGTCACACCCAGCCTCTCAGTGCAGGGAAGCAGAGGCCCTGGAACCCTCCTCGGACTTCCAGGCGCCTGGGCTGGAGTGAGAGTGGACAAGTCTGGCCCTCGGTGGCAGGTGCAGAGCCATTGATGCGCTGGGTGGGGAAAGCAGGCATGCTTAGAAAACTCAGAAGCACAGCTGTGCTCACAGGGGGGCCCGTGGGGAGAGGTGCAATGGAACAGTCCAAGGCATTAAATCCCATGGCAGCAGTTAAAGAACAGAAAGTGAAGTGAAGTCGCTTAGTCGTGTCCGACTCTTAGTGACCCCATGGACTGCAGCCCACCAGGCTCCTCCATCCATGGGATTTTCCAGGCAAAAGTACTGGAGTGGGGTCCCATTGCCTTCTCCTTAAAGAACAGAACAGAGATCCAAAGTCAAGGGCCAACAACAGAGGTTCATTAAGACGGTGCAAGTACCATTCACAGATAAACGCTGAAGAGAATCTTTTAGATGCTGGTGTGCAGAAGGGGGGACTCTTTCCTGAGTAGGGTGACCCCACACCTGTCTCTGTCTGCTCAATCATGCCCGTTGTCCCAGAGTAATTATTTACAGCATGCCTTTCACTCTCAAGAATGCCCCAATTTGGACAATAAATTATATTGCTCTCCTGTTTCCAAGGCAGTATTCTAAGACTCCAGTTAGTTACAAGAGTAGCTTGCTTCTGGGGTGCAGAGACGATTAACAGTGAGTAGCTTGCCTTCCTTCTGACAGCCTCTGTAGACCATACAAAATTAGCCATTGTTAATCATGTTTTAGGAAGAATGTATTTTGCCTTGTTCTAAAGACTTATACAGGGCAACCTTTATAACCATCTGGGAAATGGAGTCACCAAGACCAAATATTCCTCATAGATTACAGATACTCTTCATAGATGCTAACTGTCACGGATCTGTCTTCTGCTAACTTTCGCTGCCAGGACAAAGTGCTGTGGGTCAGGACAATATCCACAAACACTGTCTGGACCACAGTGTCCACATAGCTTTCTTGGGGCTGCCCTCAGACCCCAGACCACCTGTGAGTTCAGTGACTTCAGTTGTTTGGCTGATTTTTTTTTTTTTTTAAGTTTTTAATTTGTGATTTTTAACAGAAAAGAAATGTAACTTTTATTTTACCTCTGTAAAACCTCCTCTTCAACAAAAACACTTAACACTTACTCCAGAGTCCAGTATGAGTTGTAAGCTCCTTGGAAGTTTTGTTGATCAAGATAGACACAGAAGCTTCCTGGAGGAAAACCTCACTCATGTGGGCTCCATCACATTTGTTCAAATTTGTGATCATTTGGCTTAATTGAATTGAGACATGCCTTAATGCTAACCTTCAAAAAGGATTTGCTCTAAGCAGGCTGTTAGGACAGATAAGCTGTAGGAGAATATTTGAACGATATGGGTAATTTCATATAGAAGTAGATATTTGCTATGGAAAATGCACAGCTCCATCACTGTTTTCTGTTTATTAAAATAGAACCAAGGCCTCAACTTGGAGGATATATAATAGGCAGTGGTTTTATTAGCCTACTTGAAGTTACTGCATGAATTTGAATATAAAGCAAATGCAGTTCTTTCAAAAATTATCCATACTTCGAATTTATTTATCATTTGTTTGTTTATCTAGCTTGGCTTTTTTCTCTATTAGTGAAATAAGTTACATTTGTGCAGTGCTCTCTTTTCGATGGAAGGTTTAGTGATTTCAGAGTATAATTGTTTTAAATTGGGAAAATTCAATTTTCTCTAATGTTTTAACATTTAAACTCAGCCGTGAATGCCTGCGCTTTCTTGCGTTACCCAAAACATTTGGAAAATGAACTCATCTCAACTCATCTTCTTCCCCAGCCACTCCCCAGCCCCCAGCAGGTCACCCACCACATTTCAAGTTAATGCTAGCATAGCCCTCCAAGGTGCTCAGAATCTCTTGAGTCATTTGGTCTCCTCATCCCTCCTTTGGATTCTCCCCATCTCTACTTGCACTCCGTTCACTTCCACTTCCTGCAAAGCTTTCCTTCAGCATCTCTCTGGAAGCTGCCCCTTCTCTATTCCCCTAGAGATGATGTTCAGGATCGTATTACATCACATCTGGAGGGGTCCCGTGGCTTCCAGGTTGGTTTCTCCACCTTCAGGCTTTCTCCATCTTTAATTTTTCCTAGATTAACCTTCTTCTAACGCAAACGAGCATTCATTCCTCTGACCAAACACCGTGAGGGGGCCTCCAGCAGGCACGGGATAAAATCCAAGCAAGAGTTATCACCGGATGATCAAGACACTCTCTGCCTGGATCCAGCGCTGTCTCCCACTGCTCCGAGGCACAGGCCCATGGACCCTGACACTCTGCTCTCTTCCCCACTCTCTCCTCACACGTTCTTGCTTCCTTGCTTTCATTCACACGGCTTTCCACACTTGGGATGATTCTGTGTCCCCCCTAAGTTCCACCTCCTGATAATCTCACAGCCCAGCCCCAAAGCTGCCTCCGTCTTGAAGACCCAGCCAGAGGCGGGCCCATCCTCTGCTCAGCCCTTAGCACCACTGTGCTGGTAGCTGCCACCATACAGGACCTGGCTGTTAGTACTGTCACTGTGGTGTTGACACAGGCCGGCTCCACTGTCAGCTCCTGGGGAGTTCAACTCGTTATCTCGTGCAACACCTAGAACACGGCTTTAGACTTAATAAGTTAATAACCTCGTTGGATACATGCATTTATAATTCAAACCTGGAAAGCTAAACTACATCAGGTAAACTCACAGAAATGTTCTCTGTTTTCAGCAAAACCCAAAATCACCTACGTAGAGAACCAGACTGCCATGGAACTGGAGGAACAGGTCACTCTTACCTGTGAAGCCTCGGGAGACCCCATTCCCTCAATCACCTGGAGAACATCCACCCGAAACATCAGCAGTGAAGAAAAGGTATAATATCACCCGAGAGTTTCAGGGCCATGGAACTCAGACCTGACTCGGGTTGAGTCTGCCCCATGCCCAGCCCTCTTCAGTGAACCAGAAATTGGGATGTGGTTGCTGGAGGTCACCGCCAGGTTCTGTGGGCCCCCTCCTCCCACCTGCCCTGGCTGTGGCCTGTTCGGCACCCGCTTGAGATGGAGGAGGCATAGCTCCTTGCATGGATCTGCAGGGGTGTCATGTTAGTGGGTGCGGGTAAGTTAGACATCACAAGGAGGATGGAGATAGGGATTCTCCAGTGCACGGTTACGGAGCTGGGGAAGAACAGGGGGAAGTTGAGATCCCAGCGCGTTAGGTGCTATTAGCATCATCTCAGGAGCACCCAAGGAAATGTCTCCCAGACCTAATAGGGGTCAGAATGAGCCTCTCAATTATTTTCCTTGTGATGCGTATATTCATGCACTACATGCACAAAAGCGTGGTTGCCTTTGTGTCTGCCTGTGTTCTCAGTCACATTTGGGCATCATTTTGTTCTCAAGGCAAAAATAACTAGCAGTTTCTACGTGAGGAAGATCACACCAGGTTCTGCAGGATAGTCTCTGAGAGCTGAAAAACAATGCAGCAATGTTCCTGGCAAATTTAAATGACTCGTAAGATATAGCTTTCAAGCACATGGATTTATAGGTCACCGGAAAGCTGTCTTTATTATTGACCATATATGAAAATTGAGGTAACCCCATACTGGGCAGCCTTGTGCTATTGAGTGGGCCAAAAGGCAGGAGGAGGAAGAAGCTTGGTTTTAAAGCAACTTAAACCATCTCATGGCACTTCTCCAATCTCTTTTCATATATCCTGCAGTAATGGGCTTCATTTTAGTTAGCCACAGCTTTGTCACCTATTCAGGAGTAATGGCCGTAGCCTTAAAGAACATTTATAATGGATTGCTGATTGACCAGAATGTCAGAACATGATAGATCATCACTCTTCTGTCTGCATAAGGAAATCCCTAGATAGAGTAGACTCAAATACAGCTAAAAAGAGAGAGTGTGAAATTTCAGAGCCAAATTTGGAATTTGCATTTGAGCAACTGATTTCTCTACTACTAATAGAAGACAAAGCTAAATCAAGAGGAACAGAAATTGCTGTTCCAAAAAAAATCCATTATTTTTTGCAAGTTTTACCTCCAGAGTTGAATTCAGCTTAACCAAAACTCAGCTGAGGAACTGCTAAGTATTTTTGAAACTTGCATATGCTGTTTGATATTGTGAAAACCAACTGAATTAAGTAATGTGGTGTTTACTTGGATACTTTCTTTATCAACATTGGAATTAAACCCTCAACTCAGATTTTTAGCTCCCATCATGTGTGTTATGTGGATTGAATGTACATCTCAGGGCTCAAACCACAGGGCTGCCGCTTGGAGGATTTTTCTGTATCAAGCTTGAGAGTAGATTTGTCCAGAATGACCCAATGTACATCTCTGACATAAAGTGAAGGACAGAAATAACATCTACCCCAGATTAATGATGGTTTTAAATTCTATATCTTTTCTAGGAATAGCTCAGCAGCCAAGCTAGACCAGAAAGGTTATTGTGATTTGTGCCTACCTCAGGTCCTTTAATAGGTAGATACTTCTGGCTTGTACCTGTGAATTCATTTTTACAGAATGAGAACAAAAAACCAGTCACTAATGTACCCTCATACTTCCTAAATATGAAAACCAAACGTGTCCAGCAGAGACCATCTCAAGCCAAGGAGGCTTTGCGTAATTCAGTTATCAGTGTCGATCACTAGTCTCAGTCTGAGAAAGTATTTAAGCCCAGCTACATAGGCTGTGTTGTGCTTTCTTTTACTATGGGCCACCTTCAAGGGACATTACTGAAATATGAATGAATCAGTGTCAGAATGAGTCTTCCAAACTGGCCAGGGATGTAACCCCAGATCAGCATATTTGCCTAAATGAAACCCTGTAGAGAAAAGTTGCTGTTTCTATTAATTATATATTGACATCAAAACAGCCTGGTAGTCATCTTACACTGAGAGTAGCTAAAAATTTAGAAAGCAGAGACGGCCTGTTCGTGAGCCAGTTGGATGCCAAATAGTAAATTTTACTTTTATTTGGCAGCCACTCCTCATTGTCTCCTGCGTCTGAAGTTGCATGATAAATAATTAGGTATCAAGATGATTATCAGAGTCACAGAACTGTAGGAGCGGAAGCAAACTATTTTCTTTTGCAAGTCAAGATTATGCACTGAGCAGTAAGAATAGACAGTTGTGTCTACCGGGAAGGGCAGGAGGGCTCCTGAGAAGTAGATCCCATGACCTGCCAGAATCCCAGGAGGTTGGAAGGAAGCCTCCTTTGGAGGTTGTCTCGTCTCACTGCCAGAAAGTCACTCAGCCCCTGCTTGAAGGGCGACAGTGTCAGTCCTCTGCAGGGCAGGCGGTAGCCCTGAGGCTCGAGAGAGCCGGCTGCTTCCCAGCCTTCCCGCCCTGCCACTGGGCCCCTTGCGTGGGAACTGTTAACCAGCCCTCCAGTGTTTCCTTGGTCGGTCCTCTTACCCTGTGACACTTCCGGTTATTTTCACTGTTGCTCGTATCTTATGGTTTTTACACCCTTCGCCTTTCTGGTCGTCCTGTACTAGAGAGCTTCACTTCACGAGTGTTCCCTCTCAGTTTGCAGCGCCCAGTACAGCAGTCCTCCTAGCTTATCACTCCCTTGGTCTGGACACTGACATCATGCAGTCAATATCACATTAGCCCTTTAACAATTTTCTCATTCCGTTGTCTCCTGTTGAGCTTGTGGTCAGCTAAAAGACCCAGCTCGTTTTAGTATGAACTGCATGTAAGCCACATATCCCCTGTCCTGATGCAATTGGTTGCTTAACCAATAATGTAGAATTCTACATTTATTTCTATTAAAAATTGTTTTGTTTGTTGCAACCCAGTATTTCTCAATGGGGGTCAGGATGACAGTTTGGAAAGACTTTCTTCACTGAGACTGTCCTGTACATTGTAAGATATTTAGCACCACTGCTCTTTTTCCTTTAAATGTTAGTAACCACCTCTAATCATTCTGGTTACCAAAAACATCACATAAAGAAACGCTCCTTGGCTTGAGAATGACCATTTTAGTCCATCTTGCTGACCAGTCGGGACTGGTTTTCATCAGAACTGTCCTTAGAGGTCTTTGGGTCCACAGCATTTCAGCCAGTGGGGGCTACCTGTTTCATTTATATGTGTTAAAAGTAATGGGGTCCAACAGTCAATGATGACCCAGCTCTTAAGTCCAAGACCCAAGGGCAGGTATTTCAGCCTTCTCCATGCAACTGCTGTCCAGCATCTGTATTAGCTGTTGCTTCCAACCTGGTATGAATACTTATTTGAAATATCTTTGTCCAAGTCCTTGATAAAAATATTGACTGGGACAAAATCAAGTGCTGAGCCCTTAGAATGCAACCAGGGGTCAGTGGCTCAGGGGTAAAGGGCATAACGCTGTGGTGCTCTCTAATGATCCTGATGACTTTCTTGGGAGGCTCAGTGCTTCCTTTAATAAAGTTGGTGACGGTAGACACTGATTAAATACGGCTTTCTCTTTTGTTTCACTGCTTAGTTGAGTCTAGTATTTCTCCTTTTTAAGAGGAGGGAGAGCAAAAGCTTTCAACCATGGAATTGTGCTGACTTTCTAATGGAATACTGATGTTCTTCATTCAAAAAAGATGAGAAAGAAAGCAAAAAAAAAAAAGTACAGTGAGCCCAAAAGTCACATAATATCTTTGATAATATCCAGCTTTAGTCGAAGCACTCATTTCAGATTGATTATAATCAATCTGTTAGGCTTTAGTTGAGTTGGTTTCACTCAACAGCTGATAATAACTAGGCTAGGTTGGGTCACAAAGATCATTAGGAGAGATCATCTGTCTGACAGTTAATCCATTTCTTAGTGGTCACTAATATGTTGGCCAAAATTTTTGAACATTGTGGTGGGTCAGTTTGATCTCTGTGTATGGAGGTCATTGTGATACCAAGAAAATTTGTGCATCCACATCATTTTATTACTCATCCCATTCAGACTCATTTTTTAAATTGCCAGGTATTTTAAAGACTCACAGTAAGTGGCACTAAATTCCAGGTGCTATTTACTTACTGAGTGAGGCCCCTAGATGGTGACTTGCATACTCTCTCCATTGCCTGCTCATTTGAACGTCTCTAGGCCTTTGAAGAGACTGAGAAAGAAAGGCTGGTAAAACCTTAATGTCTAAGGAGAAAGAGAGACACAAAGTGTTGAGATCAGAAGAGACAGAAATAAGTAAAAGGCATTTCATGAACCTTGTATCTTGAGTTGACAGAGTATCCTACAAAAGAGAGAAACGTTTTGAAACTCTGGATTCCTTGGAGACTGAAGTTTCTTTTCATCAGGAAGAACTCCTCATTCAGTACAAATCAGGTGCTTACTCTTAAACGCAGGGTAAGGTGCCTGCATTGAGCAGTTAGAGTCTGTTTTATCTAGGATGTGGACAGAAGTCTAACAGGGGAAAACCTAGGAGAAGTGTCTATCACCCCACTTTAGTTTGTATACATATTCCTACAGACTTGTGTGTAACATCATGAAACACGCAATGTTAAAAAGCACCTGGAACTAACCATTTTCAAATAGCTAATCATATTCTAATTTGTAAGTGTGTATATTTGCATATCAGGTTATCTTAAAGTGGGCTACATGCCTTCACCAAATTACCAGGGTCAGGTTATCCTGTTTGCTCTCTCCCTGGCACTGTTTGTCAGGACCTGGATTGATGTCCTTACCAATTCCTCTTACAGGAGGTGTGCTTTAGCCACTTACTGAACTGCCTCTGCTTTTCCCAACTAGGGTTACCAGATATTTTCTTTTAAGTATAAGTGTGTCCCAGGTAAACGCTGCATGGGGATCTTCTTTTGCTAGATGTTTTAAATTTTAAACACTACACTAAAAATTAAAATTAAAAAATTAGTCATTGTTCACCTGAAATTCTGATCTAAGGAAAAAAAAAAAGATATATCTTATTATCCCACCAGGAACACAGGTGGGTGTTCAGGCTACTAGAAGCATTGCGTTACTAGCATCCACTTATTCTAAAAGCCACAAAACCACAGTGAGTTGAGAGAGACGCAGGAAGAATCTGATCTGAAAAGCAAACAACTCATATGATGGAGGCCCTGAAACCAGTCTTGATTCGTGCAGCCCTGGCATGTGACACACAAGCTTCTCAGTGATGTGGATACAGCAGCCACGTGTGACATGTCTGCCCGCTGTTGCTCTGGTCTATGCGTGTTCCTGTTTCTCACTTCCTTCTTCACTCCACCATCCTGTGACATAATCCACATCCCTCATTTCTCGTGACAGCTCCTTGCATTTAGTAGCCTCTCCTTGCATTTAGTAGCCTCTTACTAAATGTTTGCTAATTCGTTCGCATTCCTGGGATTGCATTGCTGTGTCTCTGGTGTCTTTTGTATCCTTTTTCCGTCTGAACCTCAGGGATAGTCAGGCAGTCAACGACATCAGGTGTGATGTTTTTGACTCCCATCATGAAATCAGAAAAGCTGTAAGCAGAGTAGATTCCCCAGTGCTGGATAAATAAAAAATCTTGATGCGGGTAGGAAAATACCCAAAGGCCCCTGTGTTCCTGGGTTGGCTCTCTCCTTTGTGAATGCCATGTTTGATGAAGATGCTTAAACCAGCATGTCGTCCCTCTGCCTTTAAGAACCAACTGGAACCTACCACAGCACTCAGAGTTCAGTATCCTCAAACCATCCTGCCCCGTAGTCTTAAGGGCATTCTTCTCATTCCTAATATACCCTCTCTCTTCCTTTCTTCATTCCCCCCCCTTTTTTTTTAATACAAATTTGATTTTAATAGTATGCATGCAGAGTTGCAAAATGCATGAGCACAAAATAATGTATGTGTGATAAGCTGTCCCATCAAATCCGAAGGAGGAAACCTACTCTATAAGTTTCTCTGTATTGTGTGGTTGGAGCTAGCAGTGTCACCTACTGACATGAGGGATATTCAAGGTATTTGGGAATAGGAGCAGTCTACTATGTCAGCTGGTAGCCATATGTATGTCTTCCAAAGATTAGGAGAAGCGTTACCTGTGAATTGTACACCTTAATGTGCATAAGGGGGGCAGAAAAGCTAAGCATAAGCTAAATCCTAAGTTACATTGGGCAGTAAACACACCATTGAAGGTGGGCCTTGGAAAAAGCTCTGAATTGGAAAGAAACTGCATGTGCACGGAACGCAGTGGGATACATCAATTCTCTGAAGCAACATATTGTAAAATTTTACTGCTCTCTTGTTGTGTTTTATATCTTGTTCTCTCCAGGCTTCGTGGACTCGACCAGAGAAGCAAGAGGTATAGCTTGCCCGACCACTAGTCAGTCTTTAGTTTTGCAAGCACTACAGTTTAACTCGCCATTGCAGTTTAATAACCAGACATGCTAAAACTAACTAGTAATTTAGTGTGATTCAAGAATAGGTCCATAGTGGTAGACGTTACTTAGCAATAGTGTCCTTGCAGGATGAGCGAGCAAGGTATGTTGGGAGTGGATGAACAAATCTTTATTATTTCCTAAGACCGGATCTTATTCTCTTGCTGATGCTGATAAAATCACATCCAGGTAATTATACTCAGAGAAATAAATGGCCCCAATTCCCAGGCCAGGCATTTTGAAATGATGAAATTTTTTGACTCTCACCTTGTTGATGTGGCTTTGGATCATAAAGTCACAGAGTTTAGTGATCTAAAAACCCACTCAGCCCTTACCTTTCCAGCTCAACTCATCTTGTTGCTCGCTTATTTTATCATGATTGGTCTTGGTAAATTACCACATCACATTTCATCTCGAAGCAATGCAAATGACGTCTCTCATTGGTTTTCCCAAATTGCTAAACACATCTATGTTACTTTTATAGAGCATTAAATTTATGAGATTAGAATGATGTGTCATAAATGGTTCTGTGTGTGTGTGTGTGTGTGTGTGTGTGTGTGTGTTTTAAGTCAGTAGCGTATTTAGCCTTTGAAATTTCTCTGACTGCCATTTGGGTAATGTGGGACTTAGTTTGAAAACTGAGGTTAAATATTAATCTTTAGATTGTAATTGCTACACACCCAAGACCCTACTTAGGATTATGTCTACCGTTCTTGACCTGATTTGTGTGATTAAGTGACAGGATTGAAATCAAAACCAGTATGCTTTAGATGAAGTTCGAAAATCTAATCTGTAAAATATAAAGGAACCTTTTCTCTAGATGGAACTTAGATATTGTGTAATACTATAAATGTAGAATATGGCAATCCTGTGGACTATATTTAAATTGGATAAACCCATCCCCCTGGTCTTTCAGAAATGATAATTATTCAGAACACATAACTCATGTGTTCAGGTCATGGCTATAAATATTTAATGCCGTTTAATATTTAAAAAGTTGACTGCCTGTCCCCAGGCACTGATGGTAGTTTCTGCAGCCTGCTGTCATCAAATCTAGTTCATTATAAGCTCCCTTTGTATCATCCCTTCCTCCACAGCGTAGGGACTGTAGTTAGGGGCACAGGATCACTGAAATACTTTCTTCCTGCAGCCCAGGAGTGCTGTCACAGACTGGGTGCTTTATTGCCCAGAAGTCACAGGCTCATTAAGATTGGGGATGGGAGAAAAGAAGGGTTAATTATCAGCCACTCCTGAACCACTTCCCCTCTCATTCCACCTGGCCTTGTGCATCTTCCCCTGTCATTCAGATTTAGACCCAGCTAGAGGAGGAGCTGAGATTTATCAGGGAGCATTAAGGAGATGTTGAGAGGATTGCTATTAGTAGTGGAAGTAATTGGTTTACTCCCAGGAAAGCAGACACCTCACTCCGTTTTGCCGAAGTGTCCTTATCTTAAGGTATCTCACTCTGGACATAATTGACTTTCAAGTGAGTTCTGCCCCCTGGGGCTCAGAAGCGCCGTTCCCTTCTATTTGTCTCAGTCAGAAATGAAGACCACGAATCCAGATGAGTTCGAAAGAAGGCTTGAGTTGTGGCCAATTTCACTCTGTAAGCTCTGGAAAGCCTTAGGACTTCTCCCGGCAAGAAGAGAGACAAAAATGTTTTGATGAGAAGAGCAATTGTAATTGCCCTTCATGCTTTTTTTTTTTTTTGCAAAACAGGGTCTTTTTGCCATAACAATCTTTTCATTCATGTCCAGTTTATCTGCTTCCTTCTTGAATCTGGACCATCAGCCTACATGACCTCTGGTCTGGATGGCTTGGAGGGGGCGCTGTCTGACTCTGGCCTGGTGCCAGAGTAAATCATTTCAGAGGGAAATAGTCCAATCACCCTGGAGTCTGTCTGCGCCCCCTCGGAGGGAAGAACTGGGCATCTGGCAAGTAATCCTGTCATCAGACCTGTCTTGAGCCACCGCAAAACTACAGATCCCTGTGGAAGGCCGCCTACTGCTCTGTTGACATCATTCAGTGAGAAAATTTTCCAGAGAGAAATTTAGACAAACAGACCTGATAGAAGGGGGGGAAAATAGGACTGTCAGTGCCGCCATTTCTCTCTGACCATTTTCTAGATGATTCTGAGTAAAAACTGCTCATGCCCCCCTTTGGGCTTGCTTATTGATGTCCTTCTCTTACATACATGACTCTCTTTACGTCTTCTGCTGCTACATCCTTCCTTATGGAAATGTTCTCTTGACTTCTGAAAGGTTCCGGTCAGTTTTCCTGGTTTGTGGTGGTGGCCGCAAGGACAAGTCCTAGAAATGTGACAAAAAATTATAGAGTTCAGCTTCTGGCTGGCGTTACTGTTGGCTGAACCTATGTTCCTACTCTTCTGTCTTTTGGGGAAATAGGGATGATGAGCAGGTCAGGTCAGCCCTCGTAGATACTGCAGGGATGACCTCACACTCCGGATGCCACAGGTTTAGGTGATGGGTCAAGATTTTGCTTGGCACACGAAAATCACACACTGCCGTGGACCCTGTCTGCCCACTTGAAAAGGGTTTTCAGGAGCCAGTATCTTCAACAAACCAGATGTCTCGGATTTTCTAGGCAAGGCCTCTACCCCAGCCCATGTCAGCTCACATTCATGTGCATATCCTCTGGGGGTGCTCCTTCTCAACCAGTCAGCCTCTCAGCTTCACATGGCACCTGGGGGCGGAGAGCCGAGGCATCTGGGCATTCCTGTCAGAGAGGGGTGGCACATACTGCAGCAGGTGGTGATGGTTTTGCTCAGCTCTTCTGTCTCCTTGCTGGCAGTTGTGTTCCTGCTTCTGGATATGAAATGCGATGGGGCTTAAATGACTGAAATAGACCAGCTCTACCAGGGATGCTGGGTTCCCCTGGTGGCTCAGACAGTAAAGAATCCGCCTGCAATGCAAGAGACTTGGGTTCTGTCCCTGGGTTGGGAAGATCCCCTGGAGGAGGGCATGGCAACCCACTCCAGTGTCCTTGCCTGGAGAATCTTCAGGGACAGAGGAGCCTGGTGGGCTACAGTCCATAGGGTTACAAAGAATCGGACACGACTGATCAGCTAAATACCAGGGATGACAGAGGGACTTCTTGTGGTAGGTCTAAGGCTGCAGTTAAGGCCAATGGTATCTTGCTTTTGAACTCCCCAAACTGGCCTGCTTTATGATATTTCAGGACTGGATTTCAGGCTTCCAAACCGGCAGCTCAAAGGAACCTGAAGGCAGGTATTCTCTAGTTCTTTAAAAGCGCGACCTCATGGGATGACAGATGCTATAGGCAGAGCACTCACATGCCCCTGTCTATGGAATACCACACAGTGGGCATAAAAGTACGGCCCAGCCCATGAGAAGCTAGACTCCTTCTTCAGATGACCCCCTTTCTTGAGGATCTGAGCTCAGGCCACATGCCCAGACTCTTCCTAGGCCAGCAACCATTTTACTTGAGTATAAAGGGGAAACCCCTAGGAAATATTCCAGGACCCATTGCCCAGGCCTCATATGCTGATTGTCTGTTTGACCAGTTCTTGTAATTCCAAAGACCCAGGAAGACAGTTCTAGTGTCAAGGGCTAAAACATGGTGATTGTGGTGTCTAGGGTCCTAAATATGGCTGGCAATCTCTGTATCACCATCCCAGGACAGGGGACCCAGTTCCCCTCACTTCCAGCACAACAGCTCCTGAGCTCTGGATTGTTAGACTTTTTTGGAATGAAACTGTTTTAGTGTTAAGCATTCAAGAAAATGAGGCATCTTCAGAAAGATGACTTTCTTGTATCATTTCTTTCATTTGGCGCATTCGGAGTTCCCATTATGTGTGCACACACCAGGGAACAGGCAGATAGGCGGGAAGGAAAGGACGGAAGTGCAGGTTTTCCAGAACCTCATGAGGTGAGACCATTGCAGCTGCAATGCCTGCTGGCCAGACTTTGGCTTCCATTTCAGATATGCCAAGCCAAGCTGTCTGGGGGCCTCGATTGTCCTTCCCAAGCCAGTCTTGGCACACAGGCTAGGCTGCTTGGATAAACTGAGACCCATTTTTCTGTTTGGGATGCACCCAAGTTCCCATGGTGCTCTCTGGAGCTGCGCTGCCACAAGTTGGTACCTAAAGCAAGACCTAGACGTTGGCACAAAGAGGGGAGAGCTGTGAGGCTGGTCATGCGCAGTGATGCCTGGTCTCAGCCCCGCCCACTTCAGACCCTGACACGGCCCCTCCCCTTCCGGCAGACCCTGGACGGGCACATGGTGGTGCGCAGCCACGCCCGCGTGTCGTCCCTGACGCTGAAGAGCATCCAGTACACTGACGCCGGGGAGTACGTCTGCACTGCCAGCAACACCATCGGCCAGGACTCCCAGTCCATGTACCTCGAAGTGCAATGTGAGGAGAACGGCGGGAGGATGCGGGGCAGGGAGGGCTGCGCAGGGTCGGGGTGACGCACCTGTCCCGCGGTGGTAGGCCCTAGGTCATCCCAAAGCTGTGTCCCCAAGGGGCCCCCCCACACCATCCTCAGACTTACAGGTCTGCTTGTCTCCCCACGCAGCTCATGGGAAAAGCCCCAATCCCGGCTTTCCCCGCGTCAGATCGGCTTCCGCCATCTCAGGGCCGGAAGCCGGAGTGGGGGGGACTCCGCGATCACAGCAGTCTTTCTGGAGCCGCTGTCCTTCTTTGCAGATGCCCCCAAGCTGCAGGGCCCTGTGGCTGTGTACACTTGGGAGGGGAACCAGGTGAACATCACCTGCGAGGTGTTTGCCTACCCCAGTGCCACTATCTCGTGGTTCCGAGACGGTCAGCTGCTGCCCAGCTCCAACTACAGCAACATCAAGATCTACAACACCCCGTCCGCCAGCTACCTGGAGGTGAGGCGGTGTGGGGCGGGGCGCGGTGCAGGAGCCGTGGTCTGAGTGTGGACAGGCTGCTGGGTACAGCTGATATCCTCTCCCTCGCTTCTCTGGCGCATCCTGGGCAGCCATTCATTGGGGAAGAAAGCCAGCCTCAGCCTGCTCCTTCCTCTCGAGGAGCCAGATCAGGGCCTGGAGGGGAGCAGAGTGTTCCTTCCTCATGAGACCCCTTTCTTTTTTTTTATTGAAGTATAGTTGATTTGCAATGTTGTGCCCATCTCTGCTGTTCAGCACCATGACTCAGTTATACACAGAGATGCATTCTTCTTTATTATCGTCTTTCCCATTGTAGTTTATCCCAGGAAATTGGATGGCGTTCCCTGTGCTATACCTTGTCGTTTATCCATTCTCTATATAGTAGTTTGCATCTACCAACTCTATGAGCCGGAGCTTTACCGATTCTATTCTTAGTTCAGTAAACAAGGATCTGAGGTTGTGGCCATTCCGTGGGACACTTGTAACCCAAGAGCTCCTTCTCTCTAAAGGTGACCCCAGACTCTGAAAATGATTTTGGAAACTACAACTGTACCGCAGTGAACCGCATCGGACAGGAGTCTTTGGAATTCATCCTTGTCCAAGCAGGTGAGTGCCCCTTCCAGCTACACCACCCTCAACCTGGCTGGTCCATTTCATGACCTTCTATGATGACAGAAAGTGGGAAGAAGGGGGAGTAAAGGTCAGCAACCACAGGGTAAGGAGGCTGAGAGCTAAGGGGGCTTAAAGATCTAGACATGGGGTATATTGGGAGAGAATTATATGGTGGGGTAGACCAGGAAGACAGAATACAGATGACAAGATTTGCAAGAGTTAAATAAGAGAGTTATGTTTCATGATCAGAAGTTACGTCCTGGGCCACATCCAGCTGACCTGGGTCTCCATCTGTGTCTTCCCCACAGATACTCCATCCTCACCATCCATCGACCAGGTGGAGCCATACTCTAGCACAGCACAGGTGCAATTTGATGAGCCAGAGGCCACAGGCGGAGTGCCCATCCTCAAATACAAAGCTGAGTGGAGAGCAATGGGCGAGGAGGTGTGGCACTCCAAGTGGTATGATGCCAAGGAAGGTAAGTTGCAGAGTCCGAGTTTACTTGAGAATGATGTCTCTGGGCACACACGCACAGCCCCCTTGAGTTCACCAGATCCTGGCTTCTGACGTGACACCCCCCGACTGGGGAACGCCAGATGCCACCGCCTGCCATCCTGCTGATGTCCCGTGCTGCAGGACCGTCACTGGTATTCAGCCTTAGGCTGTGGTCACGTCTCATGTGGGGCTGTTGGCCTTCTGCCACCCCGGCACTTCAGAACCTGGTTCTCATGACCGTGCCAGGACAAATGAGGCCGGCTCTGCATTCCAAGTAGAAGCCCTACTTAAGTGCTGAGCACAACCCAGAGGAGTCCTGTCTACCCTGCTGTGCACATTTGGGTTCCGTGTGCTTCAGGGTCTCTGCTGTCACCCATCCAGTCCTGCTTGGGTATATTCAGGGATTGCCATGTAATTATGACATTAACCTAATAAGCAGAGCCGGCGAGACAGCTCTTTTAAATCAATTCTATGATAATATTTCCAAAGATTTGAAAAATGACCCTTGGATGACTGCAGTTTGAAGTTTCTGAGCTCAGCTCATCTTGCCCTGAGGATTGAATGTGTTTATGTCTGACTCTCCCTTTGAGGTTTAATTGGAATAACTCAGTGAAGTAAGTTTTGTTTCCATAGAAATTTTTAATCCCAGAAATGAGGGTAGAACTGAGAATGGACTGGATTAGGATGCAGTGTCACAGCAATTCAGAGACATCTTCCGACTCAGTTTTACTGAGAACTCATCCTTCCAGGAAGCTCCCATCACTCCAGCTTTGGGGAGGGCTAGGAGGACTTTCTGCGTAATCAGGATTAGAACTACAAGAAAATCATCCTTCACCTCCCTGACATCCCCCTGAAACCTCATACGAACTTTGTGGCAGGTTAATCCTATGTCCAACAGACTTTTTGTTTCCTAGTTAACTTTTTTAATGTAATAAAATGTATATAACATGAGCTTCCCAGCTGGCACTAGTGGTAAAGAATCCACCTGCCAGTGCAAGAGACATAAAAGACTCGGGTTTGATCCCTGGATCAGAAAGATCCCCTGGAATAGGAAATGGCAACCCACTCCAGTATTCTTGCCTGGAGACTCCCATGGACACAGGAGCCTGGTGGGCTATAGTCTGTGGGGTCGCAAAATTCGGACATGACTGAGTGAGCACTATATAAAAAATTATTATTTTAACCATTTTCTAGTGTTCACAGTTCAGTGGCATTAAATCGTTATGTGGTCACCACTGTCCATCTCCAGAACTTTTTCATCCTAAAGTCAATACCCATTAAATGACAACTCCGCATTCCCTCCTGCCCCAGCCCCTGGCAGCCACCCTTCTGCTTTCTATAGAGTTGACTCTTGTTGTTTCTCTTTAGTCTCCAAGCCATGTCTGAATCTTTTGCAACCCCCTGGACTGTAGCCCACCAGGCTCCTCTATCCATGGGATTTCCCAGGCAAGAATACTGGAGTGAATGGCCATTTCCTCCTCCAGGGGATCTTCCTGACCGGGGGATCAGACCTGCATCTTATGCTTCTCCTGCGTTGGCAGACGATTCTTTACCACTGAGTCACCATGGAAGCCCATAGTTGACTATTGATAGTCTCTCTGTATATATTGACTATTATAGGTACTTCATGTAAGTGGAATAATACAGTATTTGTCCTTTTGTATCTGTCCTATCTCAGTTAGTGTGATGTCCCAAAGGTTCATGCCTGCTGTAGTGCATCAGAATGTCATGCCTTTTTAAAACTGGGCAATACTCCACTGTATGGAAGACCACATTCTATTTATGCATTCATCTGTTGGGGGGCATTTGGGTTGTTTCCACAGTTCAGCTATTGTAAACAAGATGGCCTTGAACGTTTGTACAAATATCTATTCCAGTCCCTGCTTCCAGTCCTTTGGTACATAGATCCAGAACTGGAACTGCTGGATCGAATTCTACCTTTAATCGCAGAGGGATTTGCTGTACTGTTTACCACGGCAGCTGCACTATTTCACCAATAGGCTTTCCCCTCTTTGTGACCCTTTACCTGTTCTCACAACAGCCAGCATGGAGGGCATCGTCACCATCGTGGGCCTCAAGCCCGAGACAACATACGCAGTCCGGCTGGCGGCCCTCAACGGCAAGGGCCTGGGCGAGATCAGCGCCGCCTCCGAGTTCAAGACGCAGCCAGTCCGTAAGTACAGCCCGCTGCCCGGCTCATCTCCCTGGGGTGGGGGGACCCATCCAGTGTTCAGATGACAGCGTTTTGTCTTTACAGGTCCCTCTGCTCACGGTGGTCCCACCTCCTAGTTCTCTGGCCCTCAGCGGCAGCCGATACCACTCCCTTGGTCCTCAGTTTCTCAGAGGGCTTGGAGACACAGTCTAATAGCTGGTCCAGCTTGTTAGAGTAGCAGCCGGGTCAGAAAACCACGCATGCATGTCATCAGAGGCACCGAGGAGACTCAGGGCAGCATGGTGGGGACAGATTTGGGAGATTTGCTCTTTGTCACAAGGGCCCTAGGGCCTTCCCCAGTGGCTCAGTGGTGAAGAATCTGCCTGCCAGTGCAGGAAGACTTGGGTTCAATCCCTGGGTCGGGAAGATCCCCTGGAGAAGGGAATGGCAACCCACTCCAGTACCCTTGCCTGGGAAATCCCATAGACAAAGGAGCCTGGCGGGCTATAGTCCACGGGGTTGCAAAGAGTCAGACACCACTGAGCATCTGAGCACACACCCATATGCACACACACACACACACACACACTCACATGGGCTCCAAGCACCTGGTGACTTGAAGGAAGACAGTAAAGGCAGTGATGGTTGGCATAATTAGTTGTGGGGTTTTGATGAAGCAGAGATATCCAGTTACAGGGAAACAGAGCTTGCTGTAGGATAAATGAGCAGGAGCAAAGCCCCAACAAAATAAAGAGGGAAAAAATGGCCTCTGTCATTCGTACCCCTCCTCCTTTCAGGAGCACCACTGGGGTCTCCTTGGTCACGGCCTCTTTCAGGAGTCCCTTCTTCCTGATCCCATTCAGAGTTGCAGTTCTGTTTTCCTCCATTGCTCCCTCTTTCCTTAAGCCAAGCCTGCCATACTTCTCCGTCCCCACACACAGCCAAGCTCTGGGTGAGCCCTGGTCTAGTTCAGTCCCTCCACAGATGGAGTTCCTCCCCATGGAGGATGGTGAGTCCATCCAGGTGAAGAAGATGCTGTAGCGAGACTCTCCCAGCGGTCACAGAGCTTCCTGGGCCCTCCTCTGACTCCTGGGGTCAAAAGGCATATGGGAGAATCCTCCGCTTTCTTCCCTATGGGGTCAGGGGCCTGCAGAGTGATCCCCCTGCCTCTTTGCAGAAGTAGAGAGCCTGTCTCATCTTCTTCCTACAGGAATTGCTTCTCTCTGGATTTGAAGTAATTTGATAATTTGCATTTCCAGCTCCGTGTGTTCTGCAGATCCTATTCATTTCTTTTACATCTTATTTTTTTTTCTTGGGTCTGTCTCTTGTCTTTTCTTTTCGTCTGTGTTCCATCCATGGGATATGCAGATAGCCCTCTTCCACGTAAGTGCCTCTTCATACCTCATTACCTGTTTCTAGAGTGTTAACATCTGCTAGTTCTAGTTTTTTAATTTAGTTCCAGTCCCTTTTGTTCCCTAGAGGCTGAAGTAGATGATGCCGGCCGGGCCCTAACCACACTGACCTTAGTCTAGTTGTGCTCTTGTTAATGTCTGTAGGTTACTCCAAGAGGCTAACACTCGTCCTGTTTTAGAGCATGCAAATTTTTTGTCTTTTGAAATTGTGTTTATTTATTAATTTCTGTGTGTGACGATTACCCTGTGGCAACATTTTGCTGAGCCAAGCACGGTGGAGGTCTGCAAAGGGCCTCTAAATAAGGATATGGCATCATCTCACCATTAGCCAGGATGCCGGAAAAGTAACCAGAGCATCTCCAGTCCTCTATTCAGAATCCCTTCATGGGCACGAGAACCCAGAAGGCTTTTCACATGTGCTTTTAGGAGGTGAAAGAACTGAGCTCACTGCACCTCCCTTTTCTGTCTGGCTGGTGATAGCTGAAAGGCTCTAGGAGCATGGGTGGGGGAACCCACACAGCATGAATGAGTTTGCATCACAGGTACCTCCTGCAGGGGAGTTAAGCCCACAGTTTAACTGGTGAACTCTGTTCTTTAGCACTAGGTTACTTGCAACATGTATTTCCATGTTTGGGAAAATCCATCTGCAATACAGGAGACCCAGGTTCAATCCCTGGGTCAGGAAGATCCCCTGGAGAAGGGATAGGCTACCCACTCCAGTATTCATGCCTGGAGAATCCCATGGACAGAGGAGCCTGGCAGGCCACAGTCCATGGGGTCACACAGAGTTGGACACAACTGAGCGACTTAGCACGCGTACACACACAGCCAGCTACTTAGTAGCAGTATTGCCAAGAATGAAGGAAGGGGGTGATTCTCCCCAAAAAGGACATCCTAATTTTGTAAGCTATAAGTAGTGGACCTGGAAGCAAGAGTAACAGGAGCATCCCTCCTCCTCCAGGAGCAGAACTGTGGTCCAGTCTTTACCTGCATAGATGTCCCTGGGCTTCACGTCCGCTGAGGCTCAGCTTCTTCCCAGGCTAAGCTCAGAAGGGTGGAGGGAAGTCTTCAGCAGCACATTCTTTTCATGCAATGCTCCTAGCTCCTGAAAGGCACTCAGGGAAGCTTATCTTTTTGAAATTTATTCAGAAATATTGCAGCACCAGCAGAAACTAAGTAGCTCGGTGTAGGCATTCTGAGATATTGAACAAGGGCTAAATCTACTCTCTCAGCAGAGTTGGTTCCTGAATTAACCAGTTCTGGAAGAAGTCGGATAGAGTGGAGGGGGAATGGAGTTGTCAGTGAGGACTGACAGCTGTCCGCTCTGGGCCGACAGCTCAGCTCTGCCCTCAGAGCACCCAGAAGGCTCAAGGGCACCTTCCTCCTGGATCTTTAACCCAGTCTTCAGGTGCCCATTCCTCTGGACTTTATCTGTAAACAGAGGCTGGCTTAGTAACATCACAGAGAGGCAAGACCTCCTTCTGAGTGTTTACCCAGTAACTGGGGTTTGAGTACTGAATCTGAGTAACTGGGTCTTGAACTTCAAAGGTCGTAAGTGGTTTTCATTCATTGCCAGCCCAGCCTTCTTTAAGGTGAGAATTTTTATAGCAGACACTGTGTTTTAAAAGCCAGCGTTTAATATTTTTTAAAAAGAAGACCTCTAGATTTTGTTGTTTGTTATCTGCCAGTATGAAAATGGATGATTAACCAAGCAAGATTCCAAGAAGTCCTTTGGAAAATGGTGGGGTCAGTCCTTCATTCCAAGTCAGTCATGAGTAATGCAGTGCAGCAGCAGGCATTGCTAGTCACATGAAAAGTCAGTTTTCTCAATCACCTAATTAAGTTATGGTTTAAAGAATTAAAAAGCAAACCTTTTTTAGACAAAGAGAACATGGCACAGTTTTAGAGTTGAACGTGAATTAGGAAAACAAACCTCTTTTAGACACAGAAAGCATGGCACAGTTTTAGAGTTGAACGTAATTTTTTTTTCTAGAACTTGAGCAGGGTGAGAGATGATTATACTCTCACTGAAGTTGATCGTTATGGTCTTTCCTCTCACCTCCATAGCCTTCCTAGGGTTGAAGTGAGGATCTTGCTCAAAAGATAACCTGTTGTGCATAAACCCATCCTGAGTAAAGGTTACAGTTGGAAGGAAGATGCCAGCGTTTCCCACTGCCAAGACAAAACCCAATTACTGCTGCTAGGAAGTGAGGATAAGTTTTTGGAAGGACCTTCTCTGAGTTCTCACTCCCATTCCTTGAAAGGCACAAAGGTTATCTGAACTTAAACAAGATCAGCCATCAGTTTAGCTGCCGGCTTACGCCAAGCCCAAGAACCAGGGGCATCTGAGGCTGGCTCATCTCACCCACGAACAGTGCATCCACCTCCTATGATATTGGGATACAGGTGCACAGACTGCTTCTGTGGCCCTGGAGGTGGGCCCTGGGTACACCCTCAGGTCTGAGAAGAGACAGGTCAGGGTCAGCAGGAGCTGGCACCCTGGACAGAGTTGATGCTGTTGGCCCTCTGAGTTGGGAGGTGTAGGGGAGAGCCATTTGCTCATCACTTGAAGTTGCTTGACATGTCTCAATATTAGGGTTGCTTCATGATTCCTTAATGGTCTCCACCACATACAGGGGCATGAGTATGTCACAGCAGAGATGAGCAGGTGAAACTAGCCAATACCACCAATATGTCAAGGATTCCTGCTTTGGAGCCACCCAGTTAGAAAGTCTGGCTTACCTGCTGGGAGGTTCCTTTGTTTCTGTGAAGGCAATGAAAGCCGAGGCTCCAACGGGACAAATGAAACCCCAGCCTGGAAAGATGTCCCTGTTTCATGTATTTCGAGGCCAGGTGTCTGCATGCTGTTAGGAAGCTTTTAGGTGGAAGGCTCATGACCTCTGTTTGCCCCAGGAGGGGCTGCTTCCTTCTTAGAGCTACTGAAACCCTGAAGAAGTGACATGATAATTTATTATGACTCTTTCCTCCATGGTTGAACCACACACCTTCAGAATCTCATTGGCTGAATGTTACCTCTTCAATTGCTTCTGTACCATGAAGTGAAATAGACAATTTCTCACAAGGGTATAAAGATTACAAGTGAGTCTCTACTTTTTAAAAGTGGCACCTTGAAATTTGTTGTTTCATATTTTGCCCCTTAGATGCCACATGGCAAATATGTTAATGCATTGTAATATATTGTGATTAAAGTATATAAAACCCCATCCCTCAGCCAGAATAATATGGACAACTGTACACACAATTAAGCCAAAAAAATAAAAGAGAAAGAACGAGAAAAAGAGAGATATACACTTTTATCAGAATTAACCAGACTGTCAAGTCATATTGAGTTAGTAGCCTGTCTTGCTCTGATTCCAGTGACATTGTTCTGGATGGTTTAACGAGGTAACCTCATCTAGAAGGTAAGAGAAAGACCTAACCGTGAGTGTCAAGACAGTGTTGGAGATAGGGTGACGTTTTTCCAAATTTTTATCTAGCTCTCAAAGGGGCCTGTTTTCTGTGATTGTTGATGGAACAGCTTCTGAATAGTTGCCACTGAAAAACTAAATATCCATTCAGTGTCCAAAATGTCTCAAATGCACCATTTCTAAAGGTTCACCATGCAGAAAGCTGGTTAGCATTACTTGGTTAGTCCCAGTCCCTTCAAAGTGCCCTGGCTCAATGTTAATTTGCTTGGTCCTCCGCACACACAGCAGCAGCCAGAGCATCACATTTCCTAGTGTTTGGAGGACAGCAGTGGCTGTCGTAACATCCAGATCCCAAACCATCCCAACCTTGCCCAGTCACAGCATTAAGGAAGACGATTGTTTCTATTTTATCGTGACCTTAAAATCAGAGAGTGATGCACGCACACATTTTACTATAAATATGTGCCATCTGTGTAGGTAAACACATGAAGAGGTAGGTAACGTCACGGCCAAGGTCACTTTCCCCTTTTCTGTTGGTTCACCTTAAGCTGGGGGCCAGGTGTCTTTCCCTCCAGACATCTGATCCTGTGGAGACAGCTGCTGAACTGCCTGTGTGTTTTCACAGGGTTGGAGAGCCCTGCAGCTGTTCCTGGCCTGGTCCCTTCCTGAACCGCGGGGCTGGGCAGCCGCACAGGCTCAGGGTTTGAAGTCAGAGCGTCCTGCTCTCTAAGGGACTGTAGGCCACCTGTTCTCCTGCATGGAGTTCTTCCCGCTGCAACTCCTGTCAGCTTCTCCTACTGACACCGCTGGTTTGCCTCTTCCATTTTCCCCTTCAGTGTCTGTGTGCCTCGATGATCTTTTTTTTTCAATCTTCATTTTTCTTTCCTCAGCAGCTCCTGCTAGCTCTTCCACCCCTGTTCCGTTGTCTCATCTGGATAGTGAGTATCATTTCCATCTTCCATCTCCCTGCAGGTGGCTCTCTGCCAGCCACAGCGTGTCTGTCTGGCGTGATCTCCTCTACCGGGTGATAATTCCACTCTGTTGGTGGAGGGCAGCGCTGGGTTTTAGAGGAGCAAATGAGTTGAGACGTAGGCACCAGGCTGCTCAGATTCAGGGTGGGGGGGGGGAGCAGCTCTCCCCGCAGGAGGAGGCTCGTGGAAAGCATTGCTCTGGACAGAAAATCTCGCAGGCAGGCTCCCCAAGGCTGTGCTCCCCCAGCCCTGTCCTCCAGATTCGTAGTCAGCTGATTATTTAGAGAAGCCAAACGATTTTGCCAATAAAAATGTCAATTCCACAGGGTCATAAGAAATGTTAGGGGTGTTATGTTTTCACCCGGCATTTTAATTGGCACAGTTGGGTTCAGACGTTGAAATTAGATAGCAAGGCCTGTAGCTTTTGCTGTCTCCATAACTGCATACGTTTCTTGTAAATATTTGTGGGAGAAGAAACAGTGCCTGCTTGCAGATGTGCCTGGCAGAAGGCATTAGGCAAATTATTTAACCCTTTACAAGGGAGCCTTGCTT
The DNA here is from genome assembly GCF_000754665.1 of Bison bison bison. Taxonomy (NCBI): domain Eukaryota; kingdom Metazoa; phylum Chordata; class Mammalia; order Artiodactyla; family Bovidae; genus Bison; species Bison bison. Next base: position 2,531,171 of record NW_011495071.1, read on the forward strand.
TTCTTCTCTAGAAAACAGGAGAAGTCATCACACCCCGCTCCCAAATAACAGCAGACCTGGGGTTTATCAAGCTGTTTGCCACCCGGGAGCAGTGCCACTAAGTCTGGCAGTGGTGTCACCTGGGCAGCCTCCAGCTTTGTCACCGTGTCTGGGCTCCTCTCATTTACCACCTCGTTTCACTTAGCTGCCCTATCCTTCTATTCCCCTGAGTCCTCAGGGGTGGGAGCACCCCAGGCCTCCCACTCTTTGCAGTGGTGAACCCAGTGCTCCTAGGGGAAAGAGCAGGGAGACGGCAGCTGAACAAGACCCAGGGTGTCATGGCAGCCAGTGCTCAGCGCCCAGTCAGTGCAGCGGCAAGGCCGCTCAGCTGGCCGTATCCCCGTGGTGCATCAGAAGCCCTGCACTCGGGAGTGACCCGAGCCCCAAGCCCAGAGCCCTTTGTGGCATCTGTCTGACTTGGAAACAGCCCGCCACTCTTGCACTGCTTGCCAGGCAGTGGACTTGAACAATAGGAATTCAGCGACCAGGTTCAGCTCCAAGCTCCCCTGCTTTGGCGTGCAGTTCCCTGACCTTGAATGAGTCACCCCACCTCTCTGAACCTCAGACTCCTTATTTCCCAAAGGAAGGATAGAGTCTGCTTACTTTGTAGGTATGTATGAAAATCAAAGTTTAAGTAGGAGAAATACAAGACACAATGCCCAGCATGTAGTAGCTAGAATTTGTAGTAAGAATAAATAAGAGTTACATTATTACTTGCCATCTGAGAGTAATTTGTCAGCAAAACCTCTGATAATCTCTTTAAAATATCTACATTCATACTGATAAATCAGGGAAGAAGGAAATGAGAGCATACCTCCTTTATCATCTCTTTTTTCTCTATAACAGTGTCTTAATATATATACACACATACATGTATGTATCAGTAAATTTAATTTATCTCTGTTCTCTCTTTCACCTTTCTGTGCCCTTTCCATCCTTCATGTTTCCATAGCAACCTGGCCTCTTCCTGCTCTTACAACCACCGAAGCAACTAGTGAGTAGAGAGCTTAGCTGCCTGGGCCTGACTGCTGCTTGTGTAGAGTGGACTCTTGGGTCCCAGTGCTGCCCCGGCCCCCTGAGTGTTGAAAGCAACAGTTAGGCATGCTCGGAGGCTCCTCTCCTGGTGTGGGTCCCTAAGCATGCTGTCTGCTCTAGCATCACCAAAAGACAGGAATGATTCTTGAAGAGAGCTCTGTGCACAGGAGACCTTTCCAAATATACCCGCAAGTTAAAAAACAGACAAGGGTTAGAGAAATGCTGAGAAGACAAAAGGAGAGCATCTGTTCCCAGCTTTCATTGTCTCTCCACTGCAGAGGTGTGCACACACACACAGATAGACACGCAGAGACACTGATACATGTGCACACACACACACAGACACTGACACACGTGCACACAGAGACACACACAGGCACACAGACACACACGGAGAGACACAGAGACACACAAACACACACACAGACACACACAGGCACACAGACACATGCGCACACACAGACACTGACACACATGCACACACAGATACACAGGCACACACGCAGAGACACACACAGAGACACTGACACGTGTACACACAGATACACAGGCACACATGCAGAGACACAGACACAGAGACACTGACACAGGCGCACACACACGCACACAGAGACACACACAGGCACACAGACACATACGCATAGACACAGAGAGACACGTGCACACACAGACACAAACACATGCACACAGACACATACACACACAGAGACACTGACACGTGCACACACAGATACACACACAGGCACACACGCAGAGACACACACAGGGACACACACGTGCACACACAGAGACAGACACATGTGCAGACACACGCACACAGATACACACACATGGACACACGTACACACAAACACACAGAGAGACACAGACACACCCAGAGAAACACAGACACACAGAGGACCCCCCACACACAGAAACACACTCACAGAGAAATGCACACACAGAGACACACACATGCTCACACACACATTAAAATAAAATACCTGAACGACTGAAAATAAGCGAAGGAACAAGAGAAGCTGGCTGCCTGGGGAAAGGGAGCGGTGAGGCAGGAGGGAGCCTCTGCTCCTCAACCACGCGCCCTCCTTTGCTCCCGCAGAGAGAGGACGTGTGTGCCCTGAGCACACCTGGGCCACCTCCCTCGTGCTAGAAAAATTATGGCCTGAGAAAGCACTACCAGGCTCTCAAGTTTGTGTGTGGAGAGTCCAGATGAAAGTTCTGGAATCCATCTCCTAATGGTGGAGTCAGGGCCAAACTGTCCCATCTTTCCCGTCGTGGAAAACATTACACTTATTACAACCTGAAACATGTCCCAAACTCATCTTTGTGATGCTCTAATGAAGTGTGTTTGTGTGTTAGGCCTGAAACCCCCGACGAGTCAACTGGAGCATGTGTGTGTGTGTCCATAATAATATGTGAGCTTTAGATTTAATAATATTTCTGAGTACACCGGGAAAATGGCATGCATCCCATTAAAGGCATTCAGAGCAGAAGGCAGAAAGCAAGAATGCAAAATATGGCTCCCACTCTACTCTGCGGGCCAGGGTTTCTGATGCATAATTGAACAGAGAAGAAAAGAGTTCCTGCGTGTTGCATGAAATGGTTATTTTTTTCTCCTGCAGAACATAGCTTAGAGTCTGCTTTCTTGGTGTTCCCTCCGTGTGCGTGCTGCAGTGAATTTTAATTCCTGATGCTTTTGAGGTTTCGTTTTGTCAGCAGAGCAGGCAGGCGACAGTGAGCTGTGCTCGCATGGGTTTAATTCAAGTGATGGGTTTCTTTGCATTTTGGAAAAGGAATGAGACTAACAGCACCCTCTCTTCTGCTAACAGTGACGCCCCAATCCTCTGCATCTTGGGCGCAGTGTGTATGCCGTGCCGAGTGTAGCAGGAAAAGGCTACACAATGTCCTTGCACAACTTGGGTTGTATTTAAGGTGTCTCTCACTGTAGGTTGGTCTTCTCTGGAAGTAAAACACAATCTTGGATCCAGTTTTTTGTTATGGAGGAATTAAGTGTCTCTCCCCTGATGTAGGTTTCATTTTTAAACATCAAGCATGTCTGCCCACAGATTAAATGATGAGTAGTGACATCCAAAGAGAAGAAAGTTTGAGTCTCCTTTATTTTGAACCACTTGACTACTGACCCAAATTGTAAGTCCCAGTGGTTACTGGCAGAATAGAAAGACAGACTCGATTGAGCAGCAGCCCGTGTTGAGCATGAATATATTTCTAAACTGCAAGGCAGAATGTAGCACATGTGAATTGCAGTGGGAATAACAGCAGAGTAGCTAGAAGCATCCAAAAATCTGTTGATCATTGGTCAATAGGGGTGAATATAAACAGTGTCTTTTGCTTTTTGCTTTCTGTGTGTATGTGTGTGTGGATCCATTTATAATTATGAGTGAATGAAGGTACTCTGCTGGCTCAGACGGCAAAGAAACTGCCTGCAATGCAGGAAACCTGGGCTTGATCCCTGGGTCAGGAAGATTCCCTGGAGAAGGGAATGGCTACCCACTCCACTGTTGTTGTCTGGAGAATTCCATGGACAGAGGAGCCTGGCAGGCTATAGTCCATGGGGTCGCAAAGAGTTGGACATAACTGAGTGACTAACACTTTCACTTTCAAATATAAAAAGGAGAAACTGCTCAGTTGTGTATAGTCCCTGCAGACACCTGTGGTTGGAACATGCCAGATCCTGTGCAGCGTCAGACAGTGAGAAGCGAACACTGTACCAGCCCACAGTGACCAGGGTCCTCGCTTGATTGAAGCATTTCTCTCGAATCACTTTTAAACAGTGGTGTGCTTTGGGCAGAAACGAATCTTCACCTTGCCTCTCTGTCCACCTTCTTTGTTAGTTAGCTTCTACTGGTGACAGCCAAAATGCCCCTTGGCCTGTGCAAGTTAAGGTGGGGAAGCCAAAAGGCCTTAAGAAGAAACAGTCGTAGAGTAAAAAATCAGATATAAATAGGACACAGATCAAAAGGGAATGTAGACATATCCAAAGAAGAAAACTACTTTTCATTGTAGAAATCACGTTCATGTCTTATCCGTTCACTGCAAGTCTAAAGAGATAACTGTATCCACAAATGCCCAAGCATGTGTCTAATGTCCAACTCTTAGCTCGTTGGGCCAGCGATTCAGTTTCTGCTGTGACAGAGCTCTGACCTCAACCCCCAGAAGGAAACCTATTCCCTTTCCTCACTGGCCTCTTTTTTTTTATTATTTTTCTGGAATATTAGACTGCTTCATGGTTCTTTACTTTTTTATTTTATTTCTTATTGATGTATAGTTGCTGTACAATATTATAAGTTACAGGTGTACAATATAATGATTCACAATTTTAAAGGTTATACACCATTTGTAGTTATCATAAAATTTTGGCTCTATTCCCTGTGTTGTACAATATATCCTTGTAGCTTGTTTTAAACCAAATAGTTGGTACTTGTTCCTCACTGGTAACCCTTATGCTAAGTGAAATAAATCAGACAGAGAAGGACAAATAATGTATGATGTCACGTGTATGGAGAATCTAAAAAATACAGCAAACTAGTGACTATGGCAAAAAAGAAGCAGACTCACAGATGTAGGGAACAAAATAGTGGCCCCCCCTCTTAGATGTGTGTTGATCGGGGTGTGTCATGGCGGCCCTTGGATAACCTGAGTAGACGAATAGAGAAGGAAGATGAGACTCCTGGCCATCTTCTCTGCCTGCACCCAGCAGACCTCACTCGGTCCACACCCCCCTCCTCACCGCTCCAAAGGAAACATGAAGTGACTTTTCTCGGTGTAATATGATATTTTATTCTTCCAGGGCACCCAATCATGGGACTCTTCCTTCATGACCATGCTCTGTTTCATTGCCCTTGCTTCCCAAGGATGCCGAGACATGTCTGGAATCTGTGAAGAATAACTTGCCTTTTTCTTCTCCTTCAGCAGTCTCCTGGACTGACTCTGGCATCCGGGTCCTGACAGAGACAACTCCCCATTTCAAAACAAGTGTCCCTGCTCCTTGATGTGGTATTAATATGCAGTGTTGCAGCTGTATCTAATGCTTATCGGTGTTGTTAACCAAATGCTCTTTATGATTTATTAGTCTTCTATTACTGGGCAGTTTTACTGCTCTCCCAGTGTTTCTTATATATGCTGCTAATTTAATTTAATTTCTCCTTTTATTTAGTCTGTGATTTTGTTGTTGATTTCTCTCCCTGCCCATTGTTTACATCAGTTTTTGATTTTTTTGTATTTTCCATGTGATCTCCTCCACTTTCCTTTCAACCAATCATGTGCGTGCGTATCATGTGACTTTGTCATGTGGCTTGCATGGTGCTGATGATGTCGTCCACGCTGGTGAACAGAAGGTAAAACTCTTTGTTCTGAATCATGAAATAAATCTGGGACCACAGCCTGGCACATAGGGCCCACTCATGTCTTCCTGTCTCGGATTTCCTAAGCGAACTCATTTGAGAGATTTCCTCTTTTTCTCAATGCACGTCCAAAATTCATCAGCCTTTGGAGCCTTTAGATGACAATTTGATACCAAGACGCCTTCAATTTAATGTTTTGCTTCAAGAAATCTGGCTACAGTAAAATCACTTTAACCACAGCCGAATTTGCACCCTTGAATTTTTATCAGATAGTTCATAAACTTTATTTCCCAGAAAGCAGTGTTGTAAGTGAGCTTTATAGCATGGTTATCTCACTTTATCCAGTAGTTCTCCAAAGCACAGTTGTTATAAAATGTCGCATTTCCATGAAAACATAACATTGAACACCTACAGAGAGAAATGTGTCCATCACAAAGGTTGTATTTGCTTGAAACCAGTGAGAGTGTTTCGTAAAATTCATGCAGATTGAGGACTTTCTGAAATGAGAGATTTAAGAATTTGGAATTAGAGCAGTTTGGCTGTAATGGCCAAGGTATCACTTTGCAAGTGACCTGCCACCCGCCCCAGGCAGGAGGAAAGAAAAATCAAAGCAAAAGTCACTTAACAATTACCATGACTGATGATCGCCATGTAATCCAAAGGCACACCATTGACCCTTGCAGCAAAGGAAATAAACTTAGAGCCTAATAAAGCTCAAAGGAGTGACAAAATAATCCGTTAATATTGTGACTGTCACAGTCCTGTGAAAGCATTTCTTGCTTACTATAACCACGACAGGAAAATGCAGCCTCTGGTCACAGCTCCCCCCCGAGTAAAATCAAACACCCATTCAAATCTGCCCTGGGAGTCACATGCGTGCCATCCCCTCCTAACTGGAAATTTGAACTTCACATCACAACCTGAGACACATAGAGGCTGCAATGAGCACGAAAGCGAAACTAACACCAGTAACCCCCAGGGTGCCCGTGCATGCGAGGGGTCCCCGGCAACCTCGCTTCTGGGAGAGCTGATTGGGCGACATCCGCACGAACAGAACCATCAGCCGCTCGTCTCGCATGTGCTCTGTCCCTGGTCTGCCCTGTGTCCCGTGTGCCCCACGTGTGTGAACCCTGTATGTGGCACCCGTCACCCTTCACATTGACCCCTGTGAGGGCTTCAGCTCTCTGGGCATGGCCACAGAGCCCCAAGTCAGTCCCATTTACAGTCAGACTCCTGGACAGGATCTTGGATGGGAGGGCCCTCATTTCCAAACAAGAGGATGTTCAGCATTTACATCATATGAAATAAAGGAGGGATGTCCCCGAAGCTTCCCAGGTGGTTCTGGGAAAGAGTCTGCCTGCCAACACAGGAGACTGCAGTTGGATCCCTGGGTCGGGAAGATCCCCTGGAGGAAGAAATGGCAATCCGCTCCAGTATTCTTGTCTGAGAAATCCCATGGACAGAGGAGCCCAGTGGTCTACATTCCACAGGGTCTCAAAAAGTCAGACACAACTGAGCACGCATGCATGGCACCAGGCGTGGTCCCCAAGTCAGGGAACCTCTGTTATGCTTAGAGCTTGGACCTAGCTTTAAAAATTACCTTGATCTGTGCATCTTAAGGCAGAAGAAAAAACACTGGGAGCCTACAATTGTCTAAACTCCAAGTCCCACTCCAAAAATGTGGTTTCAAGGGAGACAGGCACTTTTCGAACTTGAGATGACTGCTCAGATGCTGAACCTTCCCCCTGGAAGCTGAAGTATGAGCAGATACCTGGGCTGAAACCTTAGTTTCTTCTTTAAACCCAAGGTTAGTCATTTCTGTGCAATGCTGTGATTCAGAATGAAGCACAAGGTAGAAGCTAATTCACACCTCTGAGGAGCTATCTCTTGCAGACATTTTAAGCGAGGCTAGAAATGTTTGAAGGTATTTCTTGCAGCTGCCCTAGAAACACACCTTAACTGTGATCTTGGCTGTCAGTAGGAAATGTGACCAGTACTAAAACACTGGGAGACTGTGGAATTCCGAAGTGTGATCACCACCTCATCAAATCACACCTCTTCTGCCTTTTGCAAGGAGGGCAGGCAGAGGACTGTTACTCAGACGAGCAAGACACGGTGGGAAATGGCCCTTAGTAATAGAATGGAAGGGAGTGGAGAGGCTGGAGCAAATAAAATTTACAGGGGAGAGAAATAAAACTTAGGGGTGGTTCCTCTAGGCTTAAGTAAGGCTTTCAGGTGAGTTAGGCCTAATGAAAATGATTTAAGTGAGCAATGGGTAGGTTGTACACCCACAAATGATTAAACTCAGTGTCCACTACCCTCCACCACCACCCCCCGCCAAATTGCCTAGGATGTGTTTAACGTATGCTGGATGTTCTGTGCACCTACAGTTTCTGTCCAGAAGAGGAGAGATGAACACAGGCATTGAGCACCAGCCCCGGGCCACTTGGACCCTGAGCCCACAGAGCTCTGCAGGCAGGGTCTATGACAGGGAAGCGCAGACACATGGCCCAGGGCACAGGCATGGGTTTGCTGGAAGCAAAAATTTGAGCCCCCTGGTGTCAAAGTTTATTTCTAATATCACAGCATCACATAACTGCAGGGCCTGCTTCCTCTGATGATCCATCAGCTACCGAGGACTCT
>NW_011495071.1:2539348-2539474 GCF_000754665.1 Bison bison bison
CTCTATGAAAATGGAACGCCCCTCCGCACCAGCATGTGTGTGATGAGACGCCCCCTGCACCCTCCCCGCCCTCCCGTCCGCGTGCAGCATGTTTGAGCATGGATCCCTCCCCACCCATTTATAATG
>NW_011495071.1:2539574-2562916 GCF_000754665.1 Bison bison bison
CACCAGGGGTTCTGTTCTAATTGCCTTTATTCCCAAGGATTCCCTGCACTGGTGGTTACCAGGGTAGAAAGCTAGCTTGAAGGGACCAAGGCAGTGACGTATATCAGCCCGAATCCCGTGGGCAGAGACTGGGGGCCATGGAAAGTGCCCATTTCCCTGGGGTTTACCAGGAGGAGGGTTGAACCTCCCAGGAGCCTCATGCTTCTTCATAACTCACCTAACGTCCATGAACTACTGTTGGAGATGTTCACAACCCCCGCCCCGCTTTGTGGCCTCGGAGGCAGGAGCCGAGTTAATTGGTGGTGATGGCAGTTATTTCTGTCTTTAACTTCCTCAGCCTGGATCAGCCCCATAACCACAAGCCATACCTTCGTGGTCATATTTTCTTTTTAGGATGATGAAACAAAGATAATTGATCAATTAATCTGTTGGTGTTTTCATGACACCCACGAGAAGGGATTTGGTATTTCTGTGGTTCGGTCTGTCAGAGTTCATTTACCGCTGTTTAACTTGTCCTCAGTAGTACCAAGCCTCCCCACCCTCCCCCCAGCACTCATTCACAATTCCCGAGAAAACCCGTGCTGGAAAGCTTTGTGGACTGGGTGCCTCCATGAGCGTGGCCGCAGAGAGCCAAGCATCTTTTCTCTGTAGAAACGAGGGAGCTGGCCACGCCCATGACCACTCATTCTGTACCCCAGCACTCCTCAGAGCCAGGGACGAGGATGCCAAAGGGTCAGATCACACTGGCGCAGCGAGTCCTTGACAATTAGGAGAGAAGTGTTCAGGAGAAAAAGAATGCTTTCCTCCGAAGGCCTGATTTGGAGGAGCGGTGCTTGAGACAAATCGATGCCAGCCCAAGCGCTGCCGGCCGCTCTTGGGTATAAGATAACCACCTCTGAATAGAATGGCCAGGCTGCTGCCAAAGCACCATCAGGGAGGTTCTGAGGCTCCAGGAGTGTGTGTGGCATAGATCACATTGATCTGTTTAACATTAGGGCTAAGAGGTTGGTCTGAGGAAGGAGAATTAGTGGTCTAATAATTAATCCTGATTCCCTTTGGTAATTTGCTGATCCCCCTAAGGCCCATTCAAACTTGTGACCTCTTGGTGTAATTTTGAATATTCCTGAGTTGGAAAAATCAAATAGGTGTCACATCAGATCAGCTGCATCATACATTTTGGACTTCTTAAAACCAACAGTTTGAAATCACTTATAAGAAATAATCGGTAAGGGGGAAGAGGCATTAGGATAAACAGAGCAAACAGTATTTTTAATGCCAGGCAATCTTATTTGATAGTAAAAGATTCTAATGCAGGCCCTATGCCCATCATTGGGTTTTCTCAGAAGCCCCTGTGGGGTCCTGATGAAAGAGAAAGCAGAGGCAGTGAAGAGAGAACCCAGGTCCAGCCTGTCTCAGGGAGGCCTGTCAGCCAATTAACGTTCCATTCAGAACGTACAACTCTAGGTTCTTTAGCTCTTTGAGTGAGAAGTAGAATATTGTTTTCCTTCCAAAATTCACAGTTGCTGTTCAGAGGCTGTGGGCTTGCTAGAATTTTTGTTGTGGGATTCAGATATCCAGCAGTAGTTTGCTGATCCCAGGGCTTCTGCTGACTCGGGGAAAGACATGAAGCTGACTCTGATTTTAGGGCCCAGTAGCACCGTAATTATAAAGAAGAACCTACAATCTGCATGGCCAGAAATACACATCTCAATTATGGTTTCTAAGGGGAATTTATAGGACCTGCCAGTAATATTTTTGACTGTACGTGGTCTCTCTGGTACATTCTTTTTTTTTTTTTTTTGCATACATGATTTGCATTCTTCTAGAAAATACCAGAACTGCCTGATATTTTATGTTTGTTATCGACAAGGTTTATTTTTACGAATCCTGCTGTTTTAGTCTTTACATAAAATATTTGGGGGAAAAAATTTGACTCATGGTTAAAGCTAAACTCAGAGGGTATAATTAACCCCAGGGGTTTTCTCGGAGCCACCTGCCGATTGCTGCTGAATTGCAAACCAACGTTTACAAATAATTACAATATTGGTTTTTCTGAAATTACCCATAATGATTTCAATCAGAGCACCCATCTCGGAACAGAGTGCATGTTGGGACCCTCTAAATAATTTCCTCTCTTAATGTGTTCAGTAAAGCAGCCAGCCTCCTGAATGCAGGTCCATTTCTTTGGCGTCCCTCATCAGGCAGGGCTGGAACATTCTCTTTGCAGAGAGCTTAGGAAATCATTTCTTTCACGCATTTCTAATCTTTAAAAATATTGGCTCCCAGTGAACATTTGAAGATGAATAAGGCAACTGATTAAACAAATATCACTCTTTCCACATCTGTGTGTACTGACAGCAAGTTGCATGGCCATAAAGTTGATCATAATCTCTATGATATTAGTCCAATAGGATCTTCCTTTAGAAACACCATCATAGGAAAAATTAGATTTCTATACAAGGGCCCCACCATTCAAAGAATTGAATAAGAATTGAGTACGTTTTTTCATTTAGCAAACAAAATCTTGTTTTAATCACCATTGAAACTCGAACGCCTAATGGACTACATGGTACCTAATAGATACTGGATGTGCATTTGGTGAATAAATCATCTTTAAAGCACTCTAAATGATATAGGAACATCCCTGTCGGTCCAGTGGTTAAGACTCCCATGCTTCCACTCCAGGGTTAGATCTAACCACATTAGATCCCTGGTCAGGGAGCTGAGATCCCACAGGCCGTGCAGTATAGTCAAAAAGTAAAAAATAAATACATGATATGATATAAAATGCCCTGAATTCTATGAGAAAGCAATACATATCAGGGTTCCATGGTAGTCACTCGAATAAAATGATGGCAAATTATAGTGTTCTAACTTCGGTAGATGTTAGAATTGTGTTCCATGGTATAGTTTTGAGTGATTTCTCTGTGATCCCGTCTATATTTTTTTCTGAAACAAATCCAAGTGTAAGAGCAGGTCATTGGGGCTTTTGGTTTTCACAGGGTTCCCTTGGCGAGATTTTTGTTCACATATCTTTGAAAGACTCTTAGGGTCTGTTTTTTCAAAGACAGGAATTTTTGAAATGACTTTTTTTTAATTTGTAGAAAAATGGGCAATTTTGTGGCAAAGAGATATGGAATTGTTAATCTTGGGGGTGCATTTCCCTAAAATTGACTGAACATCCCAGATTTGGTGTCCTATGTTTTACGGCATCATGAACACAGCCAGGGTGCTCTTGAGAGCTCGACCTAGCATGGCGACTGTCACAGTGATGTCAGAATAAGAAGGAGCCCTTGGGAGCATCTAGTGTTTTGCAAACCTGGAGACTGAGGCGGTGACCTGGCCAAGGCACTAAACCCCCTGGGCTCTACTGTGGGCTCCGTAGCATTCAGTTCTAAAGGGATCTTCAGGGCAGCAGAGCAGCCCCAATGGAGTAATCTCTATTCCCCTTCCTGGGAGGTCTCGGAGGAGGGACAGGTCCTTGCCTGGTGGGTGTGTTGGAAGGGCCACTGATGCCACCTCCTCCTCTCCTTCTTCAGGCAAAGAGATCATTAACCACAGAGTCAGTGTTGCAATTCTGAATCCAGAAAATTATTACGATTAATGGGAGTCTTCATTCAGTCCAGGGTCACCAACATCCCATTTCACCTGGGACTAAGGGTTTATCCAGGGTAAAGGATTTGCAGTGCTAGCACCTGCAAAGTCACAGGCTAACCAGGATGCGGTGGTCACCCCAATTCAGTGAGAGAGTAGAATCTGTAATGTTCTTCCGCATCTCCTACTTCAATGTTCAGCATTGGTGAATCTACACAGGCTTCCTTCCCTACTCTAAAATATATTTCACTTGGAGTTTTCTTTTTAGCACTGGATATGTCTGATGGGGCATAAGGCATAATTAATTATTGTCTAAGATGTATAATGATCCAAAAGAATTAGAAAAGCACGCACACTTAGACATTATCTAAACAGAATTTCTAAGTATTTTCCACTGAATAATTGGTGCTGGTGGCTAGACAGTGGTGTAAAAACAGGACAAGTCTATCTGAAGCCCATTTATCTTTTTGTTTTTCTTTTTCCTTAGTCACTGATTAAAGGAAGCAAGTCACAAGCACAACTTTTCATAAATACTTTATCCCACAGACATTAGGATTACACAGCCTCCCTGTTGCCGCTTTTTGTAGCCCCATGGCCAGTACAGGTGCACCTTGCAATCCTGTTAATCGAGCTTCCAGGGGGTGTGCCAGGGGCCCGCCCAGACAGCAGGGCTCTCGTCAGTTTTGTCTCTGGTTCCTCCTGGTCTCAAAGGGAAAAGCAGCCCCCTCGGCCATCGCGAGGTTCTCAGCGTAACTAAGTGAGTTGGGTGGGGTGGGCTGGCCTTACCAAGCAACATACTTGTGGGTGATGAGGTCCAAAGCCTGGTGACAAGCCTCCCCCAGCTCTTCTGTCCCATGTCTGAGATTCTGTCTTCCAGAGAACAAGCCAGGACCACCCACCCAGAAGGTAACTGTTTTATAGGCTCTGCAAATCTTCTGTCTGAGGTCATGAAATAGATACAAGAGATGGTTTCCACCAGAAATGCCAGGGTCCCAAGTGTTTTAAATCTTCATTTTAACTTTTTATAACAGATGTTCTGTCATCTCATGGCTTTCAACATACACTAATGAAATAGTTTCTCTTAAAATAAATTAGCATCTTACAGGAGAACCATCCCAGCCCTCAGAATTGGTCACATACAAGCTCATCTTTCTTGTCAACCTGGATTCACAGTGTTACTGCAAAAAATAGAGAAACATCGACTTTTTCTCTGTTGAGAAATGCTGAAGACATTTTTTTCCCTCTCTCTTCTCACATAAAGACTTTAATGAATGTTCCATTAATACAAGGCACCAAGGATTATCACCAAGGCAGTTGAGCCATAAATGCAGAATACTTACAGGAAACTTGCCTATGGCAAATCATGCTTTACTTAATCACAACTGGAAACCTGTTATTTTTTTTAATGACTCTAAGTCATAAAATTTAATTCATGCAAAAGCTGGTCACAAGAATGCAGCATCATTCCACTCCTGTTAGGAATTAGACCCCTGGAATAGATCACATATCCCAGGGAAAAAATAGGCTGCTTTGAAACATTATTTTATGGGTGTAAATTTTCTCCTTAAATGCCTACATTTTCCCATATTTCAGACTATTCCTCAAAATGTACCAGGTTTATGAAAGTTAAATCTGCAGTTGTAAGAGCAGCTAACAGAAAATGCAAGCACCAGGAAGAGACAGGCCAAAAAAAAAAAAAAAAATCCCTCTTTAAAATGGTGAAAGGACTATACTAGGAGGGAGGGTAGTTTCCCAGAACATTTTCAAAAGGCATTCTCAGTTTGGGTTAAGACTGAGGCATCTAATTGGAATTCAAAGTTTTACATGTTTTGCTTTTTAACCATTTGAATTGCTGAGAAATCAAGAGTCCAGCCCCACTCCATCACCACATCTCATTTTGATGGATTGGATTTTCATTGTGTGGATGAAAATGTCATGTGAATTCCCTGGCTGTTTCAGGGGAACCCAGCGCACCTAAGCTCGAAGGGCAGATGGGAGAGGATGGAAACTCTATTAAGGTGAAGCTGATCAAGCAAGACGACGGTGGCTCCCCCATCCGACACTACCTGGTCAAATACCGAGCGGTGAGTAGCCTCCTTCCCGTGTTTCTTGCAACCCCACAACCCTAACACCCGCCCTGTGGGACCAACAGTGTCTTTAGAGCAAGGGGGCAGGGCACCCCGTGTGCCTGGCAGGTGGCTCGTGGGCCCAGGTTAGGGTTTTAAGTCCCAAGACTGACTTACAGCCTTTAGGTCATATCCACACTGAGACCACTTTATTTTTTTTTTTCAGTTCTCTATTTTTTTAATGATGTATAGTTGATTTACAATGTTGTGTTAATTACCTCTGTACAGCAGAGTGATTCAGTTATACATATATACATTCCTTTTTTATATTCTTTTCCATATGGCTTGTCATATGGTGTTGAATATGGTTCCCCGTGCTATATATGGGGCCTCCCTGGTGGCTCAGCAGCAATCAGCCCGCAATGCAGGGGATGCACAGGAAACAAGGGTGGTTCAAGCCTCGGGTTGGGAACATCTCCTGGAGTAGAAAATGGCAACCCGCTCCAGTATTCCTGCCTGGAAAATTCCAGGGACAAAGGAGCGTGGCAGACCACAGTGCATTGGGGTTGCAAAGAGTGGGCCATGACTGAGCATGCATGCACACACGTGCGATACATAGAATGGACAAGCACACTGAGACCGTTATAAAACCTCTACAGTGATTTTGGTAATGATAAACCCACCCATGACTGATTTTTCTGCTTCCTAGGTTTTTCTACAAAGTTATTTTCCCATCATTCAGTACTTTTTTGCAAATAACATACCAATACCTTGGATCACACTTGGATAAAGTGTGTTATGGGCCAGGTATGCGGGCCCGTGATCACATGCATTTTCTCCCCCCAAGAACCCTATGAAGTTGGTCTCAACAGTTATCCTACTTTACAGAGGAAGTGAATGAGGTTTATGCAATTAGTGACCACATGACTCACGCAGTCAGGCAGCCAGGGTTTGAATCCAGGTCTGTCTGACTGAAGAGATGGGGGTCTAAGCCTCCTGGCCTGGGCCGCCTCAGCTCCTAAACTGTCTCCTTCCCTCACCTTCCCTCCACACTAGTGTAGCCCACCCGACCTGTGGTCGTGCTGCTACCCGTGAGCTTGGCCCTAGCCTTTTGTCTTCCTGGTTTCCCAATGCCCATCAGAGATTTCTGACATTGCACCTTTCATCCCCAGCGCCTAAACTGAAAATCATCCCCTTTTTTTTGGTCTTAGAATGATACTTAGCCATCACCAACCATAACCGATTGCTGGGAGAGTTAGAGACAGCATCTGAGCATTGCAAATAGCCTCTTGCTAGGATTTCTTGACAGTAGAAAATAACCTGAGTGGAGTTTTCTTTCTTCAAATAGCACCCAAGAAAGGCTTTTTCCAAAAAGTTTGACTTAACTCTGTCTCTGCCTTTTGACCAGCCCCTACTGATCAAAGCCCTAACCTGGTTAGGTTTGCAGAGAGTCAGTACAGCACAGAGCCCCCCACCCCACCCTGGGAACACATCCCAGCTGCTGGGCCGCCTGTCAGTCACTCAGCCCCCTCCTACTTCGTTGCGAAGCCGGTCTGGAGCCTGACATGGGGGAGGAACCTCAGTTGACTTCTGTAAGGCCCAGCCCAGAGGCATCACTGGCTGAGAGGTCCCTGTGACTTCCTCGATGTGGAACAGGATACAAGGACCAAGCAGGTGGCCCATGGAAGCCACTGGAAGTGGACAGAGTGGTGGGCAGATGTCTCTGGCGTTTGTTGGGCTGATGTGGCCCGGACAGAC
The DNA here is from genome assembly GCF_000754665.1 of Bison bison bison. NCBI lineage: Eukaryota > Metazoa > Chordata > Mammalia > Artiodactyla > Bovidae > Bison > Bison bison. Next base: position 2,546,993 of record NW_011495071.1, read on the forward strand.
ATGGAATCCAATTCCAGCCTTACCACTTAGCAGCCTGTGCCCCAAGTAGGTCACCCAACAGTCCATCACCTCCATTTCTCCGTTGGTAAAAGAGGGATAGCTTATCAAGTTGTTGTAAAGCTTGAGTACAAGCAAAGAACCTGAGACTTGCCTGACACTGGGAAAACGCTATACTTGGTAACTGTAATAACCACTGCTACCACGCAGGCTGGGTCAGGAAATACCTCCGTACGAGGCCCCATCAGATGTCAGTGTTCCAGGAGGGTCATTCTGGCAGTGCCGGGCAGGTCTGCTTTAAAGAGATAGCTGAGGCAAAACACTGGGATATGTTAGGCTTTGACAACCTTAACCATCCTCTCTCTTTCACTTCAAAATCCCAACTGTTGCTAAATATTTTGATTATTATACATTATTAATATTTATTATGTAACGTAATATTTGCTTTATATTCTGGTTGTCTCTTTTGCAATGATGTTTGCCAAGGAAAGAAGCCTTTCAGAGAAAGAAGACAAAAGACAAAGAGCTGAATTTCTTTGTTTTACATTAAAATGGGACACATGCTCACTCTCGCAGGAACTAACTTAGAGCCCTGTGTAGGTAGTCTGGCTTTCTGTTAGACTCAGAGGTTGGGAGCCCCTCTTCCAGCATTTCCCCACACTATCATGGCCACGACATGTGTGCTATCACGACCCTAAAGGCATCTCTCTGGCTGGTACAAAGCATTTTGCCTGGAAGATGGCTGGCTTTCCTGTAATGTAACTTCCTCCAGCCTCAGCCATAGGCTAGCTCACCTTCCAGAGGACACTGCTAGCATGTTCTGCTCTTCTCAGGAGCAGCCCATCCTCCAGTAGACATGTGTCAAGCCCTCCCACCCAGAACAAATTCACCGGCAGATGTGCAGGATAGGACTGGAAAGAATGTTCGAGAAAAGGGGGGCCCCTCTAACTCCAGCTTTGTGCCTGAAATTATGTCCTGGAGTGCTCTGCTGGCCGCTGCAGGCCCTGCCTTGGTCCCGACCCCAGCACTTCCAGCCACACCTCCGGCTGCAGCCTCAGAGACCAGGTCACACTGCGTGGAGTAGAGAGACCCTGTTCCCTGCAGCGTGTGTGTGTTGCGCTCCCTCCTGTGAGAAGATACATCCCCACTTGGGCCCAGAGGCACTTGCCCACACTCGATTGCCTCTGTGGCTTTGGGAAGCCACCTGTTCTCTCTGCCCCTTCCCCATCGTCGGCTTTAGTGAGGGCCTGGCCAAAGCCCTCGCAGGTTTGTTGTGTGGATGCAGTGAGAAAATGTGCAGAAAGCCTTCAGTCCAGGCCCTGGCATGCAGCAGGTGCTCCGTAACTGATAGCTTTTAATGCTTTTAATAAAAGTGGAATCTGTGCCGTGTTCCCATGTCAGAGAGGTGAGCACACACCTGAGGGTGACCCACATTCTAAAACAGGACAAGAATCACAGTTGTCGGATCATCCTCTAGGTTGCCGTTAGGATGGGGCTTCCCACCTGCCAGTGGAGGAGGCCTGAGAACCTCGGATTCGATCCCTGGTCAGGAAGATCCCCTGGAGGAGGGCATGGCAACCCACTCCAGTATTCTTGCCTGGAGAATCCCATGGACAGAGGGGCCTGGGAGGCTCCAGTCCGTAGGGTCGCAAAGAGTCAGACACCACTGAGTGACAAAAACACGTGCGTCCTTAGGATATGTGCCCAGCATCCCAGAGTGTAGCCTGGGTCCCTGCATGCCCTCAAGGTAATGGACAGGGCATTGAAGGGTTGGCCCCATGCCACACTGGGAATCCGCCACTGTTTTTATTTGCAAGCCCCCAAGGTTGACCTCTGACCTGCGGGATCATTTACTTTCAGGTTTTTCAAGCTGGTAACAAAAACTATGCCCTATCTCTGGTTTTTATTTTCGTTTTGCCCCAATATTTAGTGACTCCCTTACATTCCTCCTGTTGGCTGGTCTTACCAGCTGTTTCACCTAAAGCTTTCTGGTGTCTCGTCTCTTTCTTGCCGGTTTCTCCCAGAAGCTCTCCTCCGAGTGGAAACCAGAGATCAGGCTCCCGTCTGGCAGTGACCACGTCATGCTCAAGTCCCTGGACTGGAATGCCGAGTACGAGGTCTATGTGGTGGCCGAGAACCAGCAGGGCAAGTCCAAGGCGGCGCACTTTGTGTTCAGGACCTCGGCCCAGCCCACAGCCATCCCAGGTATGACACCTCTGCTTTCTGTGAGTTTCCTGCTTTGAATTAATGCACAAGCACCGCACCTCCTAATGTGCCTGAATAGCCCCTGACAACTCGCTTGCTTACAGCCATCCTCATGATTGGTTGCCCATGCAGAGCTTAGTTTTGCTTTGTACCGAGCTGTGCAGTAGGCTGAGCTGGACTGGACCCCCAGGAAGGCTTGGGCAAGCATCCTGGGTGAAGGTCCTGTATCGTCCATCAGCCCTGGAGGACTGATGGTAAGCCAGTCCGTGGGAACCCCTCAGGTGGGAAAGGCCCCAGCTCCAGTCAAGCTTTGTATGCTCATTGAGGAAGAATCCTTTTCTGAGACCTTATCTGCTATCTACCATTTCATAAAGGACCACGAACCTGTTTTTAAGCGCTTTCTGTCTGATGCTTGCTTACCTGCACCACCGTGGTCCAGATTCTCTTCTCTGTGGGGAGCCTAAGAGAAGGAACAGATGGTGCCCAGTTAAATAAAAAACCTCTCTGCCAAAGGCCTCACAATTGAAACAAAGATTAAATGGAGCCACTTGAAACAGATCAAGTGGCGAACGTAGATGCTGGAAACCCCCATCTGTGAAAGGCAGTCCAGCCTGCTAGAGACCAGGATGGGAGATGCCATCCCTTCCGGGAGATGCCATCCCTTCCGGGAGATGCAGATCCATCTCTAGGGATCAACTCAAGTGCGGGAATAAAGTGAGAGTTCTGCTTTCTGGCCCAGCTACCTTGCTGCTGATGGCCAGACTCCTCATTGACCAAATCCCATGGAGCAGAAAGAGATCTTTATCGTCCCTCTCTGCTTTCCTGACCAGTCACATACTGACCACAAGCAGGAGAGGTGAGCATAGAACATACAACTGAAGCTTAGGAGAGGGATCCCCAAAAACTCTCTGCAGCATCCAAGTTTGATAGGAAGATGCCCCAACCTCCTGGTGGCCTTCATTTGGCCACCATCATGTCTGTCCTGTCCAGAGTGCTTGCCCCCTAGTTCTCAGCTCAGTGGTCATGATCACTCATCCCAGTGGGAGAGAGGCCAGAAGGGACATGTCACAGTAGTGACACAGGGCTGTGTGTGTGGCAGTGGGTTAGTCAAGCAGCTGCGAAATGAGATCAGCGTGTGATTCCCGGATGGTTGGTCGTACATGAGTGTGTGTGTGTGTGTGTGTGTGTGTGTGTCGGAGAGACGTGTGCAGGCCCCCAGGGAGTTGGCGGCCATAGATGAGATGCATCCATGGTCCTCCCCTCCGTGTTGGCAGGGAGACCCTCAGCACAGGCTAGGGCGGGCGTGTCTCTGCAGGCACTGGCCACGTGGTCAGTGATGATGCCGTCCGTGGCATCTGGGCGTGACTGCAAGCGATGATCTGCTCACTGATTCGCAGGCTGTCCGAACGGAGGTGCCTGTGTGTCCTCTGCCCTTTCTGTCTCTGCATTCTTGGGTCAGTTTTTTCCTGATATCGACAGTCTGGTGGGCGTGTCCAGATCCGCTCGGCTCTTATGGGGCATCTAGGAGCTGGGGGAGTGAGAAGCCCGAGTGATTTCTTTGCAGTGAAACAGCCTGCTGGCATCTGTTTTCTCGGGTAAGACTCCATAGGTGGTGATTCCAACATGCTGGGTCCCCAGGTGGGGTACTGCGAGTGGCATCAGCTCCTGGGGTTGGAGAAGTTGAGGCCACTGTGTTTCGATACAGAAATTCTGGGGAGTCCTGCCCATGGAGTGGTCAGAGCCCTTCTGGCTAATCTCCCAGGTGCCCAGTTAACGGGGAGGAGGGGCTGCTCACCTCGCCCACCAGGGCTCCAGGCTCTACTGCACAGGTCTTAGCAAGAGCTTGCCTGGTTAAGACTTCTCTGGGACCTGCGGATAAAGCCTCTGAATTACGAGATGTATGTTGATGGTGGAGTTCTGTGGTCAGCGGGCACTGGAGGTGAGAGGCGCAGAACTAGATCCCCTTTAAGACCGCCAGGCGTGGGGTGGGCTTGTGCTGCAGGAAGAAGAGGCCGATGTTTTGCTGAGAAGTCAGCCTGTGCTCAGTTTGTTGCGCATAGACCAGTGATCAGATACATCTCTGTCCCCACGTGTCAAAAGCTCTGGAGACCTGAAGGCTCCTGACCGTACCTTAGAGACCTCCCTTATCAAAGGTAACACTTTCCTAATCAGACTCCTGTACTTGACCGTGGAGGCTTCTGTTCTCTCACTTGAATTTCATTTGCTCGCTGACCCCTAACCCCTGAAGTCACCCTGCTGTGCTGCTTGTGGCCTTGCTGAGCTGCGGAACTGGCCTTATGGTGATAATACCGCACTGAACTCAGTTCTCTAACCTTTGTCAGCTTAATTTACAAAGTTGAATTAACCTTGGATTCTTGCGTTCTCTGTATTTGACCTAATTTTTTTTTCTTTTTATCTATTTTTTTTTCCTCTGTTTCTGTCTCTTCCTCCTCTTTCCTCCTGCCCCCTCCCCTTCCTGTGTCTGTCGTCGCATATACCGCCTTGGACGTCACTGGGACATCCCCACTGCCACATTTGTTTTTAAACAACCACATTCTCTCTGGGGACCCATTGCTTGGCACCGGCAGCGACCTTGGGAGGCTCCTCCGCATCCTACACCTTTGTCTCATTGCTTTTCTCTGCAGTGACTCTTCTCTTGCTCTGTTAGGAACTTGAACACACACACACAAAAATTTAAATGTGCTTAAAAGCTCAGTTCCTATGAGAATGATCAGTGCCCCCCGCCCCCACTTTGGAAGAATCTGTCAGGACTGCCACGGCCACGCCAACAAGCTCTCTGTGGAAGAGGAAGGTTTGGCAGTTGGAAACAAGCTGGACCTCCAGACATATTATTCCCACCCACAGATACACTTGTGCCACTTCATACGAAGTTTGCCCCTTTTTTTCGTAGAGTATAAAAATGTTGGGAGCCTTTTTCTTTAGACCCTGTATATATAAAAACCACGATGCTAGGTTTCTACACGTAAAAACCTTGTCTGTAAAAACTTACAGACACGTCTTTACACGGCTGCTACTGGTCGCATTTTTGGTTCTTACCTGAAGATGATGTAGCAGAGGAAGGTTTCTAGGTACCCTCTTAAGCTTGCATCAGATAAAACCACCCCGCATCCCCCCTCTAACTCCATGCACCTCCTCTGCCCTGCAGTAAGTAGCTGGCTTTGCTTGCATTCAGTGCCCATGGTAAGCCCACTGCAATCCACTAGAGCATTTTGCTGGCCACATGGGCACAGTTCAGTCGCCGTGTTGCCCAGACAGCGGAAGAACTCCGATTTAGTCAGGTATTTCTGGGCTGACCCCACATTCTGGGAGGCACTTTGGTCCTGGTAGTATAACCAGCACCTGACGCTGTTTAGGACGTGCCCAGCACCTGTGGGCTCTGGAGGGTCGTGTCTCCCATTCGGGGTAACTCCTGCTGCCTGGCGAAAGATCAGCCACGGACCTCGTGTCTTGGCAGATGTGGTCCAACTGTGACCCACCCTATCGCCTAAGCGGCAGTCCCCCAGGTCGGAAGCATCTGCTGTGAGCCTGGCCTGAGTCACACGCCCTCCCCACACACGCTCAGCAGAGCCGAAGGCGGGGCCAGCCCTGAGCATCAATGAATCAGAACTCAGCCAGCCTGCCCCATTTCCAGAGTGTCCCTAAGCCCACCCCCCACCACCACCCCATCTGTCAGTGGCCTCAGTGACGTGTTTCAAATTTTGATGGAAGCCAGCTGCTCCTCTGTTGTCGGGGTACACCCCATCCCCCACATGCCCACTAGAGGAAGTGGGGTGTGTTTGTTACAGTTCCTGTGGAGATTCCTGTTCAGTAGCATCAGTGTCTGTGCTCAGGGGTCCTCCTTGTGGTCACATACCATTCCACGTATCTCATCTCTGAGCATCTCCACAGAAGTTTGATTTTTGTTCTGTTTGGTTCCTTTATTTTTTAGTTCTGTTGTTGTTTTTTAACGTTCGAAGACTAGCCTTTCCCTTTGGGAAACCAACTGTGATCCTATAATCTTCGGGGCGACGCTGCCCAAGTCGCTGGGCACAAACAGGCCCGTGTCCTCGGCACTGGCAGTTTAGAGGGTCACGTGCAGACACCAGAGGCCCCACGCTGCCCATCAGCGAGGCCAGGCAATGCCTCTCGCCCCAGCCCTGTCGGCCTGCAGCCCCGCCACAAACCTCTCCCCCCGGGGTCCTCCACCTCCAGCCCCACCGGGGCAGCAGGAGCAGACACGGCTCTTAGACACAAGGAGAGGATTGCAAAGAGGCACACGTGCCTCCAGGCTCAGCATAGAATCCCAGTGCCATCCCGAGGGCAAAGGAGGATGAGATGGTCCTCGCACAGTGACCCATCGCTGGCTCCCGCTCTTGGTATCATCTTGGGCAGAAGTCACATATTCGCCCAGGAGGGCCCATCCCAGTCCCGTAGGCGAGGGCCCGAGCCAGTGTTTCTGAAGGGACTGCAGGAATCAGGCCCAAAGTGTGGGAAAGCCTGACGTCCATGAACCTGTCCCCTCGGCTCATTCTGGGCCAGGCAGACCCCAACTGAAGCAACTCTGGGGTCCCTGAGTTGGGCCCATTCAGACAGGCCCCTGGTTTGTAAGGAATGCCCTTCGGGGGGTGGGCAGCATTTGGGCACACCCCCCTCTCATGGTGGCTGCGGCCCCCAGCCCCTGAGACGGCTCCCTCTGCAGGAGGGCGTGCTCGCCACCCCGCTCAGCCACCCCTGCCCTGGCTCAGCGCTGCCCACGCTCCACACGCCACAGGGCTTCTCGCTCATTTTTGGAGTATTTATACAGCAGGTTTGGATCACGTTTTTCTACTAATAAGAATGCTAACATTGTTGTGCAGATAATCAGCAAGGCCTTGATGAGGTTTACACCTTTGCATTATTAAAGGAAATAACAGTTCATGTGAACTCACCGGCGTGTTTGGATTTTATTTGATAATGGTGTATCCTGCCAAAGTCCTTTGCCTCCATTCACAGGGCGCCACAGATTACTTTGATCCCCAGAGGACCCTTTAAGTGGCACCCCAGACTTGCAGCCCACTGAGTGGAGGTCTAGCCGCTGGAGCCGCTTTTTCCTGCTTGGTTCTCTTAGCTCTCCTAAGTCAGAGCTGTTGTGTGGGGTCGTGCCTCCTTGGACTTTCCCCCAGGAGATGGGGAGGGGAAGTGTCCTTGCAGAGCCGAGAAGGTCACGTTGGGGTCAGAGGCACGCTCTGGGCCATCAGATACACAACTCTATTGCATGTTCTCCCGATTTCACGGCTCCCTTTACAACTTCATATCAAAGGCTGCACAGAGTGACCTGGTGACAGAATCGGAGAGAAGGTGCTCATTTGCAGACCCTACTCTGTTTATAATCACACTTAGTTGGGTGCCTCCTGAAAGCCCCGAGACCTAGCCATCTGTTCAGCAGACTCCGGGAAGGAACAAGCAGAAAAGTAAGGGGTTCAGGAGTGAACCGGAACCTCAGCTTAATGGTCCCAAGAGTCAGAGGAGGGAGATGGGCACGTCTTTCTGCACTGCCATCCTGGGGTGCAGTGACTGCGGCCCCGGGTCATCTGCCAGGGCGGAGACTGCCTTCTCATTTTGCGGCATTTAAGAGCGTAGGCACTTGGATGTCTCAATCTTGGGCAAGCCAGGTCCCTGTTCAGTACCGACACCCCCCAGGCCAGGAACCACAGACGCTGAGCAGCCCCAGATCATAGCCTCAAGGTTCAGGGCAGCTCAGAGCCCAGAGGTTGTGGAGAAATTGCTCCCAAGAGGCACTCTTTGTATGCAGAGAGGTCAAGGGAAGGTCACACAGAGACCTCAGAAGTTGTTTTCTTTTTCCTTTTGTAAAATGTTAAGCAATATGTAGGCGATAACCTTTGTCCTTCTGGTTTCCCGAACTGAACAATTCTGTAAAGGCCACCGAGAGGTAATGAATGTTGGCTTGACTTGGATACTCGTTCATTTCCACCCCAGTCTGTCTTTTGCTTGCTTGCCAGGTTGCACAGTAGTAAATATTCCACCTGCCAGTGCAGGAGAACGTAAGAGACTCGGGGTCCATCCCTGGGGTGGGAAAATCCCCTGGAGTAAGGCAAGGCCGCTCACTCCAATACCCTTGTCTGGGAAATCCCATGGACAGAGGAGCCTGGCAGGCTGTAGTCCATGGGGTTGAAAAGAGTCGGACACAATTTAGTGACTAAAACAACAAAAAAGTGTCCTTTACTTACGTTTTTTTTGTAAAAGTACCACATACCCTTTCTTTAGCTTGAGGGGCACCTCACTTCCTCTGTAAGTCTAGATTCTTATTGGTAAAGTGAGTGATCCCTTGGGGATAAGTCTTTGCTCTCTTTCCATCCTTCAAATACATCAGTAATGTTAAGGTTACCAGGTAAGATTACACAGCTCATCCTTGAGCGGTGAGTCATAGGAACAACTGTTACTCATTGTAATGCAAGGATGAGAAAGACCTAGAAAACAGTGGTCCTCAAACTCTTAAGGAGAAGGCAATGGCACCCAACTCCAGTACTCTTGCCTGGAAAATCCCATGGACGGAGGAGCCTGGTGGGCTGCAGTCCATGGGGTCGCTAAGAGTCGGACACGACTGAGCGACTTCACTTTCACTTTTCACTTTCATGCATTGGAGAAGGAAATGGCAACCCACTCCAGTGTTCTTGCCTGGAGAATCCCAGGGATGGCGGAGCCTGGTGGGCTGCCATCTATGGGGTCGCACAGAGTCGGACACGACTGAAGCGACTTAGCAGCAGCAGCAAACTCTTAGTTGCATAAGAATCACTGGGATGCTTGATCAAATCCTGAGCCTGAGGCTCACCCCAGAGATTCTAATTTCCTAGAATGGGGGAACCCCCAAATCTGAATTCTTCACAAAGTACCCCAGGAATTCTGCTGCAAGTGGAGAAACATTATGCTAAAAGGTATTTATTTTTCAACTAGAGATAAAAATCACAAGCATCTGTGAATAAAGATGGGACCTACTAAGTGTTTCGGTCTTACAGGGAAAAGTCCCGATTGGTACACACTGTGGAGAAGATAGACATTAGAGAACCTATATCCTGTGCTGGGGGCCTTCCCAGGTGGCTCTAGTGATAAAGAACCCACCTGCCGATGCAGGAAACATAAGAGATGCAGGTTTGATCCCTGAGTGGGGAAGATCCCCTGGAGGAGGTCTTGGCAACCCACTCCAGTATTCTTGCTGAAGAATCCCCCTGGACAGAGGAACCTGGCGGGCTACAGTCCATGGGGTCCCAAAGAGTCGGACACAACTGAAGCGACTTAGCAGGAGCAGCGTCCTTTGCTGGGGACTGTAGGACATCTAACATGCAATGACTGGCTCTTCGAGTTAAAGAGGGCTTCATAACATCCTCTATCCCAGGCCCTGCCTGATGTGGGAACCTCAGCCAGAGCATTATAGCATCCTGACCAGGGGATTTTCCAGCCTTTGCTTAATGCCTCTGGCAGCGAGGAGCTCATCTTCCGAGGCAGCGCACACCACGTCTGAAGAGCTCTTATTTGCTAATTTGTTTTTTTTTCATCTGAGCTGAAGTTTGCCTGCCAACCCCTTAGTTTCCATCCGCTGGGGACCCTGGTTGAGACTGCCTCTCCCCTCTCATGACATATCTTTAAGTATTTGGAGGCAGAGTTCTCATCTCCAAGGCTAAACACTGCTCATTTGTGCGGCAAATATTCTGTAAATATTTCTTGTAAGTTGAGTTGTGTTACTTGCTGGGGAGACAAGAGGTAGACAGAGAAAAATATGCCTGCTAGGATATTCAAGAGGGTGGGGCAGCCAACCAAAAAGCGTATCAATGGGGATTTCCCTGGTTGTCCAGTGGTTAAGACTCAGCACTTCCACTGCAAGGGGTGTGGGTTCAATCCTTGGTCAAGGAACCAGGATTCTGCATGCTGCATGATGTGGCAAAAAAAAATAAAATTCTGTTCATGTCAGTGAACAGAAAATGGCAGATGGAAATAGTAGTAAGAAGGGAATTGTCGTTTAGTTGCTAAATTGTTGTTTAGTCCCTGTGTCTGAAACTTTTTGTGACCCCATGGACTGTAGCCCACCAGGCTTCTCTGTTCATGGGATTTTCCAGACAAGAATACTGGAGTAGGTTGCCATTTCTTTCTCCAGGGAAATCTTCCCGACCCAGGGATTGAACCCACATCTCCTGAGTTGCAGGCAGATTCCTTACCACCAAGTCACCTGAAAAGTCAAGAAGGGAATAAAACAGAATAATCTGGTAGATATGGGTGGAGAGTGCCCTGACTTATGATGGTCAGAGGTGTGGGAGCGTCCACTGCACGTGTGGGACCTTTTAGACCAGGGAAAGCAATTTGAATCTTATGTCAAATGAAAGGGAAGACCTCTTGCCCTGCCTTCTGTTTTATAGCCCTCCTGGCCCTTCCCCAGATGTCTCGTGATGTTGGCCTTGGCCTCCCAAGCCATGCAGCCCTCCAGAGGGTCTGCTGAGCCCAGGGCATGGGTGGATAATGGCTGTCTCTCCCACACAGACCACTTTGCGGTGGTTTGTTTTCCTTCCTTAGAGACGTGACTAGTCCCCTAAAACTATATTTATGTATCAACCTCAGAACATGGTGTTAGGGCCTTTGAGTCCAAAAGTACAGACATTCTTTCCCCTCAGTAATACCTTAGGCTCCTTCTGCAGGAAGTAGACAGTTAAACACCTATTGGGTGTGGAAGTCAGGAGACCACAGTGCCCTCCGGCCCTGAGTCACGGGATGGGGAGGAAACCCAAGGCCATATTTCTTTTTGCTTGGGGAAGCAGCTTTGGGATTCTGAAGGCCAGGAAGGCCTGCATCGCTCTTTCTTTTCTTTTGTGTGTGGATGTGTGAGCACCTTGGATAGAGAGAGTGGATGGTGTGGTGCTGGGGAGATCAGCTCTAGCTGACCGTAGGGACCCGTGGTCGATTTCCTGCTGCCGAAGCCTAGAGACAGAGTGACTAGAGCCGGTGCCCTGAGCATGGAGCCGGTCACCAGACTCAGGTCTTCTTGAGAAACAGGCCGTGTCTTCAGTGCAGGGTTGAAAGGGGCCAATGGGAGAGCCTGGCGAGGACCTGGGAAGCAAAAGAGCCAAAATATTCAAGATCCTAGGCAGCTCCTCTGGTGTAGAAATTAGGTTGTGAGTGGTTGTCTCTTACCTGCTGGCCGGTGACCCAGACCCTGAATTGAAGTTAGAAATAAGGACCCTCAGAATGGGACAGCTGTTGAAGGAGCCCCACCGTGCCTGAGCAGGGCTCTGGGACACAGGAACACAGACCACATGCAGAAAGAGGCTGTGTTCCATCTCCGTCACCTGGGTTACCTGTTCCTTCCGTGAACTGGCGTGTGATGTGGCCAGCAGCCCCCCAGGCAAAGGCTCAGGGAGACCCAGGTCGTGTTGGCCACAGTCCCTGCCTCCGGTCCGCAGACGGGTCATCCCAGTGGGTCTGGAGGACACGGGAAGCTTCAGACAAGGTCTGGTGGTGGGATGACGCTGCTGTCTTTGCGGAACCCTGCCCTCCCAGGAGAGGAAAATGAAACAGACTTTTCAGTCTGAGGTCATGGTGCCACACTGGCTTCCACAGACCCTGCATGGGTCCTTCCTCCCCCCAGCACAGCCTCTGCCTTTCTGAAGCTGGTGGGAACCACCAGGCAATCCGGGGTTAACCGCAGCCACCTAGCACGAACCGCGAGGGCACACTCTGGAGCTGAGCCTGGGGCCCTTCTGCCATACCACGAGTAGCCCAGGGCCCTGGACAATTCTAGGGGGACACCAGGGAGTAAGACACAGAGGTGGTCATTCGAGTGGGTCCAGCCAGAGCAGGGATGCTGGGCATTGCTCGAATGTGAGAGGGTGCGTTTGTCTTGTGGTGGGCACGTGTCCTGTGTGAGTGAGCCTGCCGTTGCGGGAGTGTATCTCTGGGTGAGTCTGCTGGGTTTCCAGAAGTCAAATCCAAGCGGGCCTGGCTCCCAGATGGTGAGTATTCCCAGACCTTCTACCTTGCCCAGTGGGCCTGGGGAGACCCCCATGTCTCCAGAGCAGGTGGGCTTCATTCATCTTCCTAGTGCAGTGAAGGAAGGTGTGGTCCAAAGGCCAGATCCTCTGGAGCAGTTCCTAAAGAGCAGGAAGATATCCCCACAGCCCAAAGGGAGCCCTGGGGACCCTCTGCTCCCCCATCTGAGACCCTCTGCCCCTATCTGGGACCCCGTCCCTGGCAGCTCCCAGGGCTCCGGGGGAGACCAGCCAAGTGTGGGCTGAGAGCAGAGGTGGAGACATGGCACCAGTCTGGGCCCCTGTCCTGGCAGGTGGCTGCCTTGTGCCTCATCCCCTGATCTGTGAGAGCAGGCTGCCATTCCTCTGTCTTGAAGATAGGAAGAAACCCTGATGTCTCAACCCCAAAAGGCCCAGGGTCGGTGGCACTCTGGACACAAATGCCACGGCAGTCCAGTGGGCTCTACCCCACCCCCAGGGCTGTTGCTTGGCAGGTCCGGGTTTGCATCTGCAGGTACTAACCACCCCATCTCTCTCTCCCTCCCACCCAAGCCAACGGCAGCCCCACCTCGGGTCTGAGCACTGGCGCCATCGTGGGCATCCTCGTCGTGACCTTCGTCCTGCTCCTGGTGGCCGTGGACGTCACCTGCTACTTCCTGAACAAGTGTGGCCTGCTCATGTGCATTGCCGTCAACCTGTGTGGCAAAGCCGGGCCCGGAGCCAAGGGCAAGGACATGGAGGAGGGCAAAGCCGCCTTCTCGTGAGTGCAAACCCACCCCCCACTGCTAAGCACCCAGGCCCGGGCTCCAATCAGGGAGCCATCTCAGCCTTCCCACTGCAAACCCCAAGGGAAGCGAGGCATTAGAGAAATGTTAAAAGCAGACACCTGAACCCAATCTCACACCTAGAATCTCATAGAAATTCCCTACGTAGGTCAAAATGAGAGGTATGGTCAGAGCCTAGCCTGGAGGGGAGCTGCCGTGGAGAGAGCCACTTGCCTTGCTGCCATCCATGCCTCCGTCACTCACCAGATGTTCACGGAGCAGCAGCTGCTACGGGCATGGCACCGTCAAGTGCTAGGGGACGCAGTGAGCAAAACAGGAGAATGCCTGTCCTCCTGGAGGACGGTCCAAATAGAAGCTGTGCACCTGCATCTCTGGGGAAACAGATCTTGAGCCAAATAGAGGAACCTTCATAGACTGTCGTCAGGCGGGGCTGAGCCGAAGCAAGGCCAGAAGGGACAGAGCAAGGAAATAGGTTGTTAGCACCACCCCATGCCAGGCACTGTGTACACACATACGTGTACATATACATACAGTTCTACACGCATCATATACGTGCTTATACACGTGTGTGTACTTACATATACATGTATCACGTATGTGCATATAGTATGTGCGTGTACATGCATCATATATGCATACATTGTTGTTGTTTAGTCTCTTAGGAAGTTGAGTCATGTCCAACTATTTTGCGACCCCATGGACTGTGGCCCACCAGGCTCCTCTGTGGGGGATTCTCCAGGCAAGAACACTGAAGTGGGTTGCCATTCCCTTCTTCATGGGATCTTACCAACCCAGGGATTGAACCCGAGTCTCTTGCATTGGTAGGGGCGTTCTTTACCATTGTGCCACCAGGGAAGTCCGTATAGGTAGACACACACGTATACATGTGTGCACTTACATGTACATATTCTTATACACACATCATATTCGTGTACATGCTTACATATACATATATGTGCGTGTTACATATACTTACACATATACAGGTATGTGTGCAAATTTACATATACATACACGTATATATATCATATACATGTATATACTCAGGTGTTCATGTACATTTGCACTTTATATATATATACATAAGTAGTGCATACTTACATATACTTATATATATACATGCATCATAAACTTGTGTATACTTATATATACTTACATGTGTATGTACATGATATACGTGTTCATTCTTACATATACACATAGGTATGCATATACACACACATTTACCATGTATACACACGTGGATGACTTCAGCACTAATCTGTGCCAGGTGCTTCCCTCAGTACTTTATATTCATTGTTTCAGTTAATGTCCATAACCTCTAGGCAAGTGGAGACTGTTACTTGCCCCATTTTACAGGTGAGGACACAGGCAGGGGTGAGCAAATGAGGTGCTCAGGGTCACACAGCTGGCAGGAATGGGGGCTGAGATACAGCACTGGGCTCTGGCTCTTGATGCACCGTGCCCCCGCCAGCCTGGGGCTGGGCGCAGGTACCTGAGTGTGGCTGGCTTCCCTGGGAGCCCCCTGCCTCTCCCAGCTCTCCGGGATGGAACCAGCGGAGCTCTCTCCACAGGAAAGATGAGTCCAAGGAGCCTATCGTGGAGGTGCGAACGGAGGAGGAGCGGACCCCGAATCACGACGGAGGGAAACACACGGAGCCGAACGAGACCACGCCGCTGACGGAGCCCGAGTACGTGGGCCCCTCCCTGGCACAACCCCACACCCACCGCAGCACCCTACCCACACCTCCGTGCTTCCCACCTGCGGCTCCAGGCCCGGCATCACCGGCCAGAATTCTGGAGTCCTGGGCCAGGAATGCCTGACACCACTCTCCTCAGAGAGGAGGCATTCGTGGTCGTATCTGGGAGACTGTGGGTGACCTTTTAAAGAGCTCTGTGCATCAGTGGGATCCCTAGACCCTGGGCCCAGGTCACACAAACACACACACAAACACACACACACACACACCCCGGAAATGACTCAAGGAGACAAAACATCACTGAGAGAGCTTAGATTCTGTTTAGGATTTCCAAGAATTTTAGGGTTTTCTGCATTTCTTCCTAAAAGGGTGAGGGAAGCTGGGGACCTGGTAAAGCCTGGCCCTCCTGGTCTCTTAAGCCTTGAGGACCATCAGTCAGAAGGCACGTCCAGCTTTGGGTGTCAGGAATGCCAGGCTGTCGTGGGTACCGTGGGTTTGAAGGGAATGGAGTTTGATGGAAGTGCAGAATCTCTGGCTGGACAGCGCCCCAGCCCTGAGGGGCCACGTGGAGCCCCTGTCTGTGGGGCAGCTGGAGCCGATTCCCCAGGGACCTCGGATGCCTGTGGTGGTGGACGCTGAGCTCAGCTGGCCTCTCCCCAGGTCGAGATGCGAACAGGGCTCTGAAAGGCCCGCTGCAGATGTTAGGGAAAGGGAGCCCCAGGCAGGCAGCAGGGCAGGCGGCAGGGAGGAAGGCGAGAGGCCCCCGCCAGGTCCACGTTCTCTGTCGTCTCCTGTGTCCTCCTCTTCTGCCCGCCTGGGCGTGTGCTGCCTCCCGCGTCCTCCTTTCTCTGTGGGCCTGTGTCCTGCCTGTGCGTCCCCGCATGCCCGCCCTCGGCCCCCTCCTGGCCTCCGCCCTCTCTTGGCTTCTCTGTCTGTCTCAGCTTCATTGTCTATCTCTTCTACTTCCTGTCCTCCCCGCAGGCTGCCTGCTGACACCACAGCCACTGTGGAGGACATGCTGCCTTCTGTCACCACCGTCACCGCTAACTCTGACACTATCACCGAAACCTTTGCCACTGCTCAGAACAGCCCCACCAGTGAGACCACCACCCTGACCTCCAGTATCGCCCCCCCGGTCGCGGCCACCCCTGATTCAAACTCTGTGCCCGCCGGCCAGGCCACCCCATCCAAGGGGACCGGCGTCACTGCCACCTCCCCGGCCCCGGCCCC
>NW_011495071.1:2563016-2575948 GCF_000754665.1 Bison bison bison
CCTCCGGCCTCAGCCCCGGCCGCCAACAACCTGTCCTCTAGCGTCCTGGCCAACCAGGGGGCCGTGCTCAGCCCCAGCACCCCGGCCAGCGCGGGCGAGGCCCCCAAGGCCCCTCCAGCCAGCAAGGCCGTCTCCCCGTCGGCAGCCAGTCCCCTGGCAGCAGCCCCGACGGCCCCTGCCCCGGAAGCCCCCCAGGCCAAGCAGGAGGCTCCCGGCACCAAAGGTCCGGACCCCGAGCCCACCCAGCCCGGCGCCTCGAAGAGCCCACCTGAGGCCGCCAGGGCCCTCGCCAGCCCGAAGAGCGAGGCGGCCTCCGTCAGCACCACAAACCCTGCCCAGGGCGAGGACTTTAAAATGGACGAAGGGAACTTCAAGACCCCAGATATTGACCTTGCCAAGGATGTTTTTGCAGCCCTGGGCTCTCCTGCTCCCGCCGCTGGGGCCAGTGGACAAGCCTCTGAGCTTGCTCCTTCCACGGCCGACGGCTCTCTTCCGCCTGCACCAGTCAAGACCGAGTACGGCCTCTCTCTGTCCGCTGTCGTCGGGTGGTGTCCCGTGGTGGTGTGCGTCTGTGCTGTGCTGTGTGCTCCCTGTTAGATGTGTCTGCAGCCTCATCCAGGGCTTCTCGGAGGCGACCGACGGCCAGGGGCTGGGCCAAGGCAGAGAGCGGGGCACAGGCAGGCAGCCGCCTGCTTACTAATTAGGCCGTGTTAATTACGTTTGATCCTTATCATCCTAGCAGTGGCATCTCTTGTCCCTGGAGGAGCCCTCGCATTTGGGTCGCTGATGAGCATAGCTTGGGAAGTGAGCTAAGGAGGCCAAGGTGCCCTCATTGGCCACCCTAGGGCCCACGGGCGGGGTGTCATCCAGGGCCAAAGCCGAGTCCCCACCAGCATGGCACAGTGGTGCAGGGAGTGAAGAGGCAGACCCCGAGGCTTGTGGGGGGTGGGTAGGATCTGATCCAGAAGCCCCCAAGACACCCCAGCCCGACACCCACACACCCACCTGCTCCTGCTTCTGCCCCAAGTGACTGGGGAGACTCAAGCTCCCAAGCCCTGAATGAGGGCCGGGTTTCCCAAGTTCAAGACCATGTCCTTCAGCGTACAGGTTTCTTAAATGTGAGGCCAAAATGCAGGGGCGCCAGCTGGGCCTGGAGTCTGAGCCTTCTCTCGTGCGTCCTTAGACCAGCTTCTCACTCCTGAGACTGACTGAGGCCAAGAGTGATTGAGTCAGATGGAGGTTTTTATAGAGGCTCCTTGGCTGCACCCAGATAAGCTGGGGTGCTGCCACCCAGAGTGACAGGGGGGACCCTCACCAGGAACCCTGAGTCTGTTGGGAAATAAAAGGATGGCCCTGCCCACCCAACCGCACTCAGCTCCCCTGGAGCCTGGCAGCCCACTCCAGCCTCTCACTAGACTCTCATGGGAAACTGCCATGGTAACAAAGAGCATCAGAGGCATCACCAGGAAAGGCAGAGCGCTGAGCGGTGGGAGTGCGGACAGGCAAGCGCCGTTTGCAGAGGGTCCCCTGGAATCGGTCCTGGGGAGCCCGACACACACATCATTTAGATCAAGCTGGGCAGCTGCTGCTGCTGCAGCCATGCAGGGTGAGGGGAGGCTGCTCCCGAAACACTTCCACACTCCAGGTAAAGCTGGAGCGCCAACCCCCACCCCTGCCCCCCGCCCCGCATCAGATCAGGGCTAGAAGGGCACCTTCCTCTGCTTCAGCGGCTCTCCGCTTTGGCTGCACATCTAGAACCACTTGGGTGCTTTTAAAAGTCACCACGTTCTGACCCAGGAGATCAGGATTTCTGAGGACACGGCCCAGGGTCAGTGATTTTCAGAGACTCCAGGTGATCCGGAGATGCAGCTGAAGTTGGAGTCCAGGGAGGGACTGGCTGGAGGGTGGGTTACGGCGGACCGTGATCTCAGTGCTGTTTTCCCGATTCTCCGCAGGAAGGGTCCCGTAGAAGCAAAGCCGGAGACAGAAACGAAGCCAGCGCCAGCCGAAGTCCAGACGGTCCCCAACGATGCCACACAAATAAAGGAGAATGAGAGCAAAGCGTGATGGGTGACGAGATACCAGCAAAGATCAAAATATAAAGTGACACAACAGCTTCACCAGAGCATCTCCAATATCTCACACACACACACACACACACACACACACACACACACACGCATCTCATTCCTCTAGTGTCTTTTGCCTTTAAAGAAAAAAAAAAAACTAAGCAGATCAACATGGGATCTCCTTTTTGTAGATTTATAGAAAGGGTTCCTTTGTTGCGCACTCACTTGTAAGAAAATGAGACAAAAACGTGAAACCCACAGCCAAACTAGGACACTCGGTTCCCTGAAACTATTTAAAAATCGAACAAAAGGACCCCAAATTAAGAATCTAGGAAGCTCAGAAGAAAAAAAAAGAATCTAGGTTCAGGATTTTGGTGTTGCCGAACCGGCACAGACCGGGTTCAGAGAAATAACTCCCAGACGCTAAGACTAACCGAATGAACAAAGTCCCAGTTTATTTTTCTACTTTGAGTCGAGTTTGGACTCTGTGAAACCTCATAAATAAGTTATCATTTCTGTTCACTTTGTGTTTGTTCACTATGCAAAGTGTGTCGCCCTTCCTAGCTGAATTCAATTCCCACATAGACTCTTGTTTTGTAGGAAGAATGCCAAATGCAGCTTCTGGGGGTAGATCTCAATTTGCAGTATTCGGATTTCTTTTCTTGTCCTTTTCTTTCTCCCCTTTTTTTTTTTTTGTTCCTTTCTGCCAACTTTGCTTTCCAGTGTTTACAAGTTGACAAATGTTTGACTTCAGTTGTGTTTCAATGTCCATGTAAAATAGCTGCCTTTTTTTTTTTTTTAAGTTACAAATACTGCCTAAAGGTGTAGGATCCTCCCAGGACAACTTTACAAAATCTAATTGTTTACAGTGGCTCTTCCCCCCCCCCCCCCCCCCCTGATTTGAAATTTTTTGCCTGTGTGCGACTCAGGTGAAAATCCATCTCGTTCTGGAATGGTTTTGCTTTCGGGTTTTCGGTTCCGTTTGCTTGTTTGTTTGTTTCCTTGGGGGTTAGACCACTTCTGATTAGCGACCACCTGCCTGTATCTGTAAAAAGGATCTGCTCCCCAGGCGTCCCCACCCTTCCTTTTGAAGGACTCTTAGGCTTTGTTGAATGAAGCAGAGAAGATTGTATAGTTGGGGCTGGTCTTGGTGAACACACATTTTTACCCCAAACATCCCCTTTTTTGTAGAAAGCCAAATAAAATATATACATACAATTTCCTTTTGAGCCCAGAATCTAGATTTGAGCGGAAGAGCATGTGTGCTTCAGGGAATTAGTGTCTTTTTTTGGAAATCTGTTGAAGTAAAATAACATCAGCCTTCTGTTCACTTAGGCAGCATTTGTAGAAACAAAAGGGGAAAAAAAAAAAAACACCAACCTGCTGTCTGGAGTCATAAGACAACTTTTCCTGGATTGGAAACCAAGTGGGGGAAAAAAAAATACAGAAACTTTAAGGGGGATGGGAGGGGGGAGAAGGGAAAAGCCAGCCCTTTGTATAGAAATTTTGCTTTTTTTTTTTCCTCATTCTCCTTTAGAACTGCAAGCTTGTGCACTGTGGGTGCGTGAATATTTTAGTGTGAAACGTGTTTTTGTCATAGTATTGAAATAAAACTTCAACATAGTTTGGTTGTGGAAGGTATAGCAGATAGTTCAGAAAAAAAAAAAAACATTCAGGAAACAAAAAATAACTCTTATAAGGAATT
Organism: Bison bison bison; assembly: GCF_000754665.1. Lineage (NCBI taxonomy): Eukaryota > Metazoa > Chordata > Mammalia > Artiodactyla > Bovidae > Bison > Bison bison. The sequence continues at coordinate 2,566,791 of NW_011495071.1, forward strand.
GAAGCCTTTAAACAAAGAATGAAATAGAAACGATGATGATGATGAAGATGATGCTAAGTCAACAGAAATGAGCGCTCTGCGGGCACCTTTCCCAAGGTACAGAGAAAGCAGCCAGAGGTTAGGGTGGCAGGACTCCCTCTGCGTCCGTTCTGTGGGCCGCACTCCCCCGTGTTCTGACACTTCTGCAGTCTGGTCAGTGGCGCTTACGCTAGATTATTTCAAACTGTGAAAAATAATGGTCTTGTCATTTGCTCAATGTGGGGTTATTTTGCATTTTCTCAGCTCCTGGGGATGGAAATGGAGGATCGGGGTCTACACAGGTCTGGCCCTTTGACCTTGGGGCTTGCACAACCATAGGTTCGTGTGCACAGGCCCCCAGGACCCAGCCAGGTGACGACAGTGGTTAGAGCACGCAGCAGATGGGAGCTCCTGGGCGTCTGAGACAGAAGGGAGGCCCCAGCGGGGGGCAGTGGGCTCCTCTGGTTCCCCACATTGTCAATGGAACCGATTCCTCATCTTGGGATGGTAATGGCTTCGACCACCTCGGCCAAGCCCACACTATACCTCACTGAGACAGTGCATCTCACTTCAAGGGGTTGTGGTCAAGTAAACTGATTTGGGTTCTGATGGTTAGGAAGAGAAAGAGGTAATGTCGACCCTCAGATAACCTGGCCCAGGGCAGCTGACTCCCCGCCCCCTCCTCAGACCCCGGCTCTGCTGGAACCCCAAACTCTGCCATCCTTTTGTTCTGCCTCTTTCCCGTCACACGTAGATTTGTCTCTGCATGCGTGAGCTTTCCTTTCTTTGAAAAAAAAAAAAAAAAAAACAGAGCAATGCTTTCTCTAAAATCATAGAGGGAGTCGCTTTATTTTCAAGACGTTGTATCTTTTATGTTAAGAGATAAAAGCTTATAGTTTTCCTTTTTTAATTTTTTGAAGGAGGGATCACCCTACCAGTTTCCACTGTCTATGTGTCTATATGTGTATGTGCCATACATATGTAGTCACATAAAGACCGGCATGGCCAGGTTCCGCCGGAGGGGCACTCGGGTGCCACGCGTGGGGCCCCCGAACCCTGAAGGGCCGAAGTGTATATAGTGCAGCTGTGAAGTGGAACGCGGCTTTCACACTTTCCTATGGAGCCTTCCGACTCCCAGGCTTTCACTGTAGGCTGTCTGTCTGGATGGTGGTTATCAGATTTCCATTAACATCTCTACCCAGCATCCCCGACTTCGGGGGCCTTCTCTCTTGTTACAGACTTTTTACCGAGTGAAACATCGATACCACCTTTGTTTCCATTCTCACCGGTGTAAATACTGAGTACTAACTGAGAATTTTGACTTTGCATTCTGTCAGAATACTTGTGTTCAATAAAAATTGAAAGAAAAAAAAAAAGCTCTTATGGTCCAACTGGAATTTATTTCAAGTCAACGGACATTTGTCGTGTGAATCAAGTGTGGAAATGACGCTGGTATTTTTTTTTAACACCAGTAAAACCCAGGGTCCTGAGTTTGTGTTGCCTGAATGATGGGGTTTCTAGCCTTCCTTCACAGGTTGATAGAGGAGTTCTCATTGAGAAGGACCAGATATCAGAGTCAGAAAGGTTCCATTCAAGTCCTGGTTCTGCCACTTTCCTGTTGACATTGGAAGAGTTACTTAATCTCCCCCAGACTCAGTTTCCTTTTTTGACAAACAGGAAATGCCAAGAATAGTAGCCTTGGGTACTGGCAATGAAGCACTGTATAGGAAAGCCTGGGCACATAGTAGATACCCAACAGATTGAAGTGGCACAGGTCGCCTCCCTGGTGTGTAATAACAGCAAACCCAGCTGGAGTCCCAGCACACACCTGAGCTCCAGGGCGCCAACCCACGGTAGACACCCGAGACTTCTAGGGTATATAATGCCCCTCCTTGTTACTTTTGTCATCCCGCTCAGCACTTGGAGCCTTAATTCAGCCCCCGGGATTTACTGAAGCCTCTGAGCCAGAGAGAAGAAGACTTTCCCTCGGCTCAGAATCCTCTTGCATACACTACCATGCATCTGTGTTGGGAAGAAGCACCCAATAGGGTTGGGATTACCTGTTTAACTATGGAATCGGAGTTCCTAGAGAAGAGCTGGCCCGAGGGCCAGGAGGAGGTGAGACCAGCAAAGAACCCAGGGGCAAAACATAACCTTCTGAGGGCTGGCCCTCCACCTGCACCAGTCTGAATGATACTGCCCTGTGTGTCTATCGGCCTCAGCCTGGCCCCAGCCTGGGTCAGTCTGAAGTCACCCCCAGGGTTGGTTCCTTCTCTGTCCATAGGACCTGTTTAAATGACACAGAGCCACATGCATCTATGTGGCTTCCTGTGCCAGAAATTTCCAGCTGCATATAGTACGGCGAGGGGTGAAAGGAACACATTGCTTTTCAAGGTTTGGATGACTCTCCATTATCCATGAGGGCTTGCTTCCAGAACCTTCCTCCTTCAGGCCAGTCTCCTCTCAGCTTCGCTAAGTACTTTTCGAGTGTCTCGAGATGCTCCGGGAGACCACAGGAGACAAAACACTGTCCAGTGCGACGTTCGTTCATTGTGGGGCTGGGGCAGACGGTACACGCCCAAGCACTGATGTACCGTGGGGTCATTAGGGCTGGGCACCAGCGCTCCAGTTCTCCGCCTCCTTCCCGGCACACGGTGGGATTGTGCGTCTCTGTTCACTTACAGTAGGCGTGGCCACGTGGCTCACTGCGGACAGTGGAGTATGAACAGGGACGTGCATGTCACTTCTACACGGAGCCTTGGGAAGCCAGTGGGTCTTACTGTGGCCCCCTTCCCCTACCCCACCAACTCTGTACGTGGTGCGAGAGCCATCATCTAGGCCCAGAGTGAGGAGTGTGAATAGGCCCATGATGGGCCTGTAACATGCGTGAGCAATCAATCCAGTAAATGTTAAATAACCAGCTCTCCAAAGAAGGAGGGGAGGGGGGATATATGTATGGGGTGTGTGTGTGTGTGTGTGTGTGTGTGTGTGTGTGTTTATTATAAACTTTACTGACATAATCAATTTACAGTCGTAATGCACACAGTACTCTGTACTGAAATCCATGTATGCAATCGATACAGATGCTTTGGTTTATTTTTGCTGAAGTCTTGTATCCGTAATCAACCTGTGGTTGCAACTGATGGATGAGCATAGTTCCAACATAAATGTTGGTTGATGTCTTCATTTATGTTAACAAGTGAGATGAAAGTGACGCAATGAAGATCTATGAGTCAGAACCTCACTCGTTCATCAACAGTGAGCAACCTCTTTGCCAAATCAGGTGTAAGTTTTTGAATACCGCTTCAATTTTTGCTATTCAGAGTATAATGGCTGCAGATATGACACTTTAAAGTTTAATCTGCATCATAAATATTTTTCCCATCACTCCTTTAAGTCTAGAAAAGCACACACACACAGAGATACAAAAGCAATCAAACCTTGATTTGTAGCATTTGTTGACTTCAGGGATATGAAAATATTCCCAGTATGACTGATTTCAACATGTCATCGCTGGATGAGGAATTAGGTAGAGATGCACAGTAGCCTGGGGCTTCCCAGGTGGCGCTAGTGGTAAAGAATCTGCCTGCCAATGCAGGAGACGACGGATGCAGGGTCGCTCCCTGAGTCAGGAAGAAGGCAAGGCAACCAACTCCAGTATTCTCGCCTGGAGAATACCATGGACAGAGGAGCCTGGTGGGCTAGTCTATGGGGTCATGAAGAGTCAGATACGACCAAAGTGACTTAGCACGCACCCTCATACAGTAGCACATATTATATAGTATTCCCAACATGCAAATAAAAGAAGCGTAGATAACCCCAAGCACAGAGGTCATAATGATATGGAGTAATAGTAACAATAAACTTTGTATACACTAATGATAATACTGAAACAATGGAGAACTGATGTGTTTTGAATATGTATTGCTTCATCTTAAGTATGTTAATTGTAAGTTTATGTAATTTAATTTTTAATAATGATGCTGCTTAACTATGACTCACAAATTTCCTGAAAATTTACCTGGCTCTCTTGCTCCAGTACAAGTTGGCTCCAGCCTACCACTGGATGTTCCTTTATGTCACAAGCCACTTCACATCAGGATCTGCTACCACAGCATTATTTAGCCTATCGTGGCTAAATCAGGGAGTGCTAAGTCCTATGGAAAATAATAAATCCAAGTGAGGAGGGAAGTCAAAGTAGTCCTCTCTGAAAAGATACTACTGAGCAGCAGCCCTGAAAAAAGTGAGCTACTGAGCTTTGCAAATATCTGAACAAAGATATCTCAGGCAGCAAGTGCAAAGGTCCTGAGGTGAAGACTTAGTTGGTGTGCTTGATATAGAGCAAAGAGGCCAATTCAGCCAGAGCAAAGAGCAAGGGATGGTGTGTGGCAGCGGCTGAAGAGTAGGAAATAAGTCAGAGCTAGCTCACATAGAGTCTGTGGACTATGGTTAGAATCTGGCTCTTTCGTCAACCAAGATGGAAGGCTGAGAGAAAAATTTTGAACAGAAGCCTGACATGACTTAAGTTTTAAAACTGTCACCGTAGCTGCTGGGTGCAGAATAGACCACAGGAGGGCAAGAGAAAAAACAAGGATACCAATTAGGAGGCAATAATGTAGATGGTGTGTGTGGAATAAGCTGGTTCCATCTGGAGGTGGTCAAATGATTCTGGCTCTGCTGGAGGTAAAAACAACAGAAACGGGTGATGGATGTGGACCTGAGAGTGGCATCGAGGGTGACTTCTGGATTTGGAGCCAAATCAACTGAAAAATGTGTATGAAAGTCATTCAGTCGTGTTCAACTCTTTGTGACCCCATGGACTACAGCCCACTAGGCTTCTCTGTCCAAGGAACTCCAGGCCAGAATACTGGAGTGGTTGCCACTCCCTTCTTCAGGGGATCTTCCCAACTCGGGGATTGAACCCAGGTCTCCTGCTTTGCAAGCGGATTCTTTACTGTCTGAGCTACCAGGGAAGCCCTATTATTCTTGGGTTCAATCCCTGGGTCAGTTGCAAAGAGTCGGGCACGACTGAGGTACTTTCACACACACAGTTGGAAAAATGGAATTGCCATTTACTCTCTAGAAGGAGTCATGGAGAAGCAGAGTTTAGGAATGCAGACTCTGTTTCTGGACACCCCAAGTCTGAGATCCATGTGAACATCCTAGTGAAGATTTAAACAGACTGAAGTTCCAGAGTCTGGAGACGCATGTGAAAGCTGTCAGCACAGAGCTTGTGATTAAATCCCTGGCACTTGCTGAAGTCAACCTGGGGACGAATGTAGGCTAAGAAGAGGAGAGAACCAAGCATGGAACCCAAAAAAGAAAACCCCCAGGCAGCTCTGTAGCCAGGAAGAAACCGAGGAGCTCTCTATCTGGCTCTTACAGCAGTGGCATTTACACAGGCGGCGAGGGGAGGGACAAAGCTGACACTGATGAGATGGAAGACCACCTGATTCCAGGCTGTCACTGCCAAGAGCAGACTCCCGACTCTGCCCCTCATCTGTCAAGACCTTGGCTTCTGTCCATGGCCTTCCTCTCTCCCAGAGTTCCCCCATCACCCTGGATGACTTCAGTGCTTTGTGCGGACCACCCCTCCAACACACAGCTTGACTGCCTTGTCTGCAGTGACCTTGAACCACCTCATCCCTTGACCAAACCACAGACCCGATCATCATCTCAGTTACCCAGCCTGAATCAGAAGTTCAAATTTACATTACAGCAATGCTCTCCATTGGTGCTGGCCCATCCAACTCTCACTCAGCTGTTTTTCCATGTGTGTGTATATTCAGTTGCTCAGACGTGTCCGACTCTCTGTGATCCCATGGACTGCAGCCTGCCAGGGTCTTCTGTCCATAGAATTTTCCAGGCTACTGCCAATAAACCAGTGCTTCGTGCTTGCTGAGGCTGCTACTCACTGACTCCCAGATTTCCCCCTACTTGCTACATTCTCCCTTCTCCTCCCTCCATATCCAGCTTCCGTTCCCCAGTCCAGCATGCTACCCATTCATTCCCCGAAATCCAACAGTCCTTGCCTCAGCGTTCTCACTCTGCGTCCCTCTTATAAAACTCTAGCCCTGGAAAATCATCTGGCTGCATCTCTTTGCTCACTGGACAGCTGGGTGCCACTGGAGAAAAAACAGGTAACCGGTCACATTCATATCAGTAGATAAAGTCCCTTTCAATTAGGCTCTAAAGATAGCAGTGCCCAACAATCCAAATGATATTTCTCAACAACTCATTCACTGTCGACAAAACATCTTCACTTTTCCCAAACCGACACCTCTGTCAAACCATTCCTTCCATCTCAGCTTACGGCCTTGCTTCCTTCTTCTAAAAGAAAAAACAGGTGGCAGAAAGGAACATCCTCAACCTCGCACATAAAACCCACAACACACACACACACACATGCACACTCATACCCTCCCTGCCTCTTGGCTCCTGTATAAGGAAGCAGCTTCTCCCCTTCCTAAAAGCAATCTCCATACCTGGGCACTGGCCTTTCACTCCTCCATTTATGGATTCTTTCGCCATCTATTCAAGATCCATTTAATAAATATCACTGAGCACCAGCCACGGCTGTGACTGTTCTAGATGCTGGGGAAGCAATGACCCTACTGTGGTGGAGCTGACACTCTAAATAAATATACATCATGAGTCCAGAATAAGTGAGGTAAGGAATACACAGTAAGGAAAGGAGGCTAGTGAGTCACAGAGGAGGAACAGCTGTTGACATGCAGGAATAGGTGAAGACCTTTCCGAGGAACTGGCATGAAGCAGAGAGCTAAGAACAAGAAGGGGGCTCCCCTGGCGGTACAGTGATAAAGAACCCACCTACCAATGCAGGAGACGCAGGTTCAATCCCTGGGGAAGGCAATGGCAACCCACTCCAGTATTCTTGCCTGGGAAATCCCATGGGCAGAGGAGGCTGGAGGGCTACAGTCCGCTGGGTTGCAAAGAGTCCGACACGACTCAGCACAACACAGCAGGAACAAGGAGGAGCCTGTGTTCCGTGCACTTGGAGTCTTCCTCAGCTAGCAAGCTTGTGTGGGTGTGGTGGGCAAGACTATTGAGTGAATATGAAATGAAAAGTTTTTCTAATGTTGAACTTAATTCCTCCTTCAGTCTGCCATGCCATGGGGTGGTAGAAATGTGTGCGTGCTATGTTGCTTCAGCCGTGTCTGACTCTTTGTGACCCCACAGACTGTAGCACACCCACCAGGTGCCTCTGTCCGTGGAATTTTCCAGGCAAGAATACTGGAGTGGTTGCCATGTCTTTCTCCAGGGGATCTTCCCAACCCAGGGATTGAACCAGCATCTCTTATGTCTCCTGCATTGGCAGGCAGGTTCTTTATTGCTAGCACTACCTGGGTAGAAATGTCATCTCCATCAAACTAAAGTTCCACCTCTCAGCCCTCTCAGAGTTGCTGACATGACCTTTAATTACCTCTCCAGGCCCATCACGTGAGTTTCCCTTTCCACTCCATGTGCCAGAATTAGTGGTGAAATAAATGTATTTCCTTAATCATGGCAGAGGCTTTCTCACTTCTTGCTTTCTCTGGAACACTCTCTGGCATCCCCTGTGCCCCCTAATCCTTGACTGTTACTCTATCCTTCGGTCTTGGCTTAAATATCTCCTGATCAGGTAAGCCTTTCCTAAAAGATGATCCAGGTTGCATAGCTCCATTAGATGGTCTCTCCAGGCCAGTGTGCAGCTGGCACTCGGCGGTACCGTTGTATCAGATTGTTAAAATGTTGAAATGCTTCTTCACTGTTGTAAGCCATTGCTGTCACCCAGTCCCCCACAAGGGATCCTTATGATCTGCCCCCCGCAAGATCTCACAACCCAGGGGGTCGCACCTGATCCAGAAGAGGGTCTGCAGGGCTCCATTTTGGAGCTGTGGTCAGTATCCATGGAATACAGTTTGTAAAATACGTTTAACGTACCCTCCAGTTATATGCTAAGACCCCACACTTTCTTTACTTTCTCGTCGAATGTTTCTCTTTCCCTCTGAGTCTCAATTCCTCCAGGGCAGATTCTGTGTCTGTCTCATTTCATTCCTTCATCCCAGCACATCGTAAAGCATCTGTCAGAAAGTAGAAGCTTGGTGTTTGTCGGCTTCATGAATCATGAAGTGAATGAACAAACTCATGAATGAAGTGAATATATATATATGTACACCAACCATGGTTATTTGCCCATGTTCATGTGTGTGCCTGTGTGTGCGTGTGTGTGTGTGTGTGTGCGTGTGTGTGTGTGTGTATGTGAGTACAAACGGGGTCTCTACCTGGCCAGGGATGATGCCTTTAATCTTGAGCCACACAGCAGTGCCCCCTGCTCAGAGTCCTGGAGGAAGTTCACCCTGGCGACTAGGGAAGGGGTCCGGTCACAAACTCCCACGTGACTAGTGGAGGAAGTTCACCCTGGGGACCAGGGAGATGTCTGGTCACAGGCTCCCAGAGAGAGTGTGCTGGGCCTTCCCCAGCCCCAGATCACCTTCCTCCAAGTTTGGTGACCAAACCCAGCCAGTGAGCAGCCCCTCCAGGATGGAGGCAGGCTGGGAAGACTCGGCTTAGGGGAACATGAAAGGCAAGAACATTGCAGCCAAGTCGACCTCATCCTGTTACCCAGAGCCGTGGTTGTCTGATGGGCAGGACTGACAAGCTAGCCCAGGGGATTTCCTTCTGTGGAGCTTTCTCTCAAGGAAAACCTCTGGGCTGGGAGGCTGGGAAGAGCGAACAGGGGGCAGGAGAAGAGGGTGGTGAGGTCTGTGAAGGTCTTCTGGTCCCGAGGTCCAGGTGTTGGTGAGCTGGTCTGCAGACAGCACCGCAGGGGCCTCTTCCTGAGCAGGTGGGCCCAGGCGTCTGACTGCCGACCCCAGCCCAGACAAGAGAACCCACAGAGTCTCTCCATTTGGAGTGTGTCTGTGACGATGACCATCAACAGCCCGCTGGAAACCTGCCAGTGAACATCAGGGTCAGAGCTTTGATGAGCTCTCTGGCTGAGAAGGGGTACAGCTTTCTCAGGGAGCCACACTTTGGAACCCAAGGATCCAGCCCACAAGTCCTGCCACACTCATGCCCTAAAAGAAGGAAGGAAGAAGGAAGGAAGTGGGTCCTTGAGACGAGGAGAGGGTCTCACA
>NW_011495071.1:2576048-2582480 GCF_000754665.1 Bison bison bison
GCTCTCACATGGCCACCCGCCTCCACTCCATATCGCCCAGGCCAGGTCAGTTTTGGTTCTTGTCCGCAGCCACGCTTGGTCATCCTCCTCCGTCATCCCCTAGGCCAGGCCTCTAGGTCTCCTGAGACACTGTATAAACCGCACTCTTCAGGATCCCAGATCCTCAGGCTGCGGGGCTGGGCAGCGGGATACCCCTGTAGGTGGCCCAGAGCCCGCAGGCAGAGAAAGGCTGCAAGGCAGGTGGATGGGGACCACCTTGCTTCAGCTTCCCCTCTGTGGGCGACTGGCCCGAGCTCCCAGTCTGTCCAGCTAAGGGTGGGGAGAGACTCCTGCAGGAGACTCAGCGGTACAGCACGGGCAGACAGGAAGGATCGCAGACACAGTTGGGTGTCTGGAGTCTGCAAGACGCGGCCCGCGGGTCAGCACGCTCCACCGCACACGCTGGAAGGCAGAGCCAGCATCCCAGCGAACCAGCCTTTCGAGGCCACGAGCCACTGAGATGATGTCATGTCTGAGGAGGAGCTGTAAACTCCTGCATCCTCCAAAATTCAGCTGCTGGAGCGCATGCTGATAGGGTTTAGCAGCAGAACAAAGAGAAAGAAAATAAGATGATGGGTTTTTAATTAGCTATAAATTCAGTGTGAGAGTTGATGCAGTATAGACATTCAGCAATACTTGTGATATTGATCACTGTGTTTCTTTTTACTTCACTGTGTTAGCCGTGGTTCTAATTTGACAAGTATTTACTTTTTTAGTCTTTGTAATAGCTCTATGAAGTAGATATTATTATTAACCCCATTTTACAGATGGAGAAACTGAGGCACAGAGAGGTTTCATAACTTACCCAAAGTCACACAGCCAGTAAGAAGCAGAGCCAGAATTTGAACCCAGCCGTAAGATTTCCACAGTGAGGAACACGAAAGCCAACACTCTACCAAGCCCTGAGCAGACCAGGCTTGGGTTACAGCTTTCATACTACAAGGTGACAAATCATAACCAAGAAGAGCCACAGGCCAACAGAGCATGCCCAGGGCAGAACCACGGGGAGGGGGAGGGATGGAAAGCCACATCTGAAGAGCAGCAGCAGGGCAGGTGTGTTTCACTCGAGGAAGAACATCTGGGAGCAAGTGAGACGCTGTGGGGCTCAACACAGGAGACGTCAAGTGGCTGCTGTCACACATGTGAAGCTTAGCCAGTGAAAAACGAGTGTGGGCCCTCTGTGTATATATCCACATATCCAGAAAACTCGAATGCAAAACGACACGTGCACCCTCTGCTCATAGCAGCAGAACTCACAGGAATCAAGACACGGAAGGAACCTAAATGTTCACCAACAGAGGAATGGGTAAAGAAGGTGTGGTATATATGTACAATGAAATATTACTCAGCCATAAAAAAAGATAGAAATAATGCCATTTGCAGCAATAAGGATGGACCTAGAGAGTGTCGTATAGTGAAGCGAGGCAGAAAGAGAAAGACAAATGTCACACACTACCCTCAAGGCTGTGGTTTTCCCAGTGGTCATGTATGGATGTGAGAGTTGGACTGTGAAGAAAGCTGAGCGCCGAAGAATTGATGCTTTTGAACTGCGGTGTTGGAGAAGATTCTTGAGAGTCCCTTGGACTGCAAGAAGATCCAACCAGTCCATTCTAAAGGAGATCAGTCCTAGGTGTTCTTTGGAAGGAATGATGCTAAAGTTGAAACTCCAGTACTTTGGTCACCTGATGCGAAGAGTTGACTCATTGGAAAAGACTCTGATGCTGGGAGGGATTGGGGGCAGGAGGAGAAGTGGACAACAGAGGATGAGATGGCTGGATGGCATCACTGACTCGATGGACATGAGTCTGAGTGAACTCCGGGAGTTGGTGATGGACAGGGAGGCCTGGGGTGCTGCAGTTCATGGGATCACAAAGAATCGGACACGACTGAGCGACTGAACTGAACTGAACTGAATGGATCCTCTATATGTGGAATCTAAAATAATGATACAAATGAACTTATTTACAAAACCCTAACAGACATACAGACACAGAAAACAAGTTATGTCTCCTTACCAAAGGAGACAGCGGCAGCAGGGAGGGATTAAGAGTTTGAGATTAACATATATACACTACAACCCATAAAATAGGTAAACAGCAAGGACCTACCGCACAGCATAGGGAAATGTACTCAATGTCTTGCAATAAATTAAAAGGGAAAAGAATATATATGTGTGTGTATATATAGCTGAATCACTTTGTTATACACCTGTAACTAACACAACATTGCAAATTAGTTATACTTCAATAAAAAATTTTTTTAGTTTCTTTTTTAAATTTATTTTTAATTGAAGGATAATTGCTTTACAATATTGTGTTGGCTCCTGCCATACATCAACATGAATCAGCCATAGGTACACACATGTCCCCTCCCTCTTGAACCTCCCTTTCACCTCCAAGTCCATCCCACCCCTCTAGGTCATCACAGAGCCCTGATTTGAGTTCCCTGACTCAAACAGCAAATCCCCACCAGCTGTCTGTTTCACATACGGTAGTGTGCATGTTTCTGTGATACTCTCTCCGTTCATCCCACCCTCTCCGTTCCCACCCTCCGTGTCCACTACGCCTGCATCTCCATTGTTGCCATGCAAATAGGTTCATCAGTCCCATCTTCCTAGATTCCATACACATGTGTATACAATATTTGTTTTTCTGATTTACTTCACTCTGTATAATAGGCTCTAGGTTCATCTACCTCATTAGAACTGACTCGAATGTGTTCTTTTTTTATGACTGAGTAGTTCCATTGTACATATGTACCACAGCTTCTTTATCCATTTGCCTGTCAATGGATATCTAGGTTGCTTCCATGTCCTAGCTATTGTAAACAGTGCTGCAGTGAATGTTGGGGTCAGTCATGTCCAGCTCTTTGCGACCCCTTGGACTGCAGTACACTAGGCTTCCCTGTCCATCACCAACTCCCGGAGCTTGCTCAAACTCATGTCCATCGAGTCGGTGATGCCATCCAGCCATCTCATCCTCTGTCGTCCCCTTCTCCTCCTGCTTTCAATCTTTCCCAGCATCATGGTCTTTTCCAATAAGTCAGTTCTTCGCATCAGGTGGCCAAAGTATTGACCATCAGGTGGAGTTTCAGCTTCAGCATCAATCCTTCCAATGAATATTCGCAATTGATTTCCTATAGGATTGACTGACTGGATCTCCTTGCAATTCAAGGGACTCTCAAGAGTCTTCTCCAACCCCACAGTTCAAAAGCATCAGTTCTTTGGCTCTCAGCTTTCTTTACAGTCCAACTCTTATATCCATCTGTGACTACAGGAAAAACCATACCTTTGACTACATGCACCTTTTGTCAGCAAAGTACTGTCTCTGCTTTTTAATATGCTGTCTAGGTTGGTCATAGTTTTTCTTTCCAGGAACAAGGGTCTTTTAATTCCATGGCTGCAGTCACCATCTGCAGTGATTTTGGAGCACAAAAAATAGAGTCTCTCAGTATACCTGTCTTTTTCAATTACGGTTTTCTCAGGGTATGTGTCCAGTAGGATGATTAGGTCAAATGGTAGTTTTATTCTTATTTTTTAAGGCATCTCCATACTGTCTTCCATAGTGGCTGTATCAAACTACATTTCCACCAACAGTACAAGAGGGGTTCCTTTTCTCCACACCCTCTCCAGCATTTATTGTTTGCAGGGTTTTGTGATGATGGCCATTCTGACTGGTGTGAGGTGTTATCTCATTTAGTGTTGATTTGCATTGCTCTAATGATGAGTGATATTGAGTACCTTTTCATATATTTATTAGCCATCTGCATGTCTTCTTTGGAGAAAAGTTTGTGTGGGTCTTCTGCCCACTTTTTGATTGGGTTGTTTTTCTGGTTACTTCAATAAGATGTTTTAACTTAAGAAAAGCAACCTCAGAAGTAGAAACAATTACAGGGGGATGGGCATCAGATGGAATACTCCTGGGGCTCAAGCAGAGCCAGAATGAGAGGGCACCTGGGTTTACAAACTAGCAGAAGACAACTGTCTCAGGGCAGCCCTGGAAGTGGACAGTCAGATCCGTAAGCAGAGGCTGGGTGGTCCTCCTCAGGCGCAAGGAGAGGAGATGGTACATCAGATGCACAGATGACTCTTCAGATTCTACTCCTTTGATAGCAGCGACTCTGAGCTCCTCACCACCTCTGATCGTGGAGAAAGCAAATTGTCAACATGATCACCCCAGTTGTTGGAATTCACCTTCCAGGGACAGACTGTTACTTAAGTTTCCAGTTGGAGCAGAGGGACTGGAGCCAGGAGGAGACTGGGCTCTCCATAGAGGTGAGACTTCCTAAGACGAGTTTCACCTGCCATTTTACCAGGACTTGCTGCTGCTGCTGCTGCTAAGTGGCTTCAGTCGTGTCTGACTCTGTGCGACCCCAAAGACGGCAGCCCACCAGGCTCCCCTGTCTTTGGGATTCTCCAGGCAAGAACACTGGAGTGGGTTGCCATTTCCTTCTCCACTGCATGAAAGTGAAAAGTGAAAGTGAAGTCGCTCAGTCGTGTCTGACACCAGGACTTGATTCTACCCCAAAGACACTCCAAACTCAAACACACTCCAAGAACAATGGATTGTAGAATTTACTCACTTGTTCAGTGTTTATTAAGGTCAGATATTTATCAAGCACCTATTATGTGTCAGGCATTGAGTTGGGTAGTAGAGGTACAGATAATATCCTTGCCCTCATGGCAGAAAGCTCAACAGAGTGGAAAGATCATGGACTCCAGAGAGCAATATATATCCTGCCTTGGACTTGAGGCTCTGGTATGTCCACGCTGTGTGACCATGGGCAAATCACTTAACCTCTCTGAGTATGGCTTATCTATAAAATGCAAATTCCTACCTCACAGAACTATCTGAAATTTCAAAGAGGCCTTATCGTGGCACGTGATAAATCAGGATTAGTACTTACATGAGTCAGGGTTCTTAGCTGCAAGCAGCTAAAGCTGATTCTGGTGGATTAAACCCAAACAGGATTTTGCTAAAAGAAGACCCTGTGGCTCACTCCACTGTGGGAGGCCTCGAGAAGAGGGCTTTAGAGCAAGCTTCCAAAAGTAACGCTTGTAACAGAGCTGCAGAACTCGCCTGATGAGAAAGCCACCACTGCCCACTCTCCCCCTGGGCATTGCCAGGTCCAGGTCGGGCACCTGGCCTTTCAAGTGCTACTGCCCCACTCTTCACCCCCACCTCTAACAGAAAGCTGACGCCTGGGCACTCTCGGCCCGAAAAATGGGTTCTGAGCAGAACTTCTCTCCTCGTGTTGTTTCCTCTCTGGGAGTCCGGTCACAGCCTGGGTCTCACCAATGGCCAGTAAGTAGCTGCAAAGAAGCCTGGGGCCTGAGTACTCAGGCTTCAACTTTTGAGGGGATGTTAGGACTCAGAAGGCTGGCCCTTCCTCCAATAAAGCAAGGGTGCTCAGTGAGTGCTTGACAACCAGAAGCTGGTAAATGTCCACTGGGGTCCCTTGCCCACAGTGGTCTCCAAATATATTCCCAGCCTCTTGCCACTTCTGTGAACTCCTGGTGGAGACGTCCCCCACTCCCAAGGCCTCTGTACCCCCACTGGGCAACCCTGATGCACCAGGCAACCATGGGAATTCTTTGTGTGCCCCTGTGTGCACGTGGCCCATCTCCAGCACAAGGGAGAGCCTCAGGCAGGAGGTCTGAGGAAGGCTGGGCACCTTGACATTCCCTGGAAAAACCCAGATGGGTTGGGAGCTGGCTAGGAAGGGAGCAGAGTGGGCTGAGGCTGCCACCAAGTGGCCATCCTGAGCACCACAGGAGGACCAGCCTCCCCTCCAACCAGGCTGCTTGGACAGAAGGCCCACCTCCCCTGGAGTCTGGGAAAGGAGCTCACCTCCTCCGCTCCATTCCTCTATTTAGACATCTAATTCAACAAACTCCGAAGAAGGAAATGACATCTGATATTGGTTTGGCACCCTAAAGTATGCAACATGCTTTCACACAGTAATAATAATATTATTATTAATATGCCATGCAATAATGATGGTGTATTATTATCATGTGATAATAATACTATTAATAGTATTGTTAATATTAATATTGTCATGTAATAATAATTGCATTACCTAATTACATGACAATATTAATTATCAGTAGTAACATTCAGTTCAGTTCAGTTCAGTTGCTCAGTCGTGTCCCACTCTGCGACCCCATGAACCGCAGCACGCCAGGCCTCCCTGTCCATCCCCAACTCCCGGAGTTCACTCAGACTCACATCCATCGAGTCAGTGATGCCATCCAGCCATCTCATCCTCTGTCGTCCCCTTCTCCTCCTGCCCTCAATCTTTCCCAGCATCAGGGTCTTTTCAAATGAGTCAGCTCTTCACATCAGGTGGCCAAAGTATTGGAGTTTCAGCTTCAACATCAGTCCTTCTAAT
>NW_011495071.1:2582580-2590667 GCF_000754665.1 Bison bison bison
TTCAGTCCAAGGGACTCTCAAGAGTCTTCGCCAACACCACAATTCAAAAGCATCAATTCTTCTGCACTCAGCTTTCTTTATAGTCCAACTCTCACATCCATACATGACCACTGGAAAAACCATAGCCTTGACTAGATGGACCTTTGTTGGCAAAGTAATGTCTCTGCTTTTGAATATGCTGTTTAGGTTGGTCATAACTTTCCTTCCAAGGAGTAAGCATCTTTTAATTTCATGGCTGCAATCACCATCTGCAGTGATTTTGGAACCCAGAAAAATAAAGTCAGCCACTGTTTCCACTGTTTCCCCATCTATTTGCCATGAAGTGATGGGACCAGATGCCATGATCTTCGTTTTCTGAATGTTGAGCTTTAAGCCAACTTTTTCACTCTCCTCTTTCACTTTCAACAAGAGGCTCTAGTTTTTCTTCACTTTCTGCCATAAGGGTGGTGTCATCTGCATATCTGAGGTTATTGATATTTCTCCCGGCAATCTTAATTCCAGCTTGTGCTTCTTCCAGCCCAGCATTTCTCATGATGTACTCTGCATGGAAGTTAAATAAGCAAGGTGACAGTATACAGCCTTGATGTACTCCTTTTCCTATTTGGAACCAGTCTGTTGTTCCATGTCCAGTTCTAACTGTTGATTCCTGACCTGCATACAGATTTCTCAAGAGGCAGGTCAGGTGGTCTGGTATTCCCATCTCTTTCTGTTTATTATATCATGGAAACTTTAAATACCATCTCTTGACCCTCATAACAAGTCTGTAATAAACAAATGCATTTACCCAGATGGCTTTCATTTTCCTTCCTTCTCTCAATAGCATCTCTCTTTGGGATGGGCTTGGGGGTCAGAGGAAGGATTCCCCTTCTATTCTCAGAACTTTCACTGAAACTGCTGACAAAAAGAAGCTCTCTTCCCATGAACCCATAAGAAGAAGTGCCACCTGAGGAGAAAACCTGTCTGAGATGGAAAGCAATTCACAAGAAGCAGAGCAAATCTCAGTGACATTGGAGCCCCCTGGGTCCAGCCATACCTGAAAGAGTCCCGGAGTTTTCAATGCCAAGAACCAATATGTTCCCCTTTACTTAAATGTGAATAAACATTTTTTTAATTCTAAACCAAAATAATTCTACTGATTCCTATTTAATAAAATAAATTAATGCAGAAGTAGGATCCAACAGATTAAAAAAAATAGGAAATTTTCAAAGACAAGGTAGTGAGGGACACTTATTCACTTCCATGTGCTCCTCTGTTCTAGGCCCTGGCTATCAAGTAGGCATCAGGGCAGACAAGATCCATGCTCTCCTGAGCTAACTTTCTAGTGGGGAACTCCACAAAAAAGAAGTTAGACAATAGCAGCTGGCAATACACGCCACCCAGAAAATTCTAATGGGGAGATGTGATGGTGTAGGACCAGATAAGAACTTTAGATTGGGTGGTCAGAGAATGGTCTGATGCTCCCCATCTACTTGGCTACTTTTTCCCAGATCTCCCCTCTATGTACAGTTCCAACTAGAGTTGGCCAAAGGAAGAACTCGTGTGAGATTCGAAGGCAGAAGTGAGGCAGTGCCCATTGCTTTGTTGAGGACTTTTTGCCATCAGCTCCAGGGATGGACAAATGCAGAGGGGCTGGGCGAGTCCATGACATCTTTGCTCTCCTCCACTCAAGTCTAGCCATCTGTTAGCATCCTAATTAACAACAGCCTCAAGCCCACTGCAAGCTTCCCTGGTGGCTCAGATGGCAAAGAATCTGCCTGCAGTGCAGGAGGCCAGGGTTTGATCCCTGGGTCAAGAAGATACCTTGGAGAAGGGAAAGGCTGCAGCATTCTCGCCTGGAGAATTCCATGGACAGAGGAGCTTGTCAGGCTACAGTCCATGAGGTTGAAAAGAGTTGGACATGACTGCACGGCTAAGCACACACATACAAGCCCACAGCTAGACACTTCACTGTAGGATACGCGGAGGTGACAGTCTCCCATGGGCCTCTCAATGAATACCTCCTTCACAGCCCCACAAACATGGTAGCTTGCATTAGAGAGGTGGAAAGTGAACAGGTTTAAAATCTCCAGAGGCGCACTTGGTAGGACTCACTGGTAAGAGAAAGAAGACAGTTAAGACGACTCCTAGACGTCTGCCTTAAACCAGAGGGTGGGTTTGGGGCTTTTTTTGAGACAAAAAGGAGCATATTTAAGGCTGGATATTAAGAGTTCCAATGTGGACATACTGGTAGATTGAAAAAAAATAAAGACAAAATATTTTATTTGATCAAAAAGAATGGCTACAAAAAATGACTGCAGCTCCTCCCAATCGTAGTCATGAACTTCACAAAAGTTATAAAAGATTTTCTTTTTACTGTAACATTTGAAAATAAATTTCTAGCCAGATGTCCCACTGTCTGCACACATTTTACGATTTTCCACAATCAAGGACATTCCCTCCCTTACCCAACCACAAGCAGAACTGAAATCAAGAAACAAATGTAGGTATAATCCTAGTATTTAATCAGCAGGCCTTATTCAGATTCCCCCAGTTGTTTCAGTAATGACCTTTTCAGCAAAAAATTTATCATTTTGATGTGTCCACCATTCATTCCAGAAACACACATGCCGTTTAGGTTTCTGCTTCTCTCTGCATCTGGAAGATTCAACCTTTGTTATTTGCCATGATCCTGACATTTTCGAAAGAGTCCAGGCCATTTCTTTTGCAGACTATCTCCTGATTTGGATTTGTCTGAATTTTTCTCACAATTAAATTCAGACAGTGCCTCTGACAAGAACCTCACAGAGGCGGTAATGGGTTTTCTCATTGCATCCTCTGAGGTGGCGTGCAATTTCCATTTTCCTGTACTTGATGGCATCCACTTTGATCATGGGATTAAGGTGGTGTCTGCCAGGCTTCTCCACAGCAAAGTTCCTCTCTTCCCTCTTTGTAATTAATAAGTCATATCCGACTCTTTGCAACCCCATAGACTATACAATCCATGGAATTCTCCTGGCCAGAATGCTGGAGTGGGTAGCCTTTCCCTTCTCCAGGGGATCTTCCCAACCCAGGGATCGAACCCAGGTCTCACACATTGCAGGCAGATTCTTTACCGATGGAGCCATCAGGGAAGCCCTTAATTAATAAGCATTTGCTCATCCTTGTAGTAAATATAATTAGCCAAGGGCTTAATATGTGAAGAAGTACCTTAAAAATTTGTAAATATCCCATGCTCCATCAGAATTTCAAAAGCTTTATCCTTCATCTGTATCCATGTGGACTAACGGCTTTCTACGTTTTTCAGTGAATTATTACTCATTATTTATTCTGTTGTTCCTTTGTCTGGGCACTGGGTGGAGCACATGCAAGCTGGCTTCTGTATCATTTTTTACAAGATCCCATCATTTTTTGAGTACTTCATTGCTTTCTGGCACAAAATGTTCAGGAATCATCTTGAACTTTCTCCTCGTGAGAACTGGAAGCCATTTCTCCAAGGAGCCAAGAGGTTCCAAGGTCTGGAGCCAAGAGGTACTACGGTTCCCAAGCCTTCTCAGTGGACACGCACACGGATGGCTTGCTCTCACCTCTCCAGCACCGTCTCCCCATGTGGACACACTCCTCATCCTGCTTGACATTTAACCCACCCCTACTCCCCACCGTACCAATGGCAAACGAGCTGTTGATATCACAGACCCCGGGAAGGAGAAGCACTCTGATGCCTTTCCTCAATGAGGTCAAGGAGCAGAGTTGACAAAGGACAGCTCTCCAGGGAGTGTGACTGGGGGCTGGTGGAGAAGTGCGCTCCTTCCCCAGGTGGGATGATGTCACATTCCCAAACTGCAGGGTGGAAGATAGCCTATGGCTCAGTGACCACAGTGGGGTCACACGTTGTCAGAGGACTTTCCCATCACTGTGACACACCCGGCACACAGGGCTGATGACATTTCTCATTTGCCTACAGGTCATGTCTCCGTGAAGACTCACACGTGGACCTGACCAAGGAGGGCACACAGCAGAGCCTTGACCTGGGGCTAAGCTCAGAAGTGGATGGCTTTGGAACCTCCTCCTTTGGGCAGAAGTGAGTACGCTGGTGTCCAGCGGTATAAGGGGGAGGATTTTTAAAAGTATTACTTGGGAAGAAAGGCTTGTGGAATGCTGGACAGCCAAACGATGAACTTGAGTGGAATTCTTTTTCCTGCTCAGCATCTGTTTCCCTTTCTTATGGTAACAACACCCTGTTTCCTTAGGGGAATTCAAGCTCCCTCACTCTGTATGGGTTGGGAAGGGCAGACTGTGGCTCTGGGCGTGGCCATGGCCAGTCATCATATTACATTCCTGGCCTCATGATTATTCAGATGGGGACAAGTTACCCAAATCAAGCCAATGAGAGACAGTTCTGAGTTTTGTGGGTTGTTTTGTTTTTCTGCAGTGATGCCAGCAGAGAAACACAAGGCCAAAATGGGAACCCAGTCTAAGCCCTAATGATGTCATTTGAGACCTAGAATCTAACATGACCAAAGCCAGAGTTTTCATTTGTGAGCCTGTGAATTCCGTATTTAGTTTAAGTGAGTTCAAAATGGATTCTGTTACTTTCACTAAAAGCCTTGGACTTCCCTGGTGGTCCAGTGGTTGAGAATTTGCCTGCCAATACAGCACAGCCAAAAAGAAAAAAATAAGTAAAGAGCAAAAAAGAGTCCTAACACAAATTCTGTGGGGAGCAATTTTTATCATATTTTACAGATGAGGAAACTGAGACCCAGAGATGCTATCTGACACAGACCACACAGATGATGTCATGCTTAGGCTTATGCATCAGCTTGGCTGTGTCATAGTTCCCAGCTAATCTAACACTAATCTAGGTATGGCTGTGAGGTATTTTGTAGATGTGGTTAAAATCTTTATTCAGTTGGCTTTTAGCAAAGGAGAGTCCATCCCTCCCATTAGTTGGAAGGTCTTCGAGCAAAAACAGAGGTTTCTTAAAGAAAAATTCTGCCTCAAAATGGCATCATCCACTTCTACATGAGTTTGCAGCCTGCTGGCCTGACCATAGACTTGGACTTTAAAGTTGCGTGAGCTAATCCCTTAAACAGCATCTATCTGTTTATCTATCATTGTCCATCTAATCTATAATCATATATATTTATATCTATGTATATATTCTCGTGCTCAGTCATGTCTGACTCTTTGCGACCCCTGTGGACTTAGCCTCCCAGGCTCCTCTGTCCATCGGGTTTTTCAGGCAAGAATACTGAAGTGAGTTGCCATTTCCTCCCCCAAAGGATCTTCCTAACTCAGGGATCGAACCTGCATCTCCTATGTCTCCTGCATTGCCAGTAGATTCTTTACAGCTAATCCACCAGGGAAGCCCATTTGTATCTATATTTGCCTCCTATAGATATAGTTCTGTTTCTCTGGAGAGCCCTGATACAGATGTTAAGTGGCAGAACTGGAACTTGAATCCAGATCTGACTCTAAGTCCAGTGCTCTTTCCCTCTCACAATTAAAGCTGCTTAATAGAAAGTCATGAATATGTGTGTGGAGGCCTACATGTAACCTATTGATACAGGATGCTAAAAATATGCTAATAACCTTGCATCTTTATCTTCACCCCCAACTTTTCTTCCAAAATTCACATATGAATAGCCAACTCTTTTCCCGGTACCTTGAACTCAACCCATCAAAGCTCTTTTATGCCTTCTTTCATCTATCCTCCTTCTCCTCTTCCTGTTTCCTCCTACAGTGAAAGGCATGGCCATCCACTCACTTCCCTGAGCTACATAATTGGCATCAACCCCAAATCCTTCCTTTCTACTTCCAACGAGTGGATGTTTTCTACTGATTCACCCTAAATGTCTTTTGTCTGCATTATTTCCTCTCCATCCATACAATCATGGACCTAATTAGGCCATCATCATCTCCCAAAAGTGCATTTGCAATTGTACGTACTTCCTTCCCCCACAAGCGAAGGCCTGGAGACTCAGCGTCAACCACAGGACTCAGTCAGGGGGTGAGAATTGATGAAGGGACCTGGGTATCTATCTACAGAGTCATCTCCACAGAAAAGCCCTCAGTCCAAGGCTATGGAGATGCTGTGAGGTAGGCAGGCAGAGAAGGAGATTGAGGATGTACAGACAGCAAGGCCCAGAGCAGGGGGCAGAACTCATGAGAGAGAACCCAAGAATCCAAGACAGAAGGACCTGGGTCATTCTTCTGTGCATAGTCAGACCCCACATGGGTCTGATCCTTCCTGCTTAGTGAGAACGTACCTTTCTGTAGCACAGACCAGTAACTAACTGGCTCAGAACATTCCTCTTGTTCTTCTCTACAGGATAAAAGCTAATGGTCATATCTTCCTCCCCATCTGGCTTCACAGAGAACCCACCCTTGCACTCCATGCTTCTGCAAGACTGAACCACCCATGGTTTCCAAGTGACACCATGCTCTCACATGTCTGCCCTTCACAGCTGCCCTACACTCCACCCACTGTGCCTGGTTCTCCAGGCATATTTCTAGCTCTGTTTCTTCCCCTGCCTTTGTGTTGCACACTATGCAAATCTCCATGGACACATTCATCCCATTGAAGCTTAGCTGCCTGCAGGTCTTGGAGGTTTGCGTGAAAGACTATAAGCTCTTATTGTTTCATCATTGTCCTCACACCTCTGCACAAACCCCATGCCAAAGAGGCTGATTAATGTGTTTGTTGAATGGATGACTGGGTGGATGGATGAGCTAGAAAGTAGGAGGAGAGACTGGTTGGGGACAGGAGTTCTATAAATTAGATTTATAGAACAATTACAAAGATAGTTCAGAGAATTACTGTAAAACAGAATATGTTTATCAAAACTAGAGAATTAAAGAATAAAATTAGAAGATTTCTAATTTCTAACCCTAAGACCATACACAAAAATAAACTCAAAATGAATTAAAGACCCAAATGCAAGGTCAAACACCATAAAACTCTAGGTAGAACATTACTCTTTGACATAAATTGAAGGAAGATCTTTTTTGATCCATTTCCCAGAGGAATGAAAATAAAAACAAAAGTAATAAACAAATGGGATCTAATTAAACTTAGCTTTTGCACAGCAAAGGAAATCATAACAAAATAAAAAGACAATCCTCAGAATGAGAAAATATTTGCAAAAGAAGCAACCGACAAGGGATTAATCTCCAAAATATACAACCAGCTTGTTTATGCAGCTCATTATCAAAAAAGCAAACAACACAATAAAAAAAATGGGTAGAACATCTAAACAGACATTTGCCCAAAGAAGACATACAGTTACCCAAAAACACATGAAGAAATGCTCAACATCACTAGTTATTAGAGAAATGCAAATTGAACCTACAATGAAGTATCACCTCACACTGGTCAGGATGGCCATCATCAAAAAGTTTACATACAATAAATCCTGGGGAAGGTTTGGAGAAAAGGAAACCCCCTGCACTGAGGAGGGAGGGGGTGTAAATTGGTACAGACACTATGGAAAACAGTATGGAGTTTCTGTAAAAAGCTAAAAATAGAACTACTATATGACCTAGCAATTCCACTCCTAGGTATATACCAAGGGAAAACAGTAATTCAAAAAGATGCATGCACCACCGTATTCACTGCACCACTATTTACAATAACCAGGACATGGAACCAAGTGAATGTCCATTGACAGAGGAACGGATAAAGAAGATGTGGTACACACATATAATGGAATATTACTCGGCCATCAGTTCAGTTCAGTCCAGTCCCTCAGTCATGTCTGACTCTTTGCGACCCCATGGAATGCAGCATGCCAGGCTTCCCTGTCCACTACCAGCTCCTGGAGCTTGCTCACACTCATGTCCATCCATGAGTCAGTGATGCCATCCAGCCATCTTGTCCTCTGTCGTCCCCTTCTCCTCCTGCCCTCAATCTTTCCCAGCATCAGGGTCTTTTCAAATGAGTCAGCTCTTCACATTAGGTGGCCAAAGTATTGGAGTTTCAGCTTCAACATCAGTCCTTCCGATGAACACTCAGGACTGATCTCCTTTAGGATGGACTGGTTGGATCTCCTTGCAGTCCAAGGGACTCTCAAGAGTCTTCTCCAACACCACAGTTCAAAAGCATCAATGCT